>NC_046226.1:8055740-8355740 GCF_009819885.2 Catharus ustulatus
TCCTTGTTCAATAGACCAAAAATAAAAATAATGCTGAGAGATGAATCAAACCCGAGTTTGTTGGTTTAGTTTTTTTTTTTTTCCCTCTCCTTGAACATAAAGAACAAAATGTGTTTTTTAGTCTAGATGACTTGTCTTCCAAAGAGAAGAAAACAATAAGAAACCAGGACCAGGTCCCCCAGGAGCAGATGAGAACACTGAATCACTTTGTAGTGTTTGTCATGTGCACTGAAACATCCGCTGTGGGGTCTTGCTGAGCAGGAGGTAATTTCCCCACCCTGCAAATATTTATATTTTTTTAGATTAAAAAATAATCCAGACCTAAAGAGGGTAAAAACATCAAAAGCAAAACATATATGAGAAATGAAAACCTGAAAAAGTCAGTACACATCTCAGAAATATTTTCCTTCGACTTGAAGCATCCCTAGTTTTAAAATAACTTCAGTCTCACTAGAGTAATTAATTTTCTAGACAGAAAGAGCAACCAGCATATTTTTTTTTGTTTTAATATGCTGCTGGTAATTTACTGTTTCAAAACCTCCTTCTGTAAAGGGGGAAAAAAAGGGAGGGGAGAATAAAAAAGCTGAAAAATGCATCAAAACTGACCATTTCCCACAGAGCCAGTTTTCATTTCTGCATATCAGCATTTTCGAGCAAAACAAAGCACTACACAACTTTCTTGAGCAGCTCTATTCAAGCAGGACCCGAGGCCAGCAGGGACACTGCTTTAATGTCATGATGTAGCTGCAGAGAACAAAATGATTCTCTTTCCCCCAGCCTGTATGGCACAGAAATTATAAAGGGGGGGAATTACTATGGTAATGACCACATAGCTGCTGCGTGTTTATGCAGATTGATGACCCATGAGCCAAATCCCAGGGTCTTTACATCAGCAAAGCTCTGCCTGCCTCCTAAAAATTGCAATCCAAAGAATTTGCCCGAGAAATTGGGGGAGAGGTGTTTTTTCAGTGGATTTGAAAATATTTCAGTGGCATATAGGAATAAACCTCATTCTTCTTACACATGGGGGATGCTATTTTTAACAAGTCAGAACTGCTTTTCCTGGATGTGGAAGGGGAAACTACCCTGAGTCCCCTGGAAATGGCCACTGCTTAGCTTGGGATTAAACAATACCCATTGAAGCATCAGGATTTTCAGGGTTAAAATGACAGGGAAGAAAATGGGATCTTGCCTGTTCCTGTTCCCAGTAATGTCTAGCCAAGCTGACAGGAAAGATAAAGTTCACTCTTCCCTCCACTTAACTGGTGCTGGGATAAGAGATTCACACCCAGGAGAAAAGGAGACATGGCATCAGTCGTGACTTCTTGGCATAAATGAAAGGAAATTTTGACAGGCATAAAAATGTTATTTTCTCATGAAAAGCTGCTGCTTCAGTACACGAATGGGGATGCTTCTCAGGAAAGCAAAAGAAAGGGGAAGAGAAAAGAGCAGTCTCAGTCTGGTGCCAGTTTGTAATAATTCACACTATTGCCCATTTCTCACTGCATAATGATCTCGGGCAAAGGAAATGATGAACTCTTATTATCCACATTTTAAATATCAAGATAATTGGGCCAAGGAAAGGTCATCCCTTCCCACTGCTGTTAGCCATCCTCCTTCCCTGGCAGCCCAGGGCTCCTGCAGCAGCTTTTAGCACCATGGAAGGATTCACATTGCTGGCAAGACCAGAATCATCTGGGAAGGGGCTGGGATACTGCTTGTGTCTGCTGGAAGTTTGGAAAATGTGGGGCTGCCACAAAATGTGGTGCTGCATCCTTCATGCACCCAGGTGTGAGCTACCCGTATGTGCTGGGCTGTGGTGCAGCCAGCAAGGCTCTGTCCCTTGTGTAAAATCTAATCCCAAAATCTCTCTCAGCCATGTGTTTACCTCAGCTCAGTCAAACATCTAATCTTCAGCTTTGTCCCTTCTGGAGACCCTGCAAGCCAGACCCATGGCCTGAAGAGCAAGGTGTGTGCAGCTGCTCTGACCTTGTTCTGGCTGCTCTGCACTCCCCATCACTAACTCCAAACGTGTCTGGAGGATGTCCTGTCACCTGCACTCTGCTTTATCCCCCTCTGCATGTCTCAGCACTCACACAGTTTGACAAACCTCACATACCCCTGCATGATCTCTATCCCATCAAATCCACCTTTTCAGCTTTGTCCAGATAAACCTATGAGCCTTAATCCTAAATCTTGCTAGTAAAGACCAAAATGTGACCCAAACCCAGGACAATGTGAAGTCCCACTCTAACCCTAGGCCAGGAGTGACTAAACACTCCCTCCCAGCTTTAATAACTCCCCTGTTCTTGCCTGACTTTGAAGGAACCCATCTTCAGTTGTTTGCTCTAAGCCCTTTCCAAGCCCTGCAAGCCTCAAATTGGGGCTCAGCAGAGCCCCATATCATAAATCAGCCCCAGAAAGAATCATCCCTGCAATGAGTGAAGCTCTTTGTGTATTTGCAGGACATGTGTGTGCATGTTTGCTTGGTTTGCACACACACAGAGGCACTCTGAGACTCTGTGCTCCAGAGAGGAGACAGCAAATCTGCATTGCCCTGGAGCCCTGGGGGGAGATTAACTGTAGGACCTGTGATTTGTTGTTACCTGAATGGTGTGCATGCTGTCAGTTTGGTGTGTCTTTATCTCTAAGTGAGTCATATTATACAAATCAATTGCTAATTCAATTAATCATGAAAAACATGCAAAAGGACATCTCTAGGAGCTGATTTAGAGCATGTTATGTACGGGTGATTGAGCCAAGAAAGTTAATCTGGGTCAGGAGACTTTGATTTTTAATTCTTAATGTCACAGATTTCCATTCTTTTGAACTAAAATCTGACTTGCAATTTATTTTTCTGAGGGTGCAGCTTTATAGCTCCATTGACATTGGCATGTGTGGTCATGCATACTGAGCCTGTTCTCTTATGCCTGAGGAATAAGAGCTTTTATGGATGCACAGATCAATACAAGCTTAAGATCTATAAAGGGCTGCCTGGCAGTTTTCATATGCAGGACACATCTCATTGCATTTATCCACAAAGTTGTTTACAGGTGATTAAATCATTATTTCATTGCATTCATCTTTCCCCGTTCTGTAAGAAATGACAAATTTTGATCTTTTGTGTTGCTTTGCAGTTTGTGGACTGAATCTTACTTAAAAAATCCAAAAAACAAGAAACCCCAACCAACTCAAAAAATCCAGATGAAGAATGTATTAGTTTGTTGTGCAAAATAATGCCTCCATCATGATTTGCACAGAAAACACCCCAGGAATTCAACAGAAAACAATTGTTTGCACTGCTTGCAGAGATGTAATAGGGGTATAAAGTGACTATAGTCCATTGTGGGGAAAACTCACAGAGTGGATTCCTCCCAGAGTCTGAATTAGAAGTTTTCAGGGATTTTTTTGAGGAAACTCAGCCATTACAAATCAAGTGTCAAAGATTTCAGGCTTAGATGCTAATATATGCTTTATTCCAAAATAAGATGCTGAGTTCCCTCCTGACAGCACGAGAATCTGACATTTCTGTTTTGTGGATAGCCCTAGGAAAGAAATGGGGCTATAAATAATGTGCATGAACGCACAGAGTTAGGAAGAGGTGCAAGAATCTTCTACTTGTCACCAAAACTATGAGCAATCCTAGCCCCTGCTTGCCCTTGAACATGTGAACTGCTGCCTGGCTTGTGGGAGAGCCCTGGGGACAGAGGGAGCCAGACACAGGGCTGTGTCCTTCCTGTGCCAGCTCCAGCTCCTGATTCCCTGCTGCAGCCCTGGCAGAGTGGCCTTGACCCATCCAGGGTGACCTTGGCAGTCACTGGTGATTCAGCTCCAGCCACCACCTGTGAGATGGTGATGGAATCCACAGTGTGGCTCCATCTCAGAGAGATTCCTTGGGTTTGTTGGGAGGGAGGAGTTACACAGCCTGCACTGGGCAATAAATACCACAGCTCAGGTCTGGCAAGTGATGCAGCTCTGGGGTCCAGATGGATTTATTATTTCTGTTTGTCCATCAGGCTTTTTCACTTGGTCAGGCTGATTCCCAGACTGGAGCTGGTTGCCATCCTGGCAAATCTGGGTTAACTCACCACTGAGGGGTGGTAAGAAGCTGAAGGGATCTGCAGGGAACAGTACATGGAGTTTAGCAGGCAGCTGCTAGACTCCTTCCCATATGTGACATGCACCATTTGGGTTTTCCCAGATAAAGCACAACATCATGGAATTTGAGAAAATTACACGTTGGAAGTGGTCTCAGGAAGTCCTTAGCATCTCCAGCAGTGATCTCCTGCTGAAAGTGATGCCAGCTGTGAGACAAAAGGACTTTCACAGTGGGTGCTCCAAACCTAGGACAAGCCTCCAAACCTGGGTGGACCAAGTTTTTTAGGAAATACATGATGAGTAGCAGGAGATTTGATTATTCTGGGAAGAAAGCTATTAATTCCAGATGAGGAGAAATCCCTGAAGGACACAGACTGTCTTCATGACTTTGAGGAAGGTCAGCAGCAGAGAAGCTGTGCATGGGGATGTTTCCAGTTTCAGAATGAGATTTTCTCCCAACATAATTGAATACACAGTTAATGCAGGGGGTTGGAAACAAGTGCATTAAGGAGGTGAGTACAGCATTGCCAACACTTCATAGAGCAGAACTACTCAAGGAACATGAGCAGGTAATGCAGGTAATGGTGATGCATTCCCTTGTCACTCATCTGGGTAGAAATGGCTGGGATGCTATTCTTCTGAAAGGCATGGAAGCACTTAGATGGATAGTCAGAACACAAAAATGACCCTGCAAGAAGAGCACAAGCTGCTGCCCCTCTTAGCAGCCATACAGCCCCCCTCTTCCTTCCTCAGAAGGAAGGTCAAACAAATTTTTGACAACAGAGCTGGGAAAGACTTTAAAAAGCCACTGAATCCATCTTCTTGCTCCCATTTTACTGGCAAAACATTATTCACTCTTCAAAGTAAAATTTAGCTTCTTGAGCCCACCAAAACTGATTTGTAAAATAATTAACCTATCTGTCCCTGGTGGGCCTTTAAACCAGGATGGTCAAGAGAGGCCAAGCCTAGAGGAAGGTAAGCCTAAAGCTGTACAAGAATTTTAATCTTCTGTCTTTATATTCCTGCATTGTGTTCTGAAAGAAATCACTATGTTCAGGAATTTTCCCAGCTAAGCACAAAGTTTTAGTGTTTGTATAAAGTATGTTATCCAAGGAAAGGCTTGAAGAAAGGTGCATGTTTCCCTGTCAATCACCCTGTGCACACATGAGCACATTCAGTGCCTTTCTCCTCCCATAAACAGTTCATTGCAGATTTATTCCCCATGTATCTCCTTTTCACTCACTGGCAACTCGTGACAAAGGTTATATCACTTATTTCTTTGTAGATACCTAACAAGATGAAACAACTTCATAACCAGAAGAATTAACCACAGTAACTCATCGATGCAATAGGTGATCCCACCCAATGGCCAGTTAGGTCAATAGCAAATTTGGCCTTTGGCTGTAATTTACAGCTGCCTGCACACCTGGAGACTCTGATGATTCTCTACAGAATCCTTCCCCAGTATTGATACTCAATGTGGTGCACTTACACATTTTCTACTTGAAAAGTTTTGGTTCTTTCATTTAGAAAGACCCAGTGATCAGGTGGAGCCTTCCTCATTCCTCCTGTTTTGCTTTGATGAATGCAGTTAGGAGAGGAGACATTTTTTGTAAATATCTAGCTTTATATACCTGGAGCTAGCAGTACTGCAGTGGGGTCACAAACTCCTCAACTTTGGACTTCTCCTCTTCACTCATTCTTTTCCAGCTGCTCTGCCACATGCAGGGATCTCCATGGTCAGGGCACATCTCCCACTGCCACGAGAGCTTTGCCTCAAGCCTGCCAAGGGAGGCTCCTGAAGGCTCCCTCAGGAATGATTGTTATTTGGGTTTATTGTATTTTATTGGCTTTTATGTTAATATGCACTGTACATTTAATTAAAGATCCTGCAGGATGGCTGAATGCTGAAATCAGGATCTGAAACAGGTTTGGTTTTGGAGTCAGTTTCCTGTTGGGCTGCAGTGTGGTGCTGATAACCAAAAATCAAGCCTCTTTCTTTCCCCCTGCCTATTTCCCAAATCTCAGCACTTCCCACAGTGGCAAATGTCTCCTTTGGCTTCCTGGGGAGGAGGATAATTCTCCCACAATAGACATTGATCTCTCATTAGGCTCCATCCTGTTAGTTAAAAGCTGTTTTTACTCAGACAATCCAGAACTCATTTCCAATCTTAAAAGGGTGCACTGTTGGATACCCATCGAGGGTATAATTTTTAACCACTCTGTTTACTGAATCTACAAAAGTAGTTATTGGAGCTGTTTGTATACAGTGATTTTTCCTTAGGCTCCCAAGAGCAAGAGCAGGTGACCCAGCACTGCTAACTGTGGTAAAGCTTTTTCCTATTCAAAGGAGACAATATTATCCCATTTGACAGAAAGTCTGTTCATGCCATGACAGCTTGAGGAGATTTTCTTAGAGTTGTGCAGGGCAGACCAGGGCCAGTATCCCAACCTGGGCTTGTTCCTGGGTTTCCTCTCTGAGCCAGGCAGATGCAAAGCCACTGGATCAGCCCTTGTGGCTCATCCCTCACCAGAGGAGCTGCTGCTTTCGTGGAGATAAAGCCTTAATTCTTAGATATACAGTAAAAAACTTTCACACCATCAGGACACATAAATGCAGAGTGATCAGTGAGGTACAGCTCATTGTACACATAGTCCTTGCCTAGTAATTAACTGGCATGTAACTGAAACCCACATTTTAACTCAATTCTGCATGTGTTCCTTACAGCTGCACTGCAGCTTAAGCAATTATTGAGTTTTTAGAAGGAAGTACCAGTGACACAGCTCAGGACTGGACAGGTGCAAGAAGTCAAGGACCTAGCTGAGAGAAGAATGGCTAAACTGGCTCAGTCTGCCCTGGCTCTTCACCCTCCTTCCCTGTGCCACCCTCTCTGCACCCACAGCCATGGAAGCTGTGGCTTCAAATTAACTCAGCAAAAGGCAGAAAAGTCTTTCTTGGACGTGGTCAGTGCTCTATGTGTGTGTACCTGAGTGTGGGACAGTGAGCACTGGGACCATCTTTGGCATCTCCAAAGATTCACTTGTTAAACTGGGCTCTGGATTTGGGGCAGAGGAGACCTTTATGACCAGAAATGTTATGCACAAGCCCTAATCAGTAAAGAAGCTGGCCTTTTTTTTCCCTCCTCTTAGTAAAGTGACTAAGAACTTTTTTGATGAACATTCTTTTCTTAATACTTTTTACCCCACTCTGCTGTTTCATTGTCTTTTTAACAATGCCAGCTGCTTCACTTCAAGAATTGGTTTTCTGAAAGTGAAATGCCTCTCATCCTGAAGCATCTCTGGATGGTATCCATTATTGATTTGGAGCTGATGACGGCTGCAGTAGCTGTCTCTGACTCCCTGAGCCACTTAGAGCATTTCTCCTTCAAGATAATAATAAGCAGCAAAAAGCAATGAAGAATCCAAGGACTGGCTCTCTACTATGGCTATGCATGCTGGGCACACCTCATGGAATGCATACCAGAGCAGCTCCATTCTCTTCTGTTTCCCTGGGGTACTGTGCAATGGTATTTGATACTTATTTTACCCCTTAGAAAGGCTCAGAACACATTCACTGAGCACAGTGCATAAATTTTCAAGAGGGGCAGTTTTGACTGACATGACATTGGCTCACAAGGAAAAGAACACCCTTTCCTTACAGAGGACATCAGCTGCAAACAGTTTCCAAAATACAGATGGTACTGGGAGCTCTGGACCTCTACTTTCCCTTTTATATCTTCAGGCAACAGGGACAGCCCCATGCCAGTTGGCCAAGTACCTCCAGGCTAAAAATATCTCTTTTTAACCAGAGCTCTTGCTGCAGATGCTGTGAGAAAGTGACAGCTGAATTTGTCGATTCTCCATGGGAAATCTCCTTGGCAAGGCTTTGCTAACAGCCAAGGATGCCACACAATGTTCATCTCCTGGGATGACAGTCAAGAACTGCATGTGGGCAAAAGAGAGCTGCCCACAGCTGGGTACAAATGCTTCTAGTTTGACCTCTCATTCCAGCAGCTGAAGCATTTAGGTGGAAAATGAAGAGGAGGAAATGCTTCTTGGCCTATTTAGAAGTGGAAATGTAGAATTAATAAATGCCCAGGAGATCATCTGCAACTCTGCCATCCGTACAAAGTATTTTGTAACTGACTGGCCAGTGAGAGCTCTGAGCCAGAGACAATGCCCCTGTGCAGGCAGCAAAAGCTTCAAGAAGAGACATAATTATGACCTGAACAGCAGGGAGTGTCCCTCTCAGTTTGCAAACAATCAGATTAAAACATCTTTCCAAATGAATCTATCTGAATGCAGCACTCTCAAAATGGACAAAGGATGGACAGCCTGAGTGCTAAATGTGGGACCACCCTTTTGGGACTTGGACATCTGGTTGGTCATAATTGTCTGAAGACCCTGCACTCTACACAAGTTTTTGGTCAGGAACTTGGTAACAGGGAGCAAACAGGTTGAATTGCAATGTGAAATAGCTGCTGCAGTCCCTGTGGTCCTGGAGGGACCCAAGGGGTCATGACTGAGCCTGCATTGCTTCTTTGGCACAGCTGGAGAAAGGTCAGTGGGAATATTTCTACCCCTGCTCCAAACACTGTTCCTTGCTGCACTGCAGTGGAAATACATTTGAGTCCTTTGCTTTGCTTTTTTTCTTATTTATCTGCTCAGATCTCATTAGTAGACTCAGTAGCAGGAAAGCTTTGTCCTTGTTTCTGTTTGTTTGTTTTCTTGTATTAACACATAGCCTTTCTATGACAAGACCTAATGAAGGTTTGAATAAAACCAAAGAATCTCATAGTAAGCAATAAACCTGTCTAATGAAGTTGCAAGGTGTCCAGGTTGTGCTTTCAGAGGGGTGTGCTGAGGCAGCCACAGGGCAGTGCAGCACTGACAAGGCCAGGTCTGCAACAGGGATAATTTCTCAGGGTATAATGGACTTGCAGAGGGCTTGTGCTAGCTCTTGTTTGTTGGGCATTTGGCTCAAAGCTGATAGCAGATTTCCCCAAAGGAATCAGTGTGCTCTCTATTAAAAGGAAAAAACTGATATTAAATGTCACAGTAATTGATGCTCTCTCTTTCTAATTAACTTACCTCTTTTGCCAAGTCCTTCTACTGCTTCCTCCTTCCTGACATCTTTGCCTGCTGTTTACTGAGACTGCCTGCAAGCAGGAGCAGAACAAACCTGCCAAAGACACAAGAGTCCCCCTGGGATTTCCCACTTTGTCAAAAGCTGCCAAGTTGCAGGTGGGAGAAGCACACTGGCAATGATGTCATGGCCACTACGCTCATCCCTGCTGATGTCTTTAAAAACAGTATTTCCATGTGAATAAAGAGACAAATGTAAACCACATGACAAGGGAAGCAGAGGATCTAAATAGGGAAGCAGAGCTGCCTCCAAAAGCAATCTGAAGGACTTGCTTCTCTGTTCTCCTGCCTCTCCCCCTAGACACACTGTGAAGGGGTCCAGATGTGGCTGGGGTCTGGATGCCACCTGTCCCATTCCCTTGATCCGTGTGTTTGCAGAGGGCACTTGCTCCAGCTGTCACCCTGTCCTGGTTTCAGCTAGGACAGAGTTAATTTCTTCACAGTAGCTGTCACAGTGCTGTGTTTTGGAGTCAGAATAAGAATGGTGTTGATAGCACACTGATGTTTTGGGTTCTTGTTAAGTTGTGTTTATCCTAAGTCAAGGACTTTGGGTTTTTTCCTCCTCTCATGGACTTGGCTCTGACAGTGAGGACGTTCACAAAATAAACTGGGAGGGAGCATAGCTGGGACTCAGGTGACCTGAGCTGGCCAAAGGATATTCCTCAACACAAAATGTCATACCCAGTATATAAACTAGAGAGATTTCCTGGAAGAGCATCCTGTCTGGGCTCAAGAATCAGTTCTGGCATTGATCAGCAGGTGGTGAGCATAGCATCATGCACCACTTGTTTTTTCCCTATTTATTATCATTATAATTTACCACTATTGCTGTATTTCACTTTATTCTCAAGAATTAAATAGCTTTTATCTCAAGATACAGATTTCACTTTGATTCTCCTCCCCATTCCACCAGGGTGGGAGGAGGGAGAGGGGCTGAGCAAGCAGGTGTCTGTGCCTAACTTTCAGCTGGGCTTAAAATCACCACGCATCCCATCTTCACCAAAGGCTTTTCCCAGCAGAAAGGGGAAATATGAAGGGTTCTTGTGGCTCTGAACATGTGCTGAAGCAGGGAGGTTTTCTCTGACTGCTCTGAGCAGCCCTGTGTCCCACTACTGTTCAAAGACCTCTGGGTCACAGCACCAAAGGTTTGTCTGTTTGACCCAAGTAAACAGGTTGAAGACACCCTCTGAGGGAGCCCATAGCAAACAAACTTAAAGAAAAAAATCACTGCAGTGGAAAAGGACATCATGATTTTATCATACCATGTCCTTGTTTCCAAGACACCAGCAAAACTAGAAGGAGAATGGAGAAAAAAGTCTGGATGTGTCACTGAAGTCACACAGAGTCCCTGTTGTCAGCAGTGAACCTCCTTTACGAAGCACACCTTTCAGGAAAGGGAATGAAATCCTGAAATTGCAGGACAAAGTCTGACAAACATTCTGGAGAGGAGATATGATGAAATTAAAAGTAATGAAAAAAACCCCAGAAATTTGGAAATAGGGTGACCACAATGAAATGGCCTCAGATGACAAGAAGTGCAGGGAAATGAACCAAAACTTGCTAAAATTCCTCCTAATAACATCCTGAAATCATGGAAGAAAGGAAAAAATGTTGAGTGGTTGGTAAAAAAAATGAAATTACTAAAAAAATCATGGGAAAATTCTGAAACCGAGTGAATACACTAAAAGTGAATGGGATGATAAGAAGTGCAGGGATATGGACCAAAGCTTGCCCAAATGATGCTCATTGAAATTTCAGGTTTTCATTCTCTTTCCTGAAAAGTCAAAGTGTATAATCAAGATCAGTTGACGTGTTCTGTGTCTTCTTATCTGGTATCCTGCTTTTGGGTTTAGCCAAATTTTAGCATTTTTTTACTGTCTTAGTTCATCAACAGTACCTTTTGCTGGAAAAGATGGGGAAGGGTTTGGACATCTCATATCAAACAGCATTTTTTCTTGGCAGTACAGTAAAAGTGTTAAATCTGGCTTCAGGAGTTGACTCAAAACTCACAGGTTACAGTCCTAACTGGAACATAAAGACAATTTTTGGTCACTAAATTGTTCTTATTGCTGCTGGATGGCTGAAGAGCCACAATCATAAAACCCAGCAGCGGGCACTGCACACAGATTGAAGATAAATCAGTTCCTGACCACAACACTGTTTGGAGAAGAGCCCCATGCTTTCTTTTTATTTTCTAAAGGAGAAGAGCAGACTGAGGTGATGGATGTTCCCCCTGTAGCTGATTTGGTGGTCCCCAAACCACAGGTCACTGTGGTTTCATTTAGATCTGCAATCTCTTTTCTCCAGGGCTTTATCCTAGGAGTTGTTATTTCAATACAAACAGTTTGCACGAAGTGTCTGGGCAGAGCAGAGACCCGAGGCTGTCACTGGCATCCATGACCATAATAACCTTGCATAAGCAACACAGTAAAGCCAACAGCTATCTTATCCTTGGACAGCTGCAGGGTTCCAATAACCCTCATTATACCACATTCTCCTCCAGGGAGTAGACAGGGAAAAAAGAAAAAAAAAAAATAAGTAATTTATAATATGTTCAGAACTGGCACAGGAGCACAGACACTGTACAGTACATTATTAATTGTGGGATTCTTTTTTGTGCCATATAATATTGATTTTCCTGCAGATAACCAGATATCATTAGCTTGATTAATGCTACCACAGCTTGGAATAACTGGCTGAAAAGTTCAAACTAGGGCATTTTTCAGGAGAAAAAGATAAAGCACAGCTCAGACTTCTCTGTTCATACCTGGGAATATGCTGGCCAGAGGGTTTCAGGGGTGTTCAGCTAGATAGTTAAGAAAGAACTTGGTAGAGGAGAGCTGGAATGCACTACACAGCCTTCTGAAAATGTCAGACAGTTCAGATGCATTCAGGGCTGAGTTTATTTTGGTACCAAACCCCTAGGTTTTCTTCCTAACAAAGGTTGTCACATTTGCAGGCAGAGCTGAGTCACACAGGCTGCCTGAGCCAGAGCTGTGCTCCTGTGCTGCTGGATGTGCAGGCAGTGGGGCTGTGAACACTCATTGTCCCTGATGGCTTCAGAAGGGGAAGAAGCAGATGAAGCTCCCAGGGACTGGTTTATGAGCTGGCTGGTGCTCAGAGAAGTGTGCTGCTTATTGGCTGAGCATGTGCTGTGCCATGCAAAGGGAGTCAGCTTTACTCTGCTGGGGACATGGACTTTCTTCCAGAGCCCCACTAAGACTCTACATACTCATAACAAAGAGATCATCTTGAAAAGAAGTGAAAGAAGTCCTGCAAAGAAGGCCAGGGACAGCACACACTGATCAGTGTTCTGAGTGAGGAATCTCTGACACATCTTAAAGTTTTCAATGCTACAGCCTAGGAGAAGGTATCTGATATTTGGGCTGAAACTACTGCACTAATTGATTGTCAGCTCAACCTCAGCTTGCTGCTGTGTCTGGACTTTTGTGGTTCTCAGTCTCAAAATAATGGCAGAAGGAGCAGAAAAGTCACTTGATCATCACACAAGTCAGGAAATGGAGGAGTAGAGGGAGGAACCTATTTTCTTTCTTTTGGCACACTGGGAAGTTAAAGATCATTTTGTGGGTTTTAGTCCAGGGTGTTCAACAGAAGACAGACCAGAGAAGATGATGCTGCTCTTCGGGCTTTGATGAGGTGATGGCCACTACACACCAATGTAGAGCATCTGTGCAGACCCCTATATGGCCTTCTAGCTCATGAGAACTATCCCAAAATAAGAGAATCCAAGAGGTCTGCTCTGAGGGTAAGATGTGAGCAATGGTAGAACCAGAGTCTGCAGGAGGGCAAAGCCTCAGCTCCAGCAATGTGTTCTGCTTAAAGGTTTACATAGGTTTGTCTTGGGAAAAATCAGGCCAATTTGGGCAGGTAATTCTATCAGGAAATGGTATTGCTCTACTTTTGTTACAAAATAGTGCCATTGCCCTTAACAGAAAAGGAACTGGCCTTGGTTTCCTACAGAGCTAGATGAAGAACTGGCTCTCCAACAGTGCAGTGGAAAGCTAGCAAACTTTCTTCCTCATGAGACTTAAAGTCTAAATATTGTGCTCTCCTTGCTCTGAAGAAGGGCTTGTTAGTGCAGGCATTAGCCAGATGGGACAATTGGTCCCTAAAATCCTGCTAAGAATTCTACCATTGACTTGTTTCTGTTCTTCCTCAGATGAGCCGTCTCTGAGCTCATAAACTTCAAAAATAATCTAACTTGCAGCAAGTGATGAATTGAAGTAGGGCTTATTTATTGTTCTTGCCTAAGAATGTCTTTGAAAGCTTCTTCAGCATTTGTTGAGATGCTGAGTGAGGAGTGTTTTGCAGTTCCTCTCTGTAGCATGGAACAGGCATTTCTGTGGGAGCACAAGAGCACTTCTGATGAGTGTGTCAGTACTGCACTGTGAATGTGAACAATGACTTCAATACCTGTCTGGGGTTCTTTCCTTCACATTTAAACAGCCGCTTTCACAAACCTTTTAACTACCTGATCATTCAAATATCCTCCAAAAGCAAGAACAAAATGTTTGTGAGTATTGTTGAAACAAAGCATTTTCACAAACCCAAATACACACAACATTTGCTTTGTATTATCCCCATTGTCCTCACATTTTCCTCTTTACGAGTCCAATTTTAGCAGCTCTGACCTTGTGGAACCTTTTCTCAGCCACAAGTGTCAGTGCTCAACTTCTAGTTTGTCTCAAAAAAGCTGTACAGTGTAGTCTGTCTTTCCTGCCAAGCATCATAAAGTGCATTGATACCTTCTGCTGCTCCATCCTCCAGGCAACCACACCTCATCTGCATTTATTGCTACAGGGAGAGTGGGGTGATGTGACCAACACTTTCTGCAGGCTGGATGGGAACTGCAGCTGAGGATTTTGTGCAGAGAAGTGCAGAACTGTCTGCTTCCCTTTTGGAGACGTGACTGAACAATCACTTTTTTTTTTTTTTCCTTGTGAGGAAAAGTAAATCTTTTAACTATTTGCCAATCCTCCAAATAAGAAACTTTGAAACTCCAAGATAAAGGCAAGTTTTGAGATATTTAACAGCTACTCTTAGCAATTGAAAGCTGCCAAAGATTGATATTTCTTCTACCAGACAGGTTGGAAATAATGAAAACACTGGGTAATAAGATAGGAAACTGTTATCTAGTCAGTACAAACTGTTAACTAAATCAATAAACTACAGACTTGGGAACTTCTGTAGGCTAAATTATTGCTGAATTACTTCTCTGGAGAACTACCTCCAATTTTAAAGTTCATTTACTTTTACAAGTTATTGTGTAGGAGTCTGCAAGGAGAATGGAGCTACTTCATATATAACTGGAGGAAGTTAAAATGCTGAAAAGAAAAATTATGAGTAGTAGAAGTGCTGAGCAGTATCTACTTTTCTTGCAATGTGCAATTCCCAGTGTGAGTGCAAAAGTCATGACTTACAGAAGTGATTTGTGTTTCTGGGACGCTCATTGGAATTACCTTACAAATCCTCGTTTTTGGAAAGTATTGAATGGAACTTCTGAACAATTAAGCTCCCGTAACAAATGTCACAATCAACATTCTGTGCCACTAGTCATGTCTGTGACCTCAGCCTTGCTGTTTCCAGTAAGTGTGAGATCAGTTCAAATTCCCCACCCACTTTCCAACTGGAGGATTATGTGGAGTGAATGAAATAGTTCTTTGCTGCCAACTTGATTTTAATTATACATGTCCTAACCTTTAGAAAATGTATTTAGATTTTAAAATAATAGTGTAGGGGAGAGTGACACGGGAAATGTATGCTTGAGCTCACTAAGGGACAAAAGATATTTTCTCCAAGTGATGAACAGATGTGAAAATGACAATAATACACATGAGCTCTTGGAACAAAGGGATCATCCAGATGAAGAATATTATGCAGTAATATTTCTGCAGTAGTTTAATCCTGTAATCCTTATGTGAAGCTTTGATTACAGATTAATGTGATATCAATGAGGCCTTTATCACTTGTGGTGCTGAGATAAGATTAAGTGACCTGCTCATAGTCATGGCAAACCTCTGGCAAGACTGAAGGTGACCCCATGCTTCCTGACCCCTTGTTTACATAAATTTTCAGGTAACAGCTTTTGCTTTTGTCTCAGTCAAAGGGCTGGGAAAGGAAGGTGAGAGTGAAAGGAGCCTGAGGAGAAGGAAAGAACTATTTACATCTGACTGGAGTGGGGTTGGGGGATGCAAACGGAAAATCTGTAACCCCTTCCTCTCTAGGTGTCACAATCAAATCCCTTCCTTGTGTGCAGCAGAGGTTTCCAGATCACAGCTTGTGCTCAGATAAAGATTTTAAACAACTGGAAACACTTACATTGTGTCTGCAAATGGGAAGAAGTTGATTTAGGCCATTGTGACATGTCACCTTGAACACCAGCAATCCAACATTAACAAAACTGGTGTCCTATTTGACATATTTTGCAAACACCCTGTATTTCCGTAATTTTTATTTCCCATCCTCTATGTGCATCCATAGCCACAAAGACTTCACATGGGGTGCTCTGAAGCCAAGTTATTTGCAATCAAGAGAAACAGGTTCAGTCCCTGAAGCAGCAGGTGAAGAGCAGGCAGAAAAGCCTGCTCTTGAGCATTTGAATCCATGGCCATCATTTTTTTTCACTCTTTCTCCTGCCTATTAGCCTGGTGGTGATTTCACAGCATCCATGCTGAATCAGGATTCTCATTGGTATCCACAGCTCCTCATATCTGAGAGTATTTCTTTCCTCTTGACTCTATGAAGATGTCCTCTTTCCCTTCTCACCTTAGCTGGTAAAGTGCACCATGTGGCTCTGAGCTGGGATCAGGACAGCAGCTGTTGATTTAGAATCACAGAATCATTGGGTTGGAAGAAAACTTAAAGATCATCCAGTTCCAACCTCCTGCCATGGGCAGGGACACCTTCCACTAGACCAGGTCGCCCAATGCCCCATCCAGCCTGGCCTTGAACACTTCCAGAGATGGGCCATCCACAACTTCAGAAGTAGCATTTTTTAAATGCTACTCTTGAATGCATACAGTATCAGAAATTTGTGGTACCTCTGGATGACCAGCTGCAGTGCCTAGCCTTCCGCCACAATAAATTAATGCATAGCTGGTGGAATTACTTGATCTCAAATACCAGATGCTGAGGAAATATGGCAGCCTGCTTGCAACATCTGTATCCTCTTCCTTCTGTGCCCAGCTGCCCTGGGCCCAGCTGGAGGACACAGGGATTGACAGGTCTCTGATGTGACCATTCCTCAGTCCTGCTTTTTTTACGCTCTTGTAAAACTTACAAACTCATAATTCTTTTTATTGAAAAGCAGATCTTCAAACTGGGATTGGAGGACAAGCCCAACAAATGTGAATGCTGTTTGAAGCTGGATCCAACCACTGCAGCCAGCTGCCTTCAGATGTCTAAAGTGACTGACTTTGTTTTATGTGGCAGATATGAGGCAACCAAGAGCTGGTGTAATTGCAGATTTCCATATGGCAAAAGTCTTTCTTTGAAAAGGGCATCAAAAGGAAAAGATTAAAACATTCAGACCCACGTGGAAGGAAAAGGAAGCAACTGCTTGGAGCAGATCTGGCTTCAGGGAAACAGTGAGGCTGAGCCCTAGTCTGGCACTGGCTGAGGATTTTGCCCCAGATCCCTTCACCTTGCATCCATTCTCTGTGCTCTCCAAGCAGCTCTGTTTGTTTTCTGTTGTGCCACACCTTTTTGTGGTTGTTTTGCTCTTTTTCAGCACTCCAAGATAGTTTTCTGATGGCATTGAGGAGCTTCTTGATGCAAATGTGAAGCCAGAAATTTCCACACATGCTGCCTGAAAGAAAGCTGAATCAGTAAGAAGAAAGAAAAGTGAGAGAGAAGAGCTCCATCACACTACAAAATTTGTTTTTCATCATCCTCTGATAGATGAGATTTTCCTTTGCTTCTCCTGGAAATCTCTGGCACTAAGTACATCAGAATGGTCACCAAAGGTGCAGCTAATGCAGGATTTTTTTTCTCAAAAAGTGACTGAGAGTGGGTGCCAGATAAGCAATAAGATAAACAATAAGGAATCAAATATGCACCAACAATCTCCCAACCTCCAGAGAACTAAAGCCCTGTGAGGTACAGCCCCTGCCTGCTGTGCCCCACCACCTGCCTTCAAGAGATGATCAATCCACTCTTTTGGAGACTCACAGAAGCACAGAAACAGTCCCCATACATCCCAAAGACATCATCCTCATCTTCATCATTGCTAGTTATTGTCAAGGAAGATTCATCCCTTGGCTGAGTATTATGAAAGAATCATAGAATCATTTAGGTTGGAAAAGACCTCCAATATCATCAAGTCCAACTGTTAATGCACGACATGTTCACCACTAACCCATGTCCCCAGGTGCCACATCTACATTTTAACCCAGCACTGCCACATTCACCACTAAACCATGTCCCTGGGTGCCATATCTACATGATGTTTAAAAACCACCAGGGATGGTGACTCCACTACCTCTGTGGATAGCCTGTTTCATTGCCCTCAAAACCAGTGTAAGGGGGTCTTACTGCTCCTGAAAGCTCTCCAGGGGCAGCGTTCATCTGCTTAGTTCCCTCACTGAAGTGGAAACTCTCCTTCTATGGGGCAATTTTTGTGGGATGTTTATAAAGGACAAAGCACATGATAATATACAGGTGTAAGGCATTGTGGTTTCTGGTTTGAAGGACTGAAGTGTTCTAAACAATTCTCCTTGGACTATTGATTTCCCTGGGACATGCTTTTGGATAGCTGGGCGTTTGCTTCATGTGACTTGATGGTGTGGCAGGACTTCAGAATGCTTTTCCAGAGATGTCTTATTGTAGTCAGAGCTTCATCTGCATCCACAAAAATCCTCACCAGTGTAATGACCCAGGGAGTGCTGTGCAAACCTCCCTGGGAGCACAGTGTGCAGGGTGGCTCTGGCCAGCTTTGGAGGAAACCAGTGCAGGGTTTCAGCAGACAAGAAGGAAGGTCACTCTGACAGCAGATCCCTACATCCTCCTCTTTTGAGACCCCCTCCCACTGGCACACAGCCATGCCTTGGCTCCTTTCCAGAGCTACAGCATCTCAGCCAGGGAAAATTTGTAGAGAGCCTGAAGGGAGATGGGGAGCTCTGTAAATCCTCCAGCCCAGACTGTTTCTGTTGATCCGTGGCAGCATGCGTTGTACGTCCTGGTATCAATGTGATGAATGTTGTGCTAACTTCTGCATTGTGTGTGCCTTGTACTAAATATTGTCTGCTGGAAAGTAAATAACAGCAGATGAGCAAATGGGGCTGTGATGACATTTCAGTGTCCATAATGTTTCCATCCGCAAAATGCAGCAGTTATGCATCATTTTAATGGTAGGAATAGATAAGCAGTCAGCTATCTGTATCCGGAAAATCAAAAAGGAAAGCAACATTAGAGGAAATAGATTGGCAGTGGGTGTTCAAGGGCAATGAGTCATCCTTGCCACGAATAAGCCTCAGAATGAGGAATACTGATAATTAGGCAGCATATTTCAAAAGTTCAGCTCTTTCCTCCTTTCCCAAATTATCTTTTATGCCCTGGGGAGGTTTTGGAATGACAGTGTCTGCTTTGGGATGTAGACATGAAGAAAATCTACTGTGGGAAGAAATGACCAAACAGCAGATAGAGAAATAAAGTTAAGCTGTAAAGTTTCTTTTTCCTGAAACTCAGGTGGCCCCTCCATAGGAAACTGTCATGATGCTGGTCAGCCAGCAGAACAAACACATCCCAGGGAAGGACAAATCCGGTGGCCACTGAACTCAGCCCTTGCAGGAAGCACCAACAGCACCTGCTTTCTCCCTTTCCCCATAGCACTTATTCCCCCGAGCTTGCTCCGCTCTGCTCTCGTTCAGGGAATGAAACGGGTCCCTCTAGTGGGTGAATCCAGGAGGAAAGAGCCCCCTTCCCATTTTGGTACACTCTTCCCATCTCCAAGTTCACTCCTGTTTTACTGAAGTTGCCTTGGGTTGAAAACAAGGAGGATTTTGACCCTGAATCAGGCTGGGTCTCATCCTAGCCTAAATTCTGGGCTGTCTGAAGGTGAAATTTCCAAAGAGCAGATTTGGAGACAGAATACTGATTCTGCTGCAAATGCCAGTACTCTGGCTTCTTGGAGGTTGGAAGCAAAGATAAATGACAGGTGTTGTCTTCACTTTGGAGGATTTGTAAGAAAGAAGTCTTTTTGAACCTTCAACATTTTTGAGTATGAATCACAGAATCAATAAAGTTGGAAAAGACCTCTAGGTCATCAAGGCCAACCTATGACCCAATGTCACCATGCTCACTAAGTCGTATCACAAAGGGCCATGCCTACTTGTTTTTAAAATGCTTCCAGGGATGGTGACTTCAGCACTTCCCTGGGGAGCCTATTCCAATGCCTAACCACCCTTTCCATGAATTTTTTTCCTAACAGTTTCCTAATAATGACATAATTAACAATTAGTCCTAAAACCTCTGAATCACAGAGATGTTTGGGCCTGTCCTAGGTGGAGACTAATCTCTTTTTTAACTGGAATAAGCCTTAAACCAGCAAACATGAGTTCTTGTGAAACCACAGGGCTGCAGTGTCATCCCTGTTCCTTCCCTGCTTCCCTCTGCTGCAGAGCTCTGATTGCAGCAGCCTGACTTCCAGCACTGGCAAATGTCATCACTGACACTGCTGTGGTGGGGGCACACCATCATTATAATCTGTATGCATTTAGCCATCCCAGCATGATAAGAGAATGATTAGGAGAATAGTTGGAGAGTAAATTAAAAACTCCCAGCAGTTTCCTGTGTGAAGGTACTAACTTACTGGCATATTTTTTCACAGCATTACTGAAAAATGCCATTAGTTATACCTGTGAAGACATGTTAGATTTAAACCCCTGGTGAGAATTTTTATTAATATACAAATATGTTAGGGCTCTTATGCTGCTTAAAATGTAATTAACCATCTTCTGAAGATTAAGGGTGCATAATCATAAAAGAAGTGCACTCTTGTGCATTTAATTCTTCTAATCTGCTTTATGTTGATGTTAGTGTGGAAGAATAATCGCTAGTTTGCCTAAATAGTTTGGGTTTGTGCTGTAGGAAGAAATTGTTATAGGATGCGCTTCTAAACTTAAAATTTGGTAGGCTTACCGTGATGGAGGATGATGAAGGGCATAGAGAGATTAGGAAAAAAATGCTTCTTTTATTCTTTTGCTGCCGTTGCAAATGCCCTGCAGTGGTAAAGCTGTGTTTCTGACAGTCTCATTCAGCAGACAAAAAGGAGGAAGGGACAGGCACACCCAGCGAATGACAAAGATAAGAGCAATAAACTTTCAGTAGTCTTCTTAAGCACTAATTTAAACACATAATGTGTCATGTGGGGATTCAACAAGATTTTCTGAGAAGTATATGGAAAATGAGCAACCAGCACAAGGCAGAGACTTTTGATTTGCTGTCTTGTAGTAAGAGACCTGAGTTAGTGAAATGCACTCTTTAAGAAACTAAATTAATGATTTTATATTGTCATTAAAACATACTATTGGAGTAGTCCATCCTCCCAGGGCTGTCACAGCCCCCATGAAAATTCCATCATTATTCCAAAAGAGGTGGAAGCCTTCAGGGCCACAGAGTCCACCTCTTCAAGGGCAGTTTTTTCTAGCAACATGATCCACAAAATCATTAGGTCACTTAGAGAGCTCCACAGAAATACTTTTTGTTTGCCTTCCTTCCTAGCAGGACTAGTTCTTAGTTCTTAGTTCTTGCAAACGAAGAAGAGATAAAGAAAGAGCAGTGAACACTGTGGGATGAAGACATTTGCTGATAGTCATGACTGCATGACTGCACACTGAGGTTGGGTAATAGGTGTGCAGCCTGTTCCTAGCAGAGTCATTGAGGTGGAAACTCCTATGGAAAACACCGGGTGAAGGGCCCATGCCACTCTGCTTTTGTGGAGGAGTCAGAGGGGATGGAGACTGGCTGGTGTTCCATGAAGACCACAAAAGAAGGGAGTTTCCTCCTCACTTGAATAAGCAGGGGCTCTGCAAGGTCCTGGAGGAAAGCAGCTTCCAACATCAATTTTAAAAACTGAAAAACAATTGCAAAATCATTCCATACTTCTCTTTTTTTTTTTTTTTTTTAATGGAGTAATTTATGTTGGGTGGGGGGGGCAGTCCTTTAGCACTCAGTTCTTTGTGGGGCCAATAACACTTGGCAGCAGATTGTTGTGTCCAGTGGACCCTGCTCCAGGGCAGACTGGTGACAGTGTGACTCCAGGGAACAGTGACACACAGCCTAAGAAGGGCTCCTTGGCTGCTTCGTGCTTGTTTTCATTATTTCCAAGTGAACGCAGAGCATTATTGAGAGTTGCTTGTTTTCATTACAGCTTCCTTCTGACAGGTGTGACAGGCAGCATGGCAGGTTGCTCTGGGCCCTTTGCCATGCCGAGCTCTTGAGGCAAAGCTGCTTTCTGTGATTCCCTAAAGGAGACAGCTGCCAGGCTCCTTGTGGCCACCTGTGCTCAGGGACCAGCATGTCAGGGAAACCCTTCCTGTGGAGAGCACACACAGCTTTTCTCCCGTGGTGTTCACAGGGAGCCACAGAAGCTGCTGCTTGGGGAGCAGTGGCAGGGGAGACTCCTGATTCCTGAGTCAAAACCCAGCACAACAGCAGAGACGTTCCCCCAGGGCTTCCATCAGACCCCCAGACTAGGATGCTACAAAGACCATATTGCATTTCTAGTCTTTAGCTGGCAGTCCTTTACAAAACTGCAGGGAAATACCGAAGGTTGTTAAAGCATGAATAGTGTTCAGATCCATTTGATGCTTTGTCCCAAGCTGATATCCCCACAGCACTGGGTGCACACTGCATCCCTGTCTCCACAGGTGCCAGAAGCACCAGCACAGAGCTGAAGGATCCTGTCAGATCAGAGCAGGCTTCAGCCACGTGCATATCCTGCCTTGAACCTAGGCTTTTCAGAGAGGCATTAAGTAGGTTAAATCTTAAAATCTTATTTAAAATTGCTGACAAGTTGAGTGCTCAATTCCCTTGGGATTTTTGAGCAGGTGGAATATATACATTCCAGCCAATGGAAAGGACACAATATTCCCATTCCCAGCTTGTTTCAGGACTGCTAGTGTGAACAGCCTTGGATAAAGTGCACTTGAGAACCTGATTAATTCTGCTTGCCATTCAATCTTGCACTAAATAAGACATGAAGCTCCAGACACACAAAACCAGCCATTCTTCTGTTCTAACAGTTTGCTGTCAACACAAGATAATAAAATATGAATATTTTAGATTCATAATGCAGACAAATAGGAAATAGGAGCTGTATTGTGCTTCACATGCATGGCTAACTCAGTAATGCTAATGTGATTATCTCACTGAACTTTTGTGCTGTCGCTTAAGGCTAACTTTGCCTTGCTTAGCTGGAGTATACATATTTGTTTCACACAGGCCTAATGTCTGTTTTAAGTTTGTAGAAATAAGGGAGCCTAATTTCCCTCATCTGTTACAAGGTAGTGGCTTTTCTTGGCATTAAAGTCTTGGGCATAAAAATCATAAAATGGTAGAAGTTTTTGGTTCTTGAGAAGTAAGGATGGTGGTTAGCAGATCTGCCATCCTGGACTTCCAGGCACCAGATTTTTTCCTGTTTAAGAAATCGATTCACAGAGTCCCTTGGGAAGAAGTGCCAAGGAGTTCAGGAAGGGCAAAGGAGCTCAGGAAGGCTGGAGAGTCTTCAAGAAGGAAATCTTAAAGGTGCAGGAGTAGGCTGTCTCCAGATGTTGGAAGCTGGCTGGAACTCAGGGGAAAAAAAAAAAAATAAAAAGAGTTCATGACCTTTTGAAGAAGGGGTAGGCAATTCAGGAGGGCTATTGTGGTATCATGAGGTTAGCAGGGTCAAAATTAGAATTGAAATGAAAAAAATTAGAAAAACATCAGAAATAGAAAAAGCCTAATTGGAACTCTATTTGACCACTATAGTCAAGAGCAATAAAGGATGTTTCTACAAGTACAAAAGGAGAGCCAGTATATAAAATGGGGGAGTTACTTGGAAGGGGAGCTGATCATTGTTTGGGAAAGGGTCCAGCATTGGTCAGTGCATGATGATAAATTTTATTGTGCATCACTTCTTTTTTTTTTCACTCTTCATGCTTATAAATTCTTCTAATTTACTTTCTTTCAATTGTTAACCTATTCTTATCTAAACTTACTAGTCTGCACTTAGATTTCTACCTCTGATTCCACTTTGGTGGGAAAGTAAATGGGTTTAGGGGTTTAGGATTGTGAGGATGGGAGTGAGAAGTGTGGGGTTGGGGATGGGGGTGTGGGGCACAGGAGTGACCAGCTTTGAGGTGCTCAGTTGCCAGCCCATCAGCACCTCATAGCCTCTTTTCCTGAGCTGCCAGCAGAGTGTCATGAGCAGCACCAAAATTCCAGCAATCTGGAATTGCAGCAAGGCAGCTCAGAGCACAGGTCCCTGTGATCCACCAGTCTGCTCCACAGCCTTGTGCTCCAGCTCCTCCAGCATCCACACCATCTGCTGGAGAGAAACCCAGAACAGTGCTGTATGTGCTGGCACGTGTCCCCATCCAGCTCACCATGGTGTTCTGGAGATGGTTTTCACCAAGGAATGTTAGGGCAGACATGGCCTTCGGGAGGACAGAGAGAAGGGTTTGACAGCTCTGTGCTCCATCTCTCATCCAGGGCAGTCTCTGTCCCGTGTGTGCAGTCACCCTCTCTCAGGCTTGGCTAGGACAGCACTGCCTGCTGCTCTCATTTGTACCTGTTCCTTATTGTGACATGCCTTGTGATGTCATTGTCACCAGACATCACAGCCAGGCCAGCCCGCTCCAACAGCTCCACATCTTTCCTGTGCTGAGGAGCCCAGGCCTGCACACAAGGCTCCAGGTGGGGCCCCCTGAGGGCAGAAGCATCTCCCTCAGCCCATGATTCTTCTGAAGCATTTCACTGGCTTTCTGGGCTGTGAGTGCACACTGTTGGCTCATGGCCAGCCTTTCATCCACGAGAACCCCCAAGTCTTCTCTGCACCCCACACCCAGGGGTTCACAAAGGCCCCAAGAGCACCCCCAAAAGCAGAGATCAGTGCCAAAGGAAACAATCACATCTCACCACATCTCAAGGGGCAAAGCATCCAGGAACTGCATGATCCAATTTTATGTGTGCCAAGGGTTTGGGGTTGTACTGCTTTGTAAAGGAAGGCTCTGGGGGCCATTCCAGAGCAGTGGCTCTGCATTTGGAGGGCACCACAGCTTTGGTTTCTTGGGACCATTGTGAGGGTCGGAGCTGGGGTGAGGATGAAGGGCAGGGCTGGCCTGGCTGTGATGTCTCTGGTGTGAATGACATCACAAGGGATGCCACAAAAAGGGGCTGGTAGAAGTAGCACCAGCAGGCAGTGCTGCCCCAGTGCAGCAGGCTGGTGTGGCTGTGATATCTCTGGTACAAGTGACAGCACGAAGGATGTCACAATGAGCAGCAGGTATCAGTGTCAGCAGCAGCAGCACTGCCCCAGGCCAGCCTGGACGAGCATCAGGTGGACACACACGGCCAGATGCTGTGCTGGATGAGGGCAGGACCACAGACACAGGCACCCAAGAGAGTGCTTCCCACCCTGAATCCAGGGCACAGCCCCTTCCAGGGTGGGGAAAAGGGCACAGTGCCACCACCGGGACCGTGTGCAGGCTTTGCTGCCTGCCACCTGCCTAGCCCCTCTCCTTCCTGCCTGCTGTCTGCCACCCCTTATTCTCTCATTGCCAGCTCCCTTTGTTTCTGTTTTCTTGCTTCCC
Organism: Catharus ustulatus; assembly: GCF_009819885.2. Lineage (NCBI taxonomy): Eukaryota > Metazoa > Chordata > Aves > Passeriformes > Turdidae > Catharus > Catharus ustulatus. Next base: position 8,080,796 of record NC_046226.1, read on the forward strand.
TCCCTTCTTAGCCCCACTGCACTCCTCTCCATTCTCTTGCAGGTCATAATGATCATACTACTCCTCTTCTGGCTTGTGCAATGGATCTACCATTACTTCAATGTGTGCCCAGATCAGGACCTCAACCAACAGAGGACTCAGATGGTGCAGGAGTTGCAGGAGTTGCAGGAGTTGCAGGAGGTGACCCACAATACCATGGAGCTGAATGTTGGGTCTGGAGGAGCTGTGCTCTCGACTGCCTTACAGCAATGGCTGTTCTGTGCTGTTGCTGGAGTCCTGGTGCTGCTCTTGGCGCTCTGCTGGCGGCTCAAGAAAAGGACCTGTGAGGTGGAGAGCAGCAGGGAACCAGAGAGTGAAGAAAGTGAGGAAGAAAGTCCTGCTGAGATGAATATGATCTGGATCTTTTCAAGACGCTTCCAGTTGTCAGTGCCAAAGCTGGCCTCCAGGAGAAGGGTGGTGCAGGAGCTGGTGAATGAACTTCTCCAAATCTCCCATAGTCTCTTTTCAAACAGTTTCTTCCCAGTGCTGGAACCAGTCATTGGTGTGGGCAGTGCTTATGAAGGATGGAGTCCCCATAAGGAGGAGGATGTTATCTACTGCGTGTTTGTGCCCCTGAAGCCTCCCCATGGGCATGCCTTCCGCCTGGAACCAGACACCACGGGGAAGATGCCACGGACGAGCACGCGCATCCGCGTGGAGCAGGTGTGCACTTGCACTGGGGAGCAGCCAGACCAGAACAAGCTGTGCTTCCTCCACCACTCTGAGGAGGAGCTGAAGAGAAATCAGGTGAACAGCCTCCTATATACCCTCTGCACTGGCCCTTACCTAGATGGGGAGAAGATTGCCCTCTGGTTCCAGACGTTTGTGATCTCAGCCTGGTCGGTGATGCCGCAGTCCCACCAGTACAGCATGAAGGTGCTCCCCTCCTGCCGCTCCTGCAAGATGAAGCTGATGAAAAGCTCTGGGAGAAGCCTTTTTGTGGAGATGGTATTTAGTGTGCAGCAAGGTGACTCGGACATCTTCCTGAGCAGCCAGCCTCCAGAGGCCCAGTTCCCCCCAGGCACGGCGTGGCTGGAGAGCTGTGCTGTGGCAGAGGCAAAGTTCTTCAGGCAGGTGGCCGTGCAGGCTCCACCCCGCAGCTGCCACCTCAAATGCCTGCGCCTCTGTGCTCGCCTTCTGGAGGGCTCGGGCATTTCTGCTTATGCCTTGAAAACCACGGTCATGCACCTCCTGACCTTGATCCCCCTGTCAGAATGGCAGCACAAGTATCTCCTGATGCGGGTGGATGACATCATGCGCTACCTGCGCTGTTGCCTAGAGGAGAAACGCCTCAAGCACTTCTTCTTTGGCAACGAGGACATGCCTGAGGAGATCTCCTTGCCTCCAGACTTCCACGAGGCACAGCCCCTAAACCTCTTCCAGCACCTGGCACAGGATCCAGCTGCCCAGACCAAGGCATTGAAGGAGTTTGATGAGCTGCAAAATCACCTCTACTTTGGGTTCTGAATGAGACACTGTAGAACCACAGAATTATGGAACTGTAGAAGAGTAGAATTGTTTGGTTTCTATGAAAATATTTCCAATATCATTCTAAGCATACTTTGACCTTTTGGGACCTTTAGTTGATGCAAAGCTTACAACAAAAAAGTTGAACAAACACTGTATCTCTGAGCAACCTTGGCATGGAATGCGGCTGCTCAGCTACCACGGAGTTGGAGTTGACTTGGTAGAAAACCTGAGGCAGTGGGCTCTGGTTTCTCTGATTCTCTGCCTATGGCTCCCCCACTGTCCATGCTCCTGCACTGAGGAAATAGGAATAATTGGTCATCCTCCACAGCTGTGCTCACTGCCAAGTGGCATTTAATGTTGCTGTCCTTCAGCCGCTCCTGCAAATGCCCTTTTTGAGAGAGTCCGTTTCTCCTGTGAGCTTTACTGGGTACAAAGATGGCAATAAATGATATATTTGAGCAAACACTTGATCTGTGAGTCTCCCTGCATCACTTTGTCAAGGAGCACTGACATAGGGTGCTGGTTGCTCAGCTGCTGCAGAGCCAGGGAGAGTTTTGCAGAAGAGCTGGTGGGTGGGCTGGATATAGCACTTGAGGACAGAGTGGGCTGTCTGGTTTCAGGACTCCCTGTTGTTGTGGGTTAATCCCAGTAGGCAGTTTGTCATCACACAACAACATGACTATTTAACAATTGAAATGAAGTAAATTAGAAGAATTTATAAGAATAAAGAGTAAAAGAAAAAAATGAGAGCAAGTGATGCACAATTCAACTGATCACCACATGCTGAGCGATGCCAGACCCTTTCCCAAACACCAATCACCTCCCCTTCCAGGGAAATATATTTTATACAGACTGGAGCATCTGTTCTGTCAACACAGGCTGAGAGAGCTGGGGTTGTTCATCCTGGAGAAAAGAAGACTCCAGGGAAACCTCATTGCCTTCCAGTATGTGAAAGGGGGCTTAAAAAAAACCAGGGGAGAGTGACTTTTGATACTGGCAGAATAGTGATGGGACAAGGCTGAACAGTTTTGTACTAAATGAGATTTAGATTACATGTTAGAAAAAAGCTTTTTACTGTGATGCTACTGAGTCTGGCACAGGTTGTCCAGAGCAGCTGTGGCTGCCTCAGTCCTGGGAGTGTTCAAGGCCAGGCTGGATGGGGCGCTGAGCAAGCTGGGCCAGTGGAAAGTGTCCCTTCCCATGCTGGGGGGTTGGAGCTCTGGATGAACTTTAAGGTCCTGTCCCACCCCAACCATTCCAGGACTCTTGGGTGGTGCTTCAGATGTGGGCCTGAAGCAGGAGCAGGAGGGGAACTGTTGCTGTAGGGATCAGCATCCTGGGGCAACTGGTGCAGGTGTGCCAAAGGTGTGCACAGCCATGCACAGCAGAGCTGGGGAAGGATCTGGAACACAAATCTGAGCGAGCTGGGGGTGTGTAGCCTGGAGAAAAGGAGCTCTCCACAAGGTAAGGGTCAGCCCTTTTCCCAGGTAACAAGTTACAGGACAAGAGGAAATGGCCTCAAGCTGCATGGGGGTGGCGGGAGAGTGGTTTAGATGAGATATTTGGGAAGGTTTCTTCCTGGAGAGGATTGTCAAGCATAGGAACAGGCATCCCAGGGATGTGGTGGGCTCACCATCACTGGAAATGTTTAAGAAACCCTTCAAGTGCCTGGATGTAGCACTTGAGGACATTGGTCAGTGGTGACCAAGGTGGTTGGACTTGGTGATCTTAAAGGTGTTTTCCAACCTTAACAACTCCGTGACTGAGGTACTGTTTTTGTCAAAGGAACTGTCACTACATATTAAAATACATTCACATGTACATACTGTTAATGTGATAATCTCTGACTTCTTGATGTACTTACAGCATTTCCTCTTGCTTGAGGCAAAGCAGCTTGCAGGGAAGTTACTTCTGCCCTTTGCATCTTCCTGCATCAGGTAGGCACTAGAGCAATCTGACTTTTTGCCATAACATGTGATGTGTTGGTACACTGATGCTGTATTTCATTTCCAGGGCCCTCTGCACACCATTGCTAAAACAATTACACTGATATTTTTATTTTTCCTACTGAAAAGTTTTGTAGAGGTCTCAAACTATGTTCCAGCTGGGAACATGCTATTAGTCTCACATGAGATAAAAGACTGCTTCCCATATGTCTTCTGTTGCTTGCCTCATCTACAGGTGTCTTTGCTTTGGATGCCTGTGCCTTCTGTAAGAGGAGAGGAGAAAGGTGGGCCTGAAGTTCTCCCTGCAAATTTGTGGATGTAGCTAGACAACACCAAAGATAACCAAACTATTCCACACTTTGAAATCCCTCACCATGTCTTGCTGCCTGTGAAACAAAGGAAATATACCCCTTTTTTATTAAAATGATGAATAATAACTGAATAATGAATATCTGTGATTAAAATCCCCAGTATCACAGCCCCATCTAATGGACTGGCTGAAAGATATTCAAAGGACTTACATAAAGTCTATCTGTTCTCTAGCAAAATACGTTATCATGATAAACAGGACCCTGTGGCATATTAAACTCTTAATTATGGCACAGGAGGCATTTTCTCTGAAAATTAAAAAGGTTGCAAAACAACTACAGCCTCTGGAAGGCATTTCTTAGAAGCAAAATGTAACTCAGTGTTAGTGACTCCTTTATCTACTTCCTTCAGTATTCTCTTGGCACAGATTAACGTGGAGAGGGGAGTCTCCATATTTCTCAGTCATGTTATCATTATGCCAAAGACTCTGGAATGCCATAATCCTACAGAGCAGCACAGGCCCAAGGGAAAACTCAAGGAAATCACTGAGAGAAGAGAGATATCAGTTAATCCTGACTTCATTTGCTATTGTAAATTTGAGACCTCCTTTCTTTTTTTTTTTTATTTATGAAAAAAATGGCAGATGATGTGTGATTTCCAGAGAAGTGGCTTGGCCTGCACAATGTCAGTCTTGGGGAAGACCAGCCTGTGCTACATGCTGTGGGATACATCTCTGCAAACCTTCCTGATCCTAAGGCTGGTTACCAGGCTTTCATGTCTCATAACCAAAACATAGTGGATCAAACCTCACTAAATATGTACTAGTAGCAGGATGCTGAAAATAGTGATGTCCCGAGTTTTACATCCTAATCCAGGGCTCCTGAAGCGAAGCAGGAGGAACCTTTTAGTTTCAGTGGGTGACAGATGAAGCAAATACTAGTTTCTAAGCATCTGCAAAGGTGTTTTAGATGCCAGTAATTTTTGTGATACTAGGTCACTAGGAATTTCTAGTGCTTCTTCCTCAGAGCTGCTCTTAGCTTCTCCAGCAGCGACAACTGACAAAGTACTTCTTCCCAGATGACTCAGAGCTCTGAGCCCACATCACACTCAGGAGTGCTGATAAGTCACCTTACTCCTGGAAATAGGAAGAATTAGGCAGCAGAAGCCCTTTATAGGTGTTCTAATCCTGAGAGCCCACTCTTTTTTCTCTTCTGAAGGTTTCCCACTGCTTTGCTCACCTTGTTAAGAAAAAAGCTCAAGCAAAATCTCTTAACATTCCCTGTGTTCCTGAGACTGAATGTCCAGACACAAACAAAGACTTTTTGCTGCTGTGTTTCACAGGAGTTGGCATCTGACTGCAATATTTACCACACACTGTTACCTTAGGGCCTAATATGGACTTTGGTAAGTGGATTTTGCTGGCCCCATAAAGCCTGGTCAAGGAATAACTGAAGCAGAAACATCTGCTCATCTTAACTTGAGAAACTCTCAAATAAATCCTTACTTAAGCCAAGTTCATTTTGGGTGAGAGATCACTTCAGATGGAGCAAATGTGATTTTCTATGCTGGCCATGGGTGCCTGTGGGGCTGGAATGACATGGTGCAAACATTAATCCTCTGGATGAAGACCTATTTCAGCAGCCCTGACCAAGTGCCAAATTCTCATTTGAATCAGTCTCATTGCTGGACCTGTACACAAGGAAACGCTTCAGGGTTCATTTGGGAAATGTATCTGCTTGGGTTAATGGCTTTGCCAGGAGACTGACTCTTCTGCTTTGGATTGATTTACCCCCAAGAGGCAGTGGCCTCCAGGAGTGCTGCTCCAGGGCTTGGGCACTGCAGTGAGCTGTATGGTCACAGGAAAACAGCATGAAGCTACAGGTGGCTGTGCCCAGGTGCACAGACACTGGTGGCTGAGCTTTGTCACCTCCTCCAGAGTGACCAGCACTGTCTCTTCTAAATTCCACATCTACAACAACAGACTCAGCTAACTGAAAGGTCACTAGGGAAGAGGAGGCTGAGGTAGTCAGGATTTCTCTACAACATAAGCCCCAAATTCTGGCCCTGGTTGCTGCATCCTGGCAGATGCCCCACTCTGGAGCAGTCATCAGAAAACAGGGGCATCTAGTGGCTGCCTTAGAAAGTTCAGTAAACAGCACCATTCCCTTGAAAAGACGTGAGAGTTTGCCTTTCCCCTCTCTCAGCTCTACAAATAAAAATATTTTATGCCATAATATAAAGAGGGAGGGAAAGGCACAAATCCTTGCTAGCTTTACTCTCTTGGAGAGCGTTTCTGACCCATCTGTGATATTTAGGGCACTGTAACCAGATTAAATGAAGCTTTCGCGGGTTTCTGCTGCAGCTGCTGCTCTGGACAGACAAACCTACATCCCTGGGACCCAAATCCCCTGCTGACTCATGGCAGGGGAAATGTTGCCTCTTTCTGTTCTGACCAAGGAGCAACAGCACTCAAGCACCGTGGCTGTGTATGACAGCCACGCTGGCCTGGGCTCCTCAGTGCCTGGTGCTGCCCAAGGATTGCATTTGCTGGAGATCATCCCCTGCACTGCTGAGCTGTACCTTGGGTGCCATCGAGCTGCACACCTCCCCACAGCAGTCAGGGACAGGGAGGGAATCAAGACTGAGGTGTGTTTGCTCCTGTGGCTCCTGCTGCCCAGCTTTACCCTCTCAGTGATGGTCCCAGAGCAGTGAGGCATTGCAGCAGCTCCTCCTTCCCTACTCTGGTGGGGAGCTCCGTGTTTTCCTTCTGGACAGGCACCTTCCAGACCCCTGAGGGTTTTCCCCTGCAGGGAAGAAAAGGGAGATTATCAGAAATGCAGGAATTATTGTTTGCTGTAATAGCAGAGATACCTTACAGCTCCAGGTATAATTCTCTTACACAGTGCTCTGACCCTGCACATGCAGCCCTTGCACACAGCACTTTTCAACCTGTTCACATCCTAGGAATTGCAAATGGGACTATGTTGTAACCACTTTCCCCCTGGCAGTGACAGCTTTCCGTCCCTCTTGCTCTATTAGGTTCTCATCAGCATCACTGGCCCAGTGTGATCTGAATTCACCTGAATTCTCCCTAATGTGTGGACAGGGCTGGCATATTGCAAAGGGACTGTCATGCAGGTGAGTTCCAAGTTTTCCTATTCAATGGCTAAACAGAGGACAGCTGAGTCCCCTGAGCTGCTGGGCATCTATCAAATGCAAAGATCATTGTTTTATTAAGCAAAAAGAATAAGGGAGAAAACACAAAGCAAAGAACTGAGGGCTGAATGCTAATAGGGCTATTGCTGTTATGTAATTCTCTACAGAAAATCAAGACAAATGATAATACTGGAAAGGCATCTTATTATTTTATAGGTTTAGTCCCAAAGTGAGAGGAGGAGAGAGAAAAACATGCACAGCTGTTTTTCCCTTTTCTGGCCACTTTGATGCACTTACAGGATACATAATTTTGCAAGGTCTGTACGTGCTCCCTGAGTCACAGCTCAACTCACCAATAAACTCCAAAGCTTGCATTCCCCACACAACCTGTTTTATGCATAGATGTGTGTTCTATGTGCAAATACCATTTTTTAAAATATAAGTTTAGCAGGCTGGCAGCCAGCTAAGGAAAGAGAGGTTCTGCAATGTGGTTACTGCTGTGTGTGAAGGTGAGCACAGAGCTCAGCACAGATGATACACACCCAAACCTAGCCAGCAGTGGAGAGAGCATGGTCACCATCTGCCCACAAACGCAGGGATATAAATCAGTTCTGAGGCCATGCTCAGCTGTGCTGGTTGCAGCAGAGGACTGGACTTAGCTCAGGAGTCAGAGATCTCCTCCTTTTCCTGCTCTGCAATAAACACTGCTAACAATTTTGATAGCAAAAATTTGGCTAAATGGCTTTTAAATGGAAATTCAACCTGTGGATCAGTTACAGAATGGTTTCATGTTCTGGTGTGGAAAATAGCTGCTGTGATGGCCTCCCCTTGGTGCACATCAGAGGATGCCATGTGGCCACAGACCACCCCCAATGTCCAAATGGCATTTCCCTTTCTGGTGGCTCCAGCCAGCTGCATGGATCTGGTCATCCTTTAATACCTTTAATTCAAAACACTGAGAAGCAGCACACAAACGTGAAAGAGAAATTGGCTTCTTCTGGTCACTCCTATGAGAGGAGCTGGAGAAGGTCAGTGCAAGACCAACATTTCTCACTGCAGCTGGTGGTGTGGACAGTGTTCATTTTCCAGCCTTGACTCCTCCAGAGGTGACACCAGGACTTGCTGCTGAGTGAGCAGGGGCACCTCAGCTGGGAAGACTTGTGGTGATTGGGTTTGTCTCCATTGGTTGCTCTGAACTCACCTTAATCTCTGCAGTTGTTGACCTGACATAGTCCTTGATTTCCTTATGAGTGGAATAAGTTAACAGCATTCTGATGGTAAATCCCTCCCTACTGGCAGGAACTGCTTCTTGCTCCCTCCTTTTCCAGTGCAGCAGTCAGAATGTTGTGGCTCTATTCAATATGTAAGCACTCTCTGCATGGCCTCAATACTGAAAAAAAATTAATATTACAGGCAATATTTACTGTAGTGAGTTTAAACCCCTCTCAAATCCACTAGAAGACTGTCATGGAAAGCAGCTCCACCTCTCCAGGACAGCTACTCTTCCCCAGCCAGCTTTAGAGCTTGGACAAGAGCTTGACACTGGGGCAATGGCAGAGAGCTACCACAGATCATTCACAATAATTGACTCTGAAAGCACATTTGTCTCTTGGCAATCATCCACTAACACAGTCACCACAGCTCAGGTGACAGCTCTGCCATGTGTTAGGCTGCAGGAACCCACATGTGTGTCTGAGCTGCAGTGATATGCTAATATTTTAAACATTTTGATCCGTTGCTTATCCTCCAGCTAAACAAAAAGATCTTTTTCACCTACTTTTAATTTCTTTTCCACCCTGCTGAAAGCAGTCGGCATCTGCTGCGGTGATGAACGACCTTGCTGAGCACATATAAAAGCCAACAGCTCTTGGTAGTCCAGTTCAGTGGTGCTGGTCTGCTTTCTTCAGCAAGAGCTGCAGGCACTCTGCTCCAGCTCCTCATTGATCATTGCACATATTGGAGACAAACACCTTTTCTCCCTGGGTGCAGTCAGGAGCTGCCATGTACTTCACTGGCTGTGAGACTGAGCCTGGAGCAGGGAACTTGTGCTCTGCTAGGAGCCTCTTTCATTTATTTCACTTTTCCAGCTCTTTGATAACATGCCCAGAGCTAGGATCTTTCAAGGCCATCACCCACTGTCCTCCTGGGAAGCTGATCCTGGTGTGTCAGTGTGACAGGAGAGGCAATGGCTGTGTGGGGACCCTTACAAAACCACAGCCTGCAGAGACTGGAAATCTTGTCATGCTCAGAAAAAGGACACATTCAATGCCCACATAACAGACATGCAAAGAGAGTGGCTCCCTGTTAGTGGGAAGCTCACATATCTGTGTGTACCAGCAGACAGTTTCAAAGCTGATTGTTTGAATTCTAAAATTTAATGAAACTGTGAGAGAGGAAAGGCTTCCGGCGTTCAGCAAAGAAAGGATTTTTTACAGCACAAATGATTAACACACACTTACCTCTGTCAGCTACTGAGAGAAAGTGAGGTCCTGCAGTTCAGATGTGTGCCTGGGATGCTGGAGCTTTGCAGATTTTTAATGGTTGAAGTAATCTTCCTAATCACCCTAACCTTCCACATGACAGACAGAAAAGGAGCTGCCCCAGACTCTCTTCAGCAAGGATGTTTGGTTCCATTGAGGGCTTATCTTCCAGAGAGAGGTCTTTCTGAAAGGTTTGGAAGGCAGAGCTGTGCTTGGTCTCCAGCATAGGCTGAGGGTGGTTTATTGATACCCTCCATGCAGGTCTGAACAGTGGGATTCAGGAGTGCTGGGGATGTGATACAACACTGGTGCCTTGCTGTCCCCTGAGTTGAGGTTTCACCGGGGCTGTGGGTGGATCTCAAGCCACAGCACTGGGGAGCTGCACTCCCCTGCAGGTGAGGGCAATACCTGGCTGAGCAGAAAGGGATGGATCTCATAGCCCAGAGCCTTTAAACAGGCTCCTTTCCAGGAGCCACATCCCATCCCCTTCCCACATAGCACAAAGGTGTCTCAAGGGTGACTTGCTGCCCTGCTCCCCTAGATCTTATGCAGTGACTGTTGAAGTTTTGCTTTAATAACAACAAATCATTGCTTAGTTATGGGGTAAACTACTTGCACAGATCATGTGAATGAAACAGGGCTCACAGGCCAAAGGGAGATGATTGGCAAGAGCAGGTAAAAGCCCTTTTGACCATCATCTCTCAGGTCTAGCTACACTGGTAAAATGGTTTGCAACACTGGCCTAGAAATCTTCTCCAGTGTTAAACAGTTTTATGCTAGAATACTGTACAAATTACTGAAGGTTTCTGTTATTGAAGGTTTCTGTGACAGGACTTTGATTAGAATTTTGCTCATGTTATTACAAACTCCCATCCTTCACATCCTTCCCTGGCTGCAGAGGGTTCAGCCAGGGCCGTCTTTGCCGCATTTAATCAGCCTGGGCATATTAACTACAAGTTCCTGCAATGCTTGAAACACTTAGGTCTTAAATACGTGCCCTTAACTGATGATTACTAATTTTTTTACTTGAAAATTTATCAACAGGATTGAATAATTGTTCATCTCCCCAGTCAGGTTGGCACTGGAATGAATTACATTCATTCCCAAAGTTTTGACAGTGACCTGAGACATCCCCTTTGCTGTTGGATAGGGATGTCTTACAAACAATAACTAAAAACCAAGGCATGTCAAACCCTGACAAAGGTTCACAGTGAATGTCAGTGAGGTACAACAGTGTGATAACCTAATTTCAATGGAGAAAAACAGAATCCTGATATTTTCAGCCCATGCCAGCAATCCAGTTTGCTCTCTTCCCTGTGCTTTCTGCACAGACTTCACCACAGTCATGGAGCTGAGGGACTGCAGTGTTAATTCCTGGATTACTCATCCTGCTACACATGGAGATGCAAGGGGAATGCTCCCCTCCAAATATGACAGTGTTCATGTTGGGAATTAAATCATTTTACCTCGAAAATGCGACACAGTTCATTACAGCTGGGCAGATGGGAGGGGATCACAGTGGTCTGAACTTGCAAAGTCAGTCATGTCAGGTGTCAGAGTTTCAGAAGATCCCTCTTGAAATGGCTCCAGGGCCTTCACTCTAAGCACTTAGAGTGCTTAGACCTCTCTGACAGTGATGCCTTAGGATATTTCAGATTGGTGACTGGCTGGGGAAAGTGCAGCTACAAGACTCCCCTCCAGCAGGGAGCAGAATTTCCAAGAGCTGAACCAAAGTTTGGCCAATGGTTACCAGAGTAACTAAGCCTGAATTTTGCCAAAGTATCTCTATATAGCAGGAAAAAAAAAAAAATTCAGAGTGTAGTAGGGACTGGATCTGTCTTCAACCCCTGGAACAGTTTTGCATGGAGCTAATTTTGAAGCAGAGGGATATATGACTGTGCACAGAGCTTCTCCAGGGGAAATAAAAATAGTCTTGTTATGCTAGTGATAAAAATGTCTGTTTCTATGTGTACAGATCTTTGAAACGCTTCTAGTACAAAATTTGCTCTGTTTTTGTGTCATCACTTATAACATTAAGCTCTGACAATCACTGAAAGCTGACCTGTGCCTGCACAGCCTGCTTCTGCAATTAAAGAGGCTGAAATGGTGGCTGTAGGGGCAGCATTTTTGAGACTGTTCTAAGAATCCTGCTGGCTAATCCAGACATTCACTGCTCTAATCCCATAAACAGTATGGGCTATCATGCCAGGAAGAGTCCCTAATTTCCATACCAGCCCTGCAGCAACAGGAAAAGCACTAAATATTCCTCTCACTGTCTTCACTCATTTCCCTCTGATGATGGTTTTAAAATACAGTCCTGCAAATATGTGGAACTCAGAGTTGTGTCAGGACAGCTGCTAATCATGTGGCAGTGATGCCTTTTCTGATGGATGTTTCTGTTATCACAATTGAAGTTTTGTCTCTTGAAATTAAGAAATAGTAATTAATGTATTTAGCGCCATGGGCTGATAGAATTGTTTTGACACTGGTTCTTGAAGAAACTGAAGCACTCCATCTTCCCTCCTAGCACTGTCTTATACGGGGATTTCAGGAAAATAATTGAGAATTGTAAATCATCTGGGGCTATGGTTGATTGCATTTGAGGTGACTTTTAAGGGTGAAGAAACATCTGGCACCTTTTAAAAAGTAAAGTTGGTGAAGAAAGTAGAGAAAAAAGAGAATACTGGCAAGAGGTGGTAAACATACAATCACCATAAAGGCAGAAAATGTGCCACAGAATATTTTTGTTTGTTGATCTCATTAAACACTCAACATCCCTAGGAAAAGCTGTTAGAAACAAACAAGTGGGGTAGCTCTGAAGGAGCAGGTTGGAGATAATCCTTCAGTCTCAAGTCTGTGGATTCCCATCATGACTAATAACATAACTCTGCCCTACTTTTTCCTCTGTAAAGGAGACTAGCATTGAGATGCTGCAGAGCTTAAATCTTTCCTGTGTGTATGATAACACACAAATAGGTGCAGATGTATGTAGGCACGATATTTTGGGGTGGCTCAGAAGTGGATGAACCTGAATAGGCCAGGGCTACTTGATGTACGTGATGCAGACTATGACAGCAAGTGGTTTCTTGCTTCTGGAGAATAAGGAACTTCCTCCTTTCTGAATCCATTTTGTTTTCTCCTCTCCAAAAATAACAGGAGGGAAGCTACTAAACTGTAGCAGACTGCTGTCATCTTCAAGGTGCAAGACACAAAGCTATGTTAATTTGCCCCTGAGAAGTATTTAGGAACTAGAACATTTAAGTGCCCAATTCTTTCAAAAACACTGGAATGTTTAAGAACAGTCTTGATGAAAGGGACCTTGAACCAGAAAATCATTTTTTTTCAGGATAATACATATTAAGTGTGCATCTAAGCACACTTCTCAAAGCTGGTGTGACCAGATCAGAGACAGCAAGAGAGAAAAGAGCAAGTGGTTTTGAGCATGCAGGAGAATCAAAGAAATAATCAGCGTGGCCCTGTGGTAGAGATAGCATTGGAGATGGGGGTTGGCAAAATGATAACCGTGAAAGTACCAGGCTCTGGGTCTTGTGAGCCTGAGAGGAGGTGACAGAGCTGTACAGAGATACAGCTGGGGTGTTAGATACATGGCACATGGAGGATCTGTCATTTCAAGAGAAGCTGTCAGGTTGAAAGATGGGGATTGGTTTTTTTTTTTAGTTCAGAGGCTGTGGATATAATTATGACAATTTGCATAAAAGTCAAGCCCCCTTGTACAATTTAATGGGGCTTGGCAGGAGGGTTTGGGAACACTTGATGTGCTAGAGAGGCTGAGAAGAATTGGAGCAGGAGCTGCTGCTTGTGGGACAGAGGCTGGAGGGCTGTGGCCAGAGCAGGGGAGCTGGGCTAGAGCAGAGCCACAGCCACAGCCTGAGTGAAGCAACACCTGGGCTTTCTAATTGAATATTTCTAATTCACACTATATCTGAGGTCCCACCTTCAGAGCCAGATCCCACTAAACGCTGGCAGCTCTGGAAACCTTGCCAGGTCTTCAAGGCGTGGAAAAGCCCTTCTGCAAAGTCTCCTGCATCTGGGATTTTGGGAGCCTGTGGGGCTGAGTGCAGAGCACAGTCCTGTCAGGAGTCACTGTGACCCACCTGCCAAAAGTGGGTCTCTTTCCTCTGTGGGTTTCCTCTCACTGCCCCAGGATTTGACAACCAGGAGGGATGAGTAGAGTGGGTCTCAGCAGGATTCCTCTCTGCCACCTCCACATGGTGCTCAGCAGTCCTTGGAATAGCTCTCTTACCCAGAGGAGGTGGTGACTGAGCCTAAACCTCCCTGTCACCCATGGGGAATGAGACAGGCTTGACATGATAAGGGACTTGATGCCCTTGTGAGATTCCCCTTCTTGCCTGGTGGCAGGTAAACCAAATATATCTTCTAATCTATTGAGGGGTGGAAGATTGTTTGGGAGTTTGCTTGTCTATTTGCTTGTATGGGCTGCAAGCTTTCTGGTAGCAGTGAAAAGAAGGAGTCAGAAAAAAAGAACTTGGGTCAAATTTGGGGTGAAGGATTGCAATACAAGCTTCTACTTTCCTGAGCCATTCAGAGCCAGAAGTGGACTAAACCATGCAAGTGGATGCTGTGGTTTTAGTATGACCATAATGAAAGCAGTGGGCAGTTGTGCAAACTGGAAATTCATTTGAACCATTGCTACATAAGCACCTTGACATGAAATCAGGACCTAATTCAGAGCCCCCAAGAGAGAAAATTCTGGCTTGTACTCTGCCTACATACATTCAAATTTATGCATAATGCAGCAAGTTTCTTCCTCTCTCTGCCTGTCCCTTTCTCTTTCTCACACACACAGACGCACGCACGCAGCTGAACTCCCACACAAGTTCTGCGGGGAAATTACAGCCTGCTCATGTCACTCCCTTCTTTGTCACTGAAATAGTGCCACAGGTCTGGAAAGTGCTGTCTCTGTGCAGCAGCAAACTTCTTCCAGCTCCAGAACATCTTACTTTGATAATACATAAATTAGAGTTTTCTGTGTAAATCAATAAACTGATTTTTTTTTCCTCAAAAGCTGGACTACACCGATACTAGTTATAAATTGTGGCTTTCATGTTTGCAAATTTTTGGGAGCTAGGCACGAAGAACCAAACTTTCTGTTGTCAGGTCACATTAACTCCAGGATTTCTCACAGGCAAATTGTGTCTTGAACACTCTGCATGATTCACACACACACACAAAAAGGGGCCCTTCTCCATGTAAAGTATCAGCTTCCATTAAGCAGAAGAAATAAACCATTGCATGCAAAAGATGTGAGCACGTGGCTCGTGAATAATCAGAACAAGTTTAGAAAAATCACCTCAGAGCATGGCAGGCAGCAGTAGCACACTTGGTACCTCTGATGCTCTGAGACGAGTGCAAGTGGCATCCTGTTGGTGCTGGAAAGAGCACAGCTCATGGCTGTTAGCAGTGCCACTGGGAGGGAGCTTTGGGGCTGTGAAGCTGCAGGGAATCCCATGGAGGTGAGGAAGGGGCAAGAATGAACATTTGCCTCAATGCTCAGCAGGAGCCAGGGCAAGCAGCTGCCAAGGGGCAACAGTGGAAACAAGGAACGTGGGAGGCAGTGCAGGATCTATGCAGAGATGGGCTTGGAGAAAATTCTATCATTTAAAAAAACCAGGAATGACTAACTTTAGGGAAACCAAGGGCTATGGCTATATACCCATCAGCATAGAACAATGGCTTAAAAACATGTTTCCTTCAGTATTTAATGAGGAACCTTGTCTATATACTCCTGCTCCACTCCCTTTCCCTTTGCATTGTGGCAGATGTGAGCAAAGCTACAGCCCAGGGCATCCTTCCACTCTAACAAAACACATTCCCTCAGGACTTTAGGAAGTTTGCTAATTGCAGTCTCAACCATAAGCCTGCAAAAAGTCACCAGTGGAGGTCCAGTTCTTGCTGCCATCATACTGCAAAACAGAGACTTTGCCCATGTATACCAAGTGTCATCTTCTGTCCTGCTAGATGTGTGCAGACTGGAAAAATATACACAATATACTGCCACAGGTGATAGGGAAAGAGTCATAGGTCAGGCCCAGATTAGAAGGTTGTGCCCCTTAGAGAGGATTAAGAGAAATCCTAAGAAATATCCTGTGGAGTTTCACAAGGCATATTTGCCTTGGAGTTTATTGTGGCTTCTTCCTATTGAATGAAGTCTGGATTTTAAATACTCTATTTATTTCAGCCCCCAAGCAGGTATTTCTGTCCTCTGTGCCCACTGAACATCTGGCTGGGTCTCTTGTGGTTCCTCATCTGAGCTTGAGAACTTGGAGGGCTACACCAACATTCCCAGGTAAATCATGCCAGTGTTGACTTGTAAATCTCAGATTCTTTATTCCTTCAACGGCACTGGGGAAACTCATTATGCACATGGTTTTGGACATGGAAAAAAACCGACTTCACCGTATTTCTTGACATGGAAATTCAGAATAGTTCTTCCAACTTTTCCTCCAGAACATTTGGGAAGGCACCACCAGAACTTCACCTGAGAGCAAAACTCTTAAAAGGAAAAAGATCTCAGCAACACTGTCAGGTCCCTCTGGAAGGTCTTTCCTTGGCCTTGTAGATCAGAAAATGACAGCATTCAAACATTGGTGTGCAGATGAAAAATGAGAACCAGTTAGTACTGTTCAGACTCACTGCTGCCAAATTAAGTAGAAAATGAAATATTTTAAGAAGCATCCTATGGTAAGTGAATTTGAATTAGTTGCAAACATGGATGATTTTCTTCCAATCACCAGACCACACAGAATTGCTGCTTGGATTTAATTCCCCCTTCATCTCACATATGCCTTTCCTTTATTTCCTGGCACAGATAGATGTGTGATTAAACTATCACTTTTGATATCCCAAAAAGCTGAAGAAAGGAGATTACACTATAAATCATAAAAATCCTCCTTTCCACCTGTTTGTGAATTTTAGACAGCTTTAATTCTTTTTTTTCTGTTGTGATTACAGCAAATTATAATAGAGATAAAACATAAAAGTGTTGTAAGTATTTTTTAGAGTGTTGGATTCATGATATCAATTTATAGAGATAATTTTGCCAACAAATGCAAAGCCATTTAGGGTTTTTTACTTGTTATGAAAGCTGTTAGATTAAAATACTGCTTAAACTTGTTACTTCTTTGTGCTAACACAAGTGAAAAGATGGTATCCCACTGAGTTGGTCACTGTCTTAGTTTATTTTGCCTTTTTGGGGCAGGATATCCCCAAACTCAGCCTCCATTTGTACACCTGCTGCAGCTGCCCCCTCAATATATCCTGCATATCGAGGTCCAAGACCACCAGCAGCACTGGGAGCCCTTGGTGCTGGTGGAGCTTTGCTGAGATCCTCTGCAGCTCATGGGGAGTTCATGAGGATGAGCCTGGACATCTGCGCTCATGGGCCCCAGTCCAAAAGGAAAGAGCTTGAATTGGTAGGATTTGAATTGAGTTCTGGACCAGCTTAGGGTGATCAGCAAATGGACAGAGAGCAAACACAAAGCCGGTGACTGGGACCTGACACACACACGAGTCACTTCATCCCCTGCTGAATTAGAGGCACAGGGAGGATCTCCAACAGTTCCACTGTGTCTGATTAGATTTTACCTGCTGAAATAGTGCAGCATTCTTCACTTGCAGGACCAGCACAGAGTGCCAGTCAGGTGTGTTGGATCCCAGGTTTCTCACAGTGGGCAGGTGGATCTGTAAATGGGGCCCAGGTGGGAGCAAGCTCAGATGCAGTCAGGGCATCCTCACCAGCCAGGAGTTGTTTTCATTCAGCCAGTTTGGACAAAATTGTGGACTAGACACTCAGTGTTCCATGCACACTTTTAATTGTGGCACCATGAATGAAGAGAAGAAATAACAGCATCAAGTTGCTGATGAGGAAGTATTCCCATGAAGAGAAAATATTTTGTACAATGCAGCCAACTCTTAAGCTGTTCCCAGCTTCTTCCTCTGCTCCGCCACAGCTGTGGGAGCTCTGTGTCTGTCTGTGTGCCCTCATATCCACACACTGCTTCTCTAACCTTTTCAGTAAAACTAGAACAGGTTGTTTCTGAGGAGAACTATTCTTACCTGATGACCCAGCACAAGGAGATCTGATGAACATGGTACAGGGACCAGGAGAGATGGATATGGACATACACACAGGGCATGACCCTGGCACTGGGGAGGGTAAATGGCATTTCAGGAGCTCACATTCCCAGTGAACACTTCAAACTGGATGAATAATTCAGAACAACACTTATACTTCTCACTTGGCTTGCCTTAACTGTGAGTAAATGTCAGATGTTTTTTGAGATGCACTAACCTCAAAACCATTTATGCAGTCACTTCTCTTTTCAGCCCTTTTAACCCCAAAACCAAAGGACTACTCACAGTGTATGAAAGACCTGCTGGCTCAGAACCCTAAGTCCCAAAATAATGATGCAGTCCATTGGTCACTAGTGCTCTGTTTGCAATGGTTATTTGGGATTTGTTCAGTTAGATCCAAATCTCAGGAGGCTGTGAGCTGGTAGCTTGGTTCAGAGCCATTAAAAAGTTGCAATAACTGTAATAGTTATAACTGTAATGCAAGTGCAGACATCAGCATCCTTCCTCTTACATTTTGTTACTTTTTCATCTTGCCCTAGGCCAGACCAAGGTTTCCCTGGGCAGCCCCAGGCCTTGATGGAGATGCAGAACAAGCAGTGGGGCAGTTT
This sequence comes from Catharus ustulatus, assembly GCF_009819885.2. NCBI lineage: Eukaryota > Metazoa > Chordata > Aves > Passeriformes > Turdidae > Catharus > Catharus ustulatus. The sequence continues at coordinate 8,098,919 of NC_046226.1, forward strand.
GTGAAGGTCTGTCAACAGAGGGTGAACACCCACCCACTGAGAGCTGAAAACCACACAGGATGAAGATATGGATGAAGATATGGGGGTGTCACTTCTGGTATTTGACAGTTAGCACCAGGACAGGCTGCCTGAGTGGGACTCCATAGAAAGACAATTTACCTACACCAGTTTGTCCTGTGGAGCCATGTGGATTTGCAGTGAGCACCAAGTGAGAGCTGTGTGTTGTTGCACTGGAGTATCTCTCTAATTATACAACAGTTACACTTTCTGGTACTTGCAGTTATCATTAAATCTATAATCAGCATATTCCCCACATGTTTGAGAATCTCTCCCATGCTAATACAATATAATTAAAACACCCCCTGTTTCAACAGTATCTGCATTAAAAAGGAACACCAAAGAGATCATAATAGGTGGAGAGAGGTTAATAATAGGTCATGTGGTTAATCTTCCAGTTACAAGGGCAAACACTAATTACAGGACTGGGAAGGGAAAGGGCAGCCTGATTGCAATGTGATTATGGTGACCTTGTTAAGGAGTGATCCAAGTCATGATGGGGCCTCAATAAATAAAGATAATAATCCCTCAGCACCTCCCAGTGAACATCAGACAAATGCTGAGAGCAGCATTAGCCCTCTCTGCAGGCTGGGTGGGAGGTTGGATGCTGAGTTGTGTTATTCTCTTCCCTGTCTCAGCCCAGCAGGATCGCTGGCTTCTCCTTCTGCTCGCTGAGAAAAACAAAAAGCACCGACCACTGATAACAAATATATCAAGTTGACTTCTAATGGGCTCTGCAGTACAGCATGTTGCAAATTACAGCAAACTTCAACATGTTTGAGCTTGGGAGATACGGCAGAACAACGTGATTCACCACGTTGTCAATGGCATGGTGGGAATTCCCAGGAAGCTGCAAAAATACTGGTTACCATCTTAGAAAAATGGTAAAATCTCAAGCTTTTTCAGCTCTTTTTCTAACCAGAATCATAAGCTATGCTGCCCAGGAAGACATGTTCTACAGATTATAACAGTTTCATTATCTCAGCAGAGAACTTGCTGTCTGTGCTGCAAACTGGTCCGTGGAGAAATTAGCAGGCTCCCAAATTTAATTAGGGCAGGACTCAGACAGGGAACACAGTGAGGTTAGCACAGATGTCTGCATGTCCCATCATTCTCACATCCTGTAATAAACAGGCATTTGGGGAACAGTATAAGCCAGGGCTGGAACCAAACAGTTCTGCATTATAGACATGAGGCTGGTGCCTGCTGAACACTCATAAAACCATTGGGTCATTGGTACAGAAAGTCTTCTGTTCCCCCTGATGGTTATGGATGTTAATTGAGGATGGAGTTAATATGACAATCAATGTCTCCAGACACATCAGGGCTATGTAGAGCTCTGTGGTCTGGCAGCTTCTGTGCTGGGTGTGAGTGGGGCAAGAGCAGTGAGTGGAGCTGTTTGAGCTCTCTTTATTTCTGGTTTTAGAAAATGCACAAAAATGCCATCTACTTTGGATTCTGTCTTTGCAACTCTACTTTCTTTTACATAAATCTATACTTTGTTAAGGACAAATGTCATGGTAACTGCCACATGCATGAAGAAACCATTAAACCTCTGGGCTTAGTTGTGCCTATAAAATAAACTTCTGGCTTAGCCACACAAAGCCCTGCTCTTGGGTGTCCAGAAGGTACCAGGACATTTCTTCAGCTGCCTGCAAAGCTGGTGTGAGAGCTTGCTGTGCTCAAGGGTTTGGATGACCACTGGTCACCATCTTAGGTTTGCAGAAACAGAAAGAGCACAGAAGCCCTGAAGTTCAAAGGAAATCTATGTCAGCTGTTCCTGTGTAGGTGTGTGCAAAAATGCAGAAAGCAATTAAACCTTGACATTTTTCTTTGGGATTCCACTCATGAGGATTTCCTATTAAATATTAAAATTAACTCAAATTAATTTGCTCCATTTGATCCATCCAAGTTGTCTTGCAAGTGCTGCTGGAAAGCAATTTCACAATGATCACAACCAAAATACATTTCCAGGGCTATTCCACTGATTCCCATTCTACCTTCTGCAGTGACAATTACCTACCTTTGAAACACCCACATGGATGTTAGAGAAAGCCAAAACAAATGTATAAGGATAGTAATTTTCTATTCATGCCCTTTCTTTCTACTGTTACTTATGTCAGGTTAGAATATCCCAGGAGCAGAAATGAGTTCACAGGAGAAAGGATGAGGAACATGGCGATTTTCCAAGCTTGAATTTTCAGTTTCCCCATGCTGAAAGGTGCTTTAGGAAGAAGAGTAACTGCTGCAAGCACTTGGGGTGGGCATGAGAGAGAGAAGAAGAACACAGGAGCCAGGGTCCTGCAGGGGACTTCTGTCATCTTGGGTAAATTTTGTTCCTTCTTCGATGACACAGATTGACATTTTACAAGTTTTGAGAAAGCTGATTCTACAAAGATGGCTAAATTGAACCCCAGTGCTATAAGGAGGGCTCAAATACACCACTCTGAACCATACAAGCTTTGGGTTATGTCTGATTTGAGGATTGAACATGATTGTGTATAATAAAACAATTTATTTCTTGTGATAAAGCAAGGATTTTGTCAGGGTTGCTAAGGGATACTATTCCTTGTCTTTTTTATTTGAAGACTGAGTTGTAAATAGCTCTCCCTAGAAGCAACTTAATCCATGATTTTTCTTTGCAGAGGATGATGTTCTTAGCTCAGCTCTTGCTGCTGCTCAGTCCTTCTGCTGCTACCCTAAGTTTAAGCATGACAAAAGGAAAGATAAAGGCTATGAATTTTCCATTAGAGTAAAATGCTGTAAAAAATCTCCATGTTTAAAGCATCTTTTGAGAGAAAGAAGAGTATTATTCAGTGTAGAAGGGATACAGTTGATCACCACGGACTCTGAGCACGCCTGCTATTTTTAGCTTTATCATCCCTAATGAAAGGCTCAGATAGCACCACTGGGCTTACCCAAGGATCTGGTGTATTAAAGCAATCATAAGCCTCATCAGGGCTGGGAAAGCAATGATGAGCCTAGAGAAGCAAGCTGTGATGTGCTACCCAAACAGCCACAAAATGAGAAAGATTATTTACAACAGTTTTTTGGCAAGTGGAGATATTTATTCTCCACACTCTAGAGAGTAAATACTGTGATATATTCAGTCCTCTAGCTGCTCACCCGAAGGATTTAGAATCTGCCCTTGGTCCCCTTGTAAGGGGATGTTGTGCCATGATACACTGGAGAATAGAGGAACACTAGAGTTTGAGAATTTGAATACCTGCTAATATTTTTGTCTGATGCCTGAAGCACGTGAGTTCACAATAGCTGCAATCCCAAAATATCTGACTCCTTAAAAGGTCTGTTGACTGCCCTTGGAGTGCCCTTATTATCCACTTCTGCTGGACTTGGAAATGTCTCCATGAACTGGAGAGGACTTTGGGAGGTGAACCAGAGGAAACATACAGGAGATGTCACAGATAAGATCTAGAAGGGGTAGTGTACCAGTTTTTAAAAATTGTAACCAACATAAAATGAATAAAAGATCTAATTTACCCACCTAAGCTGCGCCTCTGATATGGCCTGAGGGAGTGCTGGGATTTGCTTTCATTCAGCAGGGGCCCTACAAGCAGTTTTGAACCTGCAGGTCCCTGAAGAAAGGAGGGACATGGGCTGGGTCTGGGTGGCAGTGCCATGTCATTACTGAGCTTAAAACTGCCAAGAATTTGGTCTGTTTTCTGTGCCAGGTAAATACTCAGTCACATGAAGTCTGCAAGATGTGTGGGAAGGCTCCTGAGCATGGGTGTGTTTTCTGCCAGGTGGGATCCTCACTGTGCTGATGCAGGGAGTGAAGGGAGAGGGGAAGTTTCTGTTTTTATCAGTCCACACAAGTGTGGCTTTACCCAATATTGCATGAAGTGCTTTTCATGGACAAGGAAAACTTCTTTACTCTGAGGGTGATAGAATACTGGAACTGGCTGCCCAGAGAGGTTCTGGAGTCTCCTTCTCTGGAGATACTCCAACCTACCCTAGGGGACCCTGGTGGAGCAGGGAGATTGGACTGGATGACCTCCAGAGGTGCCTTCCATCCCCAGCTGTTCTGTGATGATGTGACTGAGTTTTATTTATTAGGGTGTATGTTCTTGGGCAGGCTGTGTATCCCAGAGGGACTTGAATGAATTAATCAACCCACACACTCTGTACCCTGGTCAAATGCAGGAGAGCTGCAGAAGGCCACATGCAAGCAATTTCCTGGCAGATGAGTTGTATCCACCATCTTTTACTTATCCAATTTAATGCTCAAACCCACAAGCAAACTAATTGAAAAATTGCATTACACACACATGAGTCCTCTTTTTCTTCTTTCATTCCCTTCACACCAATTGAATAATAAGTGGTAACCAATGTATTACAGAGCCACACTGCTTGCATGGAGACTAATAAAAGCATAACTTTGATCTGTTTTGACAAACACAAGTACAACTTTTGAGTCTCTAATAATTACATTAGAGAAAGTCACTGATCACGACATGCAGCATTGTGTTATTTAGAGCAAGGGAAACAGGTACTCACGTCACCAGGGTGGCTAAGTAGAGTGTGAAGGTGTTTTTACCTTCTTTTCTCCCACTTCCTTCATGGGAAAAGCAATCAAAGAAAGCCAGGGCCAAAGGGAGCAGTGTCCTGTCCCAGGTTCAGTTCTTTATTGCTTGTTGGAGCAATAGAAGCATTTGGAAAATCTCTTGGGGCACACGGTGTGACTTTTGGGATGATTCTGTTCAGGGCTGGGAGTTGGACTCATGAGTCTCATCCAACTCAGCTTATTCTGTGATTCTGTAATATGATGCACAGCTAATCATTTGCTCACACAATATTAGAAGATGTTTTGTGAGTTTATTGCCCATAAAAATGTTCTTCACACCCCTGCTTGAGTGATGCAAGTCAACTGACCAGGTGAGAAGCCTGACTTCAATGCAAAGGGAAGCAGGGCTACTGAAAGCACCTTAGCAGGGCTCTCAGCTTTCAGCTTTCCTCAGGCTGAAGTGATCTCAGCGTGATCACTTGGTGTGCTGCAGCTGAAGGGTGGCACCTTCTGGGGCAGTTACTGCTGTTCCTCCCCTGAGCATCCACTTAAAGCTTCAGGTCATTGAGTTCTTGCTGTGGATCAAGCCCTGGCAGATGCTATGCAAAGACAGAAATCTCTGGCTAAAAAGCTTTTTGTATAAATGAGAGACAGTAGCTGGAGACAGACAGACTGACTGGGAGGAAAGGGAGAAAGCAAGAAATAAGGAGACAGCATTGGTCAGGAAGGCGGCTGATAGTCTCAGCATCGCTGCAGACTGACTGATGTCAAGCTGAGAACCTTGGCAAAAGGCCACCCTGGTTCAGCAAGGAAGGAAGGCAGCAACTGCAAGTAAAATAGCAATATATAATAAATGGAGGGAAAGAAAGGAAAGTAGCTAGCAATCAATATAAATGAGAAGTTAATGAGGTGCAGAAAAATTATAAATGTATATAAAGGCACCAGAGACAAATCCATCCCTAAGAACATTATGAAGAGTTTTTAAAGAATGGCTGCCAGGAAGAAGAGAAAAACAAGAACTGAGGTAGGCCAGTTTCCAAAAGGAGGTTTGGAGATGGGTATTTGTGGCCCAGAACAGACATAAATGCACCATGAGCAGTGTTGTTCTGTTATGAGGAGGAGGAGCTTCAAGATGCACCCGTGTCTCACACACTTGACAATTATTTTTCTCTTCTAGGCTAAGCAGTATCCATACAACTAATCAATTAAATTATCAAATAAATAATTAAAATATCATTAAGCTAGCAAGAACTATTTATATCATGCAAAAGTGTTAATATAGTAAATTAAAGTATCAGTCAGTCATCAAAGCAATCTTGTTTGCTTGTTGTTCTGGGGTTACTCTAGCAAATTGAGTTTTATCATAGAAACGTGCAAAATCTGAAAATGCAGAGAGCAGATTAAATTTATACGGAACATGCCAAAACTATATGCTGCAAAGCACTAATTCTGGCAAGGTTGTCAGACTCATAAAGAAGAGGCAGCTCAAGTGTATCACATCCTGTACTCCAAAAGATGTAGTGGCTGTAAATTTTCTAATCCAATCTTTAGCTGAAAAACCAGGAGAGTGGTGAGAAGAAGCAGAGAAGAGATTTGTTCTCCATGCAGGACACTGAAATCCAGTGCAAAAAGACCTGCATGGTCTTTTTGGTGTTACAGCTTCTCAGAATTTGAGTGAACTGTAGAAAACACATCTGAAATGATGGGGTGGCTCCTGAAAAGTTCTAGAGGGAGGCATCCCTCTGAATTATCAGAAAGAAATATGAGAGTTGATGTAGTATGTAGATATGCTACTGGAGAAAAAACATGGCCCACTACATTAGTGAACTGAACAGATAAAATGGAATGCCCTGAGCTCTTAATGGGAAGCCAGATAACAGGATTTGCTGGTTGCTCTTGGGCTGAATGTTTGAGTCTGTAACATCTGTGGGCAGTCAGAGGGGATGGCATTTGGAGGAGGATGATATGGCAGCTGTGCAGACAGCAACACACAGTTCCTTTTAATGGGAAAAGATAGTTCCATAAAAACCTCCAAAAGCACTCAGGTGAAAGTATAACCTAGAAGCAAATGAGAATGATCAAGTAAAAAAAGGTCAGATAAAACCAAGAAAAAAACTTGAAGCCTTCTTAGAAGAAAAGGGAAATGTTTAAAGCAGTGGAGAAGATGAAGCCAGTGGAGGTGGAGAGAGATCCATCTCAAAGTGAAGGGAAATCACAATTTACAGCAGCATTAAAGTACCTAATCCAGAAAGAAATGTGTAAAGAACACAGAAAAGGTCATTGCAATTCCTGAGTTGTGTTTATCAGCCAAGTGTCTGAGCACTGCATCTTGAAAGGCAAGACTGGATGAGGAAGGTGGTCTGGAGAGGAGATGGGGGAACAGGAGGGGAGGAAGAAGTGTGGAAACAGGGATGTTTAGGGGCTGAAAGAAGTGACAGACAGGCTAATTCTTGGTAAGGCCTTGTTTTTGCTGCAATGCTACCAGCAGAAAATTTGCAGATGCTGTGGGCACCACTGCTGGGCACTGCACCCTCCCAGCCATTGACCTGCCTTGTGGGTTTAGCTTTTCTTAAAATAGCTCTTCTTAATTCACCTCCTCCATTCACTACCAGTGCATGCCAGAATACCTGAATTTCTGCAAAACTCTGGCCCTGTGTGACAGGACATGTTCCACAGGGAGCTCATAGATTAATGCAGTAAATTTTTCATCCATCCTTCCTCTCCTGGCAGGGGATCCTGAGAGAGAAGGATCAGCATTATCTCTTCCCATTCCAGCTTTGAAAAAGAAAATTCAGCTGTAAGGTTTTCTGAAAGCTTCTTCTGCATTTCTTTGTGAGAGTAGCTTTGGGAAGATATAAATATGTATATACATATATATATATAAAATCTTTTTTACATTACAAGAAAGAAAAATGTCATTGAAAATGTTGTTCTTTGTCATGTATTTAAATTTCTCTTCACAAATTTAAAAAGTTTGCTTAAGCTCTTTTTTTAGAAGGAACAAAAATGGAAACTTCCATCAAAACTTCTATGTCATTAAAAAGTCTTTTCTTTTAGTTGAAAAATATTTAAATGGTAATTTTGACTAGGATCATTATAGAAACAAAACCAATGTGAAAAGGAAAAGGAAAAAGAGGCTGCTTTAGCCATTACACAGGGCTCAGTGTCGAATTCCCAGTGTGGGGTCATATCTATTTAAGTGTGAGTATTCCCTCCTACCTTCTGCTCTGGAGAAAGCAGCAGTGCTCCTGTGCCAGCCATAGCTGTGTGGAGCTGCAAGGAGCATGTTCCCATTGTGAGTGACAGCCACTAATCTCCAGATAATTCACTAAATGTTCCTGAAGATCTACAGATGAAAATACACAGGAGAAATGGGTGGTTGTGAGGCAGGGGAGGAATGACAGCCATAGGGATGGAGGCAAAAGGGGATTTTTCTCCAGATGGGAAGAACACATAACCTGGCTGCTTTCCCTCCCACAGGGACCCCAAGAGAGAGAGGCAGGTGCTGCAAGACCAATTGCACTGATCCCATGGTCTGACCCTGCCTAGCTAATCATTCCCAAAGCACTGAGAGAAACAGCAGCCTTGGCACTGCAAATGTCTTCCCCAAGCACTGCACTGCAGGGGTCAGCCAGCAATTCCTGGAAATGGTTAATTGCTGGCCAGCTTTGATCTCCTTGAGATAGAAATCAATTCTCATACTGACAGTTTCTCAAAAAAGGGCATGCCTCAGCACTGTTGGATGTATCTCCTGTCTCCCCATCACTCCCTCCCTGGCTCTTGGGAAAACTGTGCTCAATGGCAAAGGTGATGGGGGGACTGGAGCAAGGAGCCTACAGAGCCACCTTTCTCATTCCACTGAAGGAGGAGCTCTAGCTAGAGGAAAGAAAGCTGTTAGACATTTCAAGAGCAGAAAGCATGTAGATACAAGCAGCAAGACACAAAATCTGAGTGTTTTCATGGGATCATGGGTTTCAGCCTCCAGGACTGATCACAAACCCTGTGAACACAGCCACTGATGTATGTCTGAAGAGAACAGAAGAACATGGAGCTTGTCTTCACTTGTCCAGAGGTAGGTGTCCAGTGTCACCTGAGATGCTGGGTTATCCTATCTGACCTCCAGCTGCTGTCCCAGAATGGTGTGAGGGTCTCACAGGTCCCATATCATATCCACCAGCCTTCCCAGTACGTCTCAGGTAGCTCAAAACACATGAACTGGTTCTAAACACCTCAGAGGAGCTCGTGGTGGTTTTCTCATCAGGGTGTGTGTGTTAGAGGATTGCAGCCTGCAGCACACACACACGTGAAGCTGGAGCACCTACACCCCCATGGGAAGCAGAGGAACCCACATTTCCAGAGCTCCTGTTTGTTCCCACCTGGCCTAACTCAGTGAGGATGTGGCTGCAAAACTGAGATTTTGGGGATTGATTATAGAGGAGTATTTAGAAGTCTGTGGTGTTTTGTTAACCTTTTGTGTCTCCTCTTGTGGCTTTTTTTTTTAATTGCTAATATTAACCCTGAATATATGGTTCATGGATTGCTGATTAATTAGGTTTTTAACAAACTAATAAACATTGACTGCTTAACTAAATCTTAATTTTTGTTTAAAATGCATGAATTGATCAGTTTTTCTTTGCTAGCCTTATCTTTATGGTCAGAGAAGCTTGGAGAAAGATTCAACACAGCTGAGGTAGACACGGTGCATGCTCATGTCCCTTGGCTCTGCTGATGCCATTGACCCACTTGCCCTGACTGGAGCAGCAGTGTAGGCAGGTAGTTCCTATGCAAACATCTCCATTTACAGGTATTTTAACCTCAAGCTAAGGCATCACATTTAGCTGTCTGAAAATGAGCTATTTGTTTTAAACTCCTGAGACTGCAGCAAGAGAAGCAGGTTTTGCTGGGGGGTCAATCATTGCATCCTAAACCATTGCATCTGAGCTGGGGTAAATCACCTCCTGCACGTGCCTGTTTGCCTCCATCAGGTACAAGCAGGGGATTCATTTGACTCAATGTGGTGCAGTGGATGGCCACAGAGTAGTGGCAAACATGGGGTGAAACCAGGAGTAATCCAGGGCATAGAGGGACACCACAGCAGTGACTCACCACAGCACCATGAACTGCAAAGTCCTTCTTGTTTACTTGTAAGCCTCTGCTTCAGTCACATCAACTGCTACTGCCACTCTGAGGAAGGGGAAATGAAGGACACTTATAGGTATTCTGGAAACTAGAGGTGGGTGACAAGTGAGGAGGTTGGTGATGCCTTTGCACATTTACTAATAAACTTCCTTTTAAACCCCATTTGGGAAAGTCTGGCTCTCCAAATAAGCACTGAAGTTTGCTTCTCATCATGTTGCATGCTAAGTTAAACATTAGCCTCTCCCACACTCTGCTGTAGCTTAGGGTAATGCCTTTTAAATGTACTTTCATTACCTTCAGGAATAGTTCAGAACATAATAGCATGTTTCTCTTTTGGGCAACATGATTAACCTTTCCTGGAACAACAGAGAGTGTATTATAACATCCAACAGCAAAATCAATACATTATTTTCTTGCCTTATATTTATATATGCCTTCTTGCCATGACATCCAAGCAGGACAAATATGATTTTTCTCATGAAAGACTTTCATGCCACATCATACCCCTCTTTTCTCCATTCCTTTGCTTCCATTACAAGCACTGTCTTTTAATTCCCAGGCTTTTCCATTCCCATCAAAACCTTCACAAACAGTAAGGTCAGAAACCTCTAATAATGTTTAGGAATCCTTTGCATAATCCAAATAGTTACTGAAAATACTCTGGTTCAGTTTGTAAATAAGGAGAAACATTTGCTTAGTCAAATCACTTTTCAAATCACCCTACATAATGGGATGAAACCTGTTAAACTCAACATATGACTTGTTTCAAAAGTCTTAAGATGTTGCTCTTTCCCAAGGAATTGAAGAAGAATTTAATATTAGTTGCTTGCCCTAGTCAACCACAGCCTGTATCTGTATGTGAAATTCTTTAGGCTGTAGGGAATTGCCTTATCTTCTGCTTGCTATTAAAAAGCTTCTATTTAAACACTATAGAATTTTTTCTTCAGGCAAACACTGTATCATTAAAAAAATCTCTTGAATCAGTCAAATTATCTTATGTTTGTCTTTAGAACTTCTTCACAGTTTTATAATTTTTAAGCACTTTTCATCAGGAAGTGATTGCTGCAGACACTTCTCAGGGGTGCTGCTGCTTCAGTCCTGATAGGGCAACTGCAGTGTCTGAAATGAGAGAAGTAATGAACAGCAAACCCATCCTGTTTGGGTGAAATTCATTCTCCTCCCTCCCCTCCTCTTCCCCTGGGACCAGTACTCTCCTTACACTGCACTTGAGAGCTCAGAAGTGGATGAAGTGGTTTCTACAGAAGTGTGCAATGTTTTTGAGCTCTCTTGGGGACAGGTTTTGTTCCTGAAGAACAGCCATTTCAGCTCTCTGTTCACTGAGAATAAATACGAGGTACATGAACAAAACCAATCTGAAGAGTCCTTGGGGATGGGAGAAACAACTGAGAACATTTTTTCCATATCAAGCAGCTTGGTTCCCTGGGACACCAGTGAAATGGTGCATCCCCTCTCTGGGATTTATTTTTCCATATCTGACCCTGGGAAACAAAGGTTTTAGCCTCATCCTCTAGAAATGCCCCTCTGCAGATTTATGCTCTTAATCCAGCTCCATTGCCTTTCCAGGTGTGGGAGTAGCATCAGTTCCTTATTTCTAACATATTTGATGTAAATTCTTCCAGCTCAAATGATCACAGGGCAAAAATGGCAAGGAAAATTGAAAGAAAGCAAATTAATTCTTTGTTTGTGTGCATGAGTGTGCCCTGCTCATTCTACATTGAGACTTTTGTCTAGCCATGAACATTCCCTATAATATCATTCCCCACCCTGAAAATAAATAAGAAAGGAGACAAATTTCTGATTTATTAAAGATTTTAAGGCAAGAAAAGGAATTAATAACTAGCTCCCCAGATCATGAATTAGAATTGTCAAAGCTACATCTTGAACTATTCATAACATTGCTAAAGAAGTTTTAAAAGGATAAATAGAAAAGCCCATTGTTTCTAGCTCGTAAACAGAAAAGCAATCTATTTGACATAATGCATGTGATCTAAATTAGCATGTCATAATTCAGTAGTTTTATTTCTTGGGAATAAATTGTTTTCTCTGTTAATGGACCTGGGCATGTTTCATCATCAGTAGAAGAAATATTTATAAATTTACCCCATAGGAGTTTTTGTAGCACAGTTTTATTATTTACTATAAAAATTTCTTCTCTACTTTCAGGAGAAACCCTGATTGAAGAATGAAATAAGGTAATATCTGAGCCCAGGTGAGGGACATTCACTGAATCACACTTAGGCCTGGCTTGTGCCTTTGTAGCAGCTTCAGTGTGGGGCAGGGTATGGCAAAGTCCAAGCACTGCTGGACCTGTAAAGGTCTGGGTGTGGTGACTGAATTTTTCTCCTTAGAAAGCAACTGCATCTCCAAGAAAAGGAGCTATCAAAAGGCTGGTTGTGTGAGGCACAGTAAATATAAACTAGACACAAAGACAGACAAGTGCAAAACCACCCATTAACACCACTCCAAGCTCAGGACCCTTTTCCAGACACCTGGGGCATTTGAAGGAAGGTCCTGAACATCAAAGCATAAAGAGATGCTATTTCATAGGCCTTGCTCTCTCAAAGGAGATCCCCACGTGCCCATTATAATAATCCCTGAGATGATAATTAAGTGGGCACAATGCCAAATAGGCATTTTATAGGTACCTTTCCTGTGAATTTGCAGGAGCAAGATGAGATTCAGAATAATGATAGTGTGAAAACAGTGTTGAGCTCCATTAGAGAATGAGTGTTATATTTAATGCACGCCTATAATCCAGTAAGCACATAAGCTTCCATGTATTTAAAACAGAATATCTTCAGGGTTTTCATAATAAATGTAATACTTCAAAGACACATTGACTAATGGCTTTCAGATATTATAGAGCAGGCTCTTCCCTATAGGAAATCAATTAAAGTTGAATCTTATTGATTTTTACCCATTTCTCCATACAGTGATAAACCAGACTTTGAACTCTCTTTGGATATAACCCCAATACTTTATTCTCCTCCACAGCTGAGGTAGAAGCAATTTCTAAATCTGATCAGATAAAATAGAGAAAATATTGGCCTCTTAGTTTCCTCAGTTTTAAAAATCAACAACTTTTCTTCTATTTAATCCACTTGAGGTGAAGTAAGATAAATTCCAGGTGACCCTGCAACACCAGGAGCTGGAAACAGGCATAATTTGCACATGCTTAAACCTGAAGGCTCATATGGGACCACAGTGACAAATGGACATGGCACTGACTCTGTGCAGTGAGATGAAAGTAATTTCCAGCCATCAACCACCACTTGCAGATACAGAGTGAAAAACAGGGTTGAATCATCCTAGGAAGTACTCTTGATGGCCAGCATCTCTATCAGTTTCTCACAATGGGCTTTTTTCTTCTACAGGTTAAGCTATAACTTGCTCCAAATAACTTTGCTAGATTAAGTGGTGGCCACTCCTAGTCTGTGAAGATGCACTTCCCTTAAATTTTGATTAAGCTGGCCATCCAGTTTGAAGGAAAGAGGCACTGCTGTGGGGTAGTTCATCTGATGTGTGCCAGACATCTATTTTAAGGGAGGTGATTCACATCATGCTCATCTTCATTTCTCTCCTTTGACCATACAAGCATCACTGATGCATACAGAGGTGTGCACTGCAGATGTCTAAACCCAGGCAGATTAATGCTGCCCTGTGTACCTGTGTGGAGGGAACACCTTAATCTCACTGACAATAGCATAATGAGATTTTGTAGCTGGATGCTGAAGACAGATAAATTCAGGTAAAGGATAGGCAGAAATTTTCAACCATTGAGTTGATTAGAACAATTTGGTTCATGAGGCTGTGAATTCACCTGAAGAACCTAAATCAACTCTGAATGGCAAAATACACTCCAGCTCAGCTAAAAACTTTGGAAATGCAGAAATTGCTGCAGGGGTGAAGGAGGCTTTGGTACCTGTGAGAAAATCAGTGAAAACAGTTTCTTCTGGAGCTCAGGTCCAGACCACACAGAAAACCACAAAGGAATAAAATACTGATCTGATTTGACTTCTGTGGCAAATTGTAATGAGCAGGCAGATGAGAGGGGAACACCATGTAATCCAGGCAGCATCAGCCTTTGCTCCTGGCCTCATCCCTCTGTGCAGAGTCGTGCTCTGGTCTCTCTCTGGGCTGAGGGCACTGGGAAAGCTGCCTGGACATACCCTTGATGTCACTGGCTATCTTTGGCTTATGGTTGCCTTTTTGCTGCCTGGATTCTGGATTGGCAATCTCCAAAAAGCCCTGTAAAATGCCATCCAGAGACCCATGTCTGACCAAAATGTTGGTAGAAGGACTGAGCAATAATGGCCTGGACCTTGCTACTGGCAGCAGGACCAGGCAGAGGTAGCAGCTCACTGGAAAGGAAGAATGGCCACGTTTAAAATCAGCACAGCAATCCCCTTAGGACAGAGCCCCAAGCTGAGCATTCCTGCTGAGTGTCTCTGCATGTGGATGGCCAGCACAACAGAAACCAGAGCCTGGCCAGAGCAGTCAGCCAAGGGCTGTAAGTACAGCTAAGCTTTGCTTAGCACAACTTTTAAAGGACATGCAAAGTAAAGATGATTTAAAACTCTCTTGTTCCTTCAGAACCCCTTCAGAAAGCTGAGGGGTTTTGGCTCCTCACCATGTATTAGAGCACTTTCAGGCCAATTCTCATTTACATCAGCAGAAAAGGGCCCTCTGGCTGACTACATGCACTGGCAGAGAATGGATGGTGGGTCCAGACACTCTGGCTGGCAGCTCTGAGGACAAAGCAGGAACAGATGCCTCTTCCCTTTCCCACTGGAGAGAGGACTGCAGATCTGTCTCGTTGCTCTCAAAACTTTGGAAACAAAATCAGCATTGGAAATAAATTCCAGAAGCCATTAATCTGTCTCGCTTCTGACATGAAAGGATAAAATATAATTCTGTTAAAAATAACAAAAAGCTGTGAGCAGTATATTTTCATTTTCCAAATTACTGAAAGAGCAGAACATGAATCCCTGTCTGTCAGCCTGAGAAAATATTTTATTTTTCATGCTAAGGAGATGCTAACATAAGCAAGTGGCAGAGAGAATGCTGTTAGATTAACTGCAATGTGCTGCAGCCATCAAAAGACCCCAAATATTGGTGATGAGAAAACTTCAGTAGATTTTGATTTTTTTTTTAATTTTTGTTTTCCTCACTGGAGTTACTATGCCATTACAGAAGAAGGAGTTTGCACAGCAGGGCCAGGAGGTCTGCACTGCACAGCCTTATGGAGGACAGTAGTTGGGATGGTATTGTCATGGATGAGTGATTGAAATCCTTTAAAGAATTGCCACCAAAGGTATTATTAGCAAAAGTGGTATTATTAGCAAATATGAATTTGTGAAAGTGCAACTAACAAAGTTCAATGGCAAGGTTCACTTTATTATTTGCAACGTGGAAATAACATACACAGGAAAATGAAGTTAGAATAGAGGTAGAATTATTATTAAACAGAAGCTGAAGATGCAAAAGGATAAGTGAGATTTTCCTGTTGAGTCTCAAGGCTCAGAGTGAAATCTTGTGCTTTTAAATCTCCTGATGGACCTTAGGTGATCTGGAGCCCATCTCATTCTCAGACTTGGCCATGGTTTATGTCAAATGGAGTTGGCTCTATGGATTCCTCTGGTGTGAATTCAGCTTGCTGCCAGTCACTCCCTGAGGAGCTGATGTGAGAAGGGGTCACTGCCCTCAGCTAGGAAGGATCTCAGTCTCAGGACAGGAACATCAAACTCTGCTCAAGGGGAGGCTCACCTGGCCTGCAGTCCAGTTGCAATTTAGAAAGAGCTTGAATTGGATTAATGCCAAGATCTGTTATTAGGAGAAAGTCACTGTGCCTCGAGGATCAACCCTGAGAGGTGTCCCAGCTCCAGGCAGATCCCCAGAATGCAGCCACGCTGCCTGGCAGGGGGAAGGCTCACTGAGGCTGTCATATTTATGGAATAAAGTGGTTGGCCTGTAGTCAGATTGCAAACAATGGGAAAAGTAAGCATGAAACTCCTTGTACCCACAAATTTCTTTGTTCCTTGATAAATAAGTCTTGGAAAAACCACCCACTATTCATCTGTTAATTGCATGATTGGTGTTCCTAGCTCGTATGCATTGATGCTCACTGGGTCACTCTGTTCCTTTGTGTTTCCTGGAGGAGTTCTTGGCCCATCTGTGGCTTTATCCCCTCTGCAGCCTGTACCAAATTTGGTCCATCACAAGTGTGCAGTGGGACACAAAGTATTCTTTACAGATCCTTTAAAGACCTTTCATTACTTTTTTTCCTTCAGGAGAAATTAAACACTGCCATTTTTCTGATATGTAAATATTAGCATAGTGACTAAAGCAAGCAACTATCTCTTCTTGAAGGCATCTAACTATAATAATGAAGGTTGAAAAATATGCAGGTTAAGGTGTCAAAAATCCAGATTAGGAGAAGCCTCTTAATTAAAGATGTTTTTAGTCGTGGAAGTTGTAGAGACATAAAACACACAGAAGCAGAGAATGGGAAAGCAAAGTAGATGAATTTATAAACAAATGAGTCATTGTCTCACTCCAAGTGACAAGTGGGAGGCAGAGGGATTTAATGAAAAAAAGGAAGAGTGACAAGGAATAGGAAGGAAGGTTCTACTTTATCACGTCTAGCCTTGGACCACTGCCACTGGCTGTCTGCAAGGAAGCAGCAGGAGGACAGAGAGGGTGCTGTGGCCAAGAGTGGATTTCTTTAAGGCATAATCCTGAACCTGCATCTTCTGACTTTCAGAGGCGACCTCAACACAAAGTTTGGATGGCAGATGCTCCCTCTGTAGCATCTTCTTCAGCCCCAGGGAAGGACTGAACCCTGCTGAGGCAGGGAACTAACTCTCTAAGCTCCCAGAGCCTGCCCATGCAGGACACAGGTGTAGATTTGGTGGCTGTCCCAGCTGTCTGCAAGCATCCAGACATGCCATGTATTGTTTGGTGCTCACATGGTGCACGTCAGGATGTTCTGCTGGCATGTGCAGCACCAGAAGGAGCAGTGGGCTGCTTTTCTGCCCATCTTCCTCCTTTGTACGTTGTATTTGCCATCTTGTCTTCACTAATCCTTATGCCAAAACCAAGGGAACCCTGCCGAGAGGTGATTGCATTATGTTTTCCTTTTTCTTCTTGAGTGTGTGCCGTGCTGTGAAGAAAGGAGTGGTTCAGCATACCTGCCTGCAAGGGATAAAATCAACATTGCTGACATTCTCCTTCTGGCTGCCCTCCACACACAAATTGTCTCCTGAAGCAAAGTAAATATTCTTCTTTTTTTTTTTTTTTTTTTTTTTTTAAGTAGGGCAATAAATACCAGTCTTCCATTATATCATCCATATTAAAATATTTGCATATAAATATAATCCAGAAAGGCATCTAGAGTCATGGTTTCCTAAAATTAGTAAGAGAAATTATGATCTAATTTAATTTCCTGCAAAGCAGTAGCTGTGGCATTTCTCCCTGTGATTCCTGCTTTGATTTTAGATGATTTCACACAGAGGAAATTCAGGCTTGAAGGTTGCAGAAGTTTCTTCCAAGTATTTATTTGCTGGGTGGAGTTATTTTTCCTTTCTTCTTCCTCTGCTGTGCTCCCCTCCATGCTCTTGAAAAGCAGGAGAAGCACAGGAAGGAGCTCTGGGTTCCCTGTTCTCTGACCCCAACAGCCCCCAAACTGGAGGACATGGAAATGCCTTGGTTATCCAGTTAATACAAATGAGCAAAAATCTTCCCAATCCTTTATTGAGCAAGGAGAGTGTTGCAATCCTATGTGAAGGAAAGGGGATACATCCCAATATATTTAACAAACCATTAAAGTGGAAGGATGGAAAGAGATTAATTTCTATAAAGAGAATTGGGAATGTCCTTTATGCTGCAGCAAAACAGCCTGTAAGCAGGAAGAGGAGTCAGGCTGTGATTTACTGACAGCTCTCAGTGCTCATGATGGGTTCCTGCACAGGCATGGCTGTGGTGGGACACAGAATCACACAACTCTGAGGGCTGGAACTGACCTTAAAGTCCATCTAATCCCAACCCCCTGCCATGGGCAGGGACCCCTCTCATCTCTGGGAGTTCAGGGCTAAAACATGAGTCCAAGAAGAAAGAACAAATGATGCAATTGTCTGGAGTCTTTTATGGGATGCCTTTGTAGCCAGCTCCTGGTTCTCCAGAGCAAGGAAGGAAATGGAGAGGGAAAAGAGTGGAGGCAAAACCTCGAGCAGAGAAGAGGCAATGCCTCCTGCAAGGACAGTGGCACTCAGCTGAGCTGGGATGGGGTTCAGGGAACCCCTGTGAGCTGTCATGGTGTGAATGGGGCCCCATCCAGGTGCCTGGCTGGCTCTGCTGGTCAGACTGGCTGCTTCAACATCCTTGGCCTGGCTTGTCCAGCCCTGGATAAGGAAGTGCTGGAGGCTGACAAAGGAGCCCTCAGCACTCTCTTCTTCCCTGGTGCCATCTCAAACAGGAGATTTGATAAATGCAGGCATCAAAACTCATGGCACATCTCCCACCAGGCTGAGGTCTGATGGGCAAACATCCTGCTTTGAAATTAGTGGGTTCATTTTACTGGGGAGTAACAAAGTAGACTGCATCTAAAAGCTGGATTTTGAGGGTTTTTTAATTCATGAAAACCTATTAACACAGCTTGTGGTTTGATCACATCTGGTTTATGCTGGTGTAAAGCCAAGCATGATGTCAAGTTACTGTTGCAAACAAGTCAGAGAGACTGTAACTTTCAGGTAGAAAGCTCTTTAGTAGCTGAACAGTTAAAGATTATGTTCACTATGTTTTCCTGCCTTGCAATTTCCTCATTCATAATGTATGAGTGAGATCATTAAAAGCAACATATTGGCTGATACCATCACAGCTGCTACCTAACTTTAACACTTCATAGCGAGGAATAACATTTCTCTTATGTGTGTCTCTGGAAAAGGAAAAAAAAGAGTTGTAGCTGTAAGAGCAGAGTAAAATGTTTAACCTCATAGAAAAATCTTCACACGTTGGGCAATTGCACATTTGCTGGGAATGTTTTTTAAATGAATAAAAAATATGAATCTCTTTTTAGGAAGCCTTTTCACCTTTTGCATCTATCACAATATGGCAACATATTTTTTCCCCTGCACAAAATCAATATTACATTAACTTCCCTAATAAAAAAGCATTAACTCCTACAATGAACAGAAAACTTCATCTCCAGGCAGGGAATTTTAAATTCTACAATCCTTGACTGTTTAGAAACATAATGATGATTATATTATGCCAAGGATGGATTGTGTCAGTCATATCAAACAGAGAAAAAGATGTCTTAGGGCTTCCAGGCATAAGCTCTGTGGTTGGTGTTTCATTTGTAGGCTGCCCAGGGTGCTGATCTGGTTAAATACATTAAATAAAAATACATTTAGGTTGACAGATAGTAGCTCTTTTAGCTGAAGAAAGGCACTGTCCATTTTTCATGGGTAATCTGAATCTTTACAAACTTTGAGCCTACATTATTATTTTTTACTTTTGAGGGAGAGGAATTGAAAGTATCTGCTATATAAAGCTGGCTTTTAATTTCCAAATATCCTGTTTCATATTCCAACCTGAGACAGACACTTGTTATTTATAAATCATGCATCACCTCTAATATCTCTGTTCCATCACAAATCTGAGAGTTTTGAGGAGGATGGGGGCGGGGAGAAGGCCAAGTCCAAACCATCATGAAAAATGAATTAGCTGCCTTTGAAGGAGAGGGTATTCCCTCTGGGTGTGTAGCAACAACTCTGAACTAATCCCAGAGGGCTGGTGTCACTCTGAACCACCTCAGGTCTGAATTTGCACATCTATGCCCCAGGTGAGGTGATGTCTCCCTCCCCTCAGCCAGGCTTTGCACCATTCCAGCTCCAGTGGCTCCACTGGTGCACGTGGAGAACAGGGCCCATGGGTTCATTAGTTTTAAACTTTGAGTCAAACAGCTAAAGCTAGGATGAAAGACTTTCCTTCTGCTGCAAATTCATAATTCATTTAAAGTGTGGCACATGAAGCAGAGGCAATAACATGGTCCTTTCCGAAAATCTTCGTTCAGGGTTTTAATTGTGTCTCAGAGGAATAAATGCAGGAGGGTTGCCTTCCTCCCTCCCACCCCCCTTCTTCCTCTGATAACAGCTTGGTTTTTACTACCATCACTTATGTCTTTTATGATTTCCAGCCTCTGACAGAAGTGCTCCACTACCCTTTCCTGTTCAATAATGAATGGACACATTTGAAGCTGCAAGTATTTGCACTTATGAGCTCATCCAGGCAAGAGATTTAAAAAACGTGACTTATCTAAACACCAAAAGCAGCCAAGGGATCAAGTAAATCACACACCCCCCACTGCTGCTCCTTTGCTATTCCTTTTCCCTGCCTCCTTGGTGCTGTACCTAAGAGAAAGAAGGTGACAAAGTCTTGCATCAGATTTTCTGCAATTTCTGCCCAAAGTGCTGCAAGAAAGCTCTCAGGGCAGTTACATCAGGTGTGCCCAGTTACTCTGGTTGCATCTCAGCTTCTCACCTTTCACAGCCAGCAGAGAGCAACAGGCATTTTTGGCACAGAGTTTATTTAATTACAAGGAAGGTGCCCAGCACAGGCAGCTGAGGCTCTGTCCCTGCAGTGCCTGTTCCCTCCAGGAGCTGTGGCCACACCACAGGTGAGTGAGCAGCAGGGCTCTAAAGGGGACAGGCAGTGCAGCTGGGACAGAAGGCAGTGCTTGTGAGCTTGGCCAGAGCCTCAAAAGGAAACCATAAGGACACCGGTGCAGTCTTGAATTTCCATGTCAAGGCTGGCGAGGGTGTGGAATAATTACACCTTGAGTAACCACTGAAGTCAGAGTTTAGTTTAGCAGGTAACAGGTAAGGAGCAGGCACAGAAAGGACTTGGAAGGGTGCACTCACAGTTCCTTATGGGGTCACTGGGAAGCTGCAAAATTAATCTGTGCAGTCTCTGGAGCAGGACAAGCTCTCACTGTGGTTACAGCCAGGCTTATGCCAGAGGGAGCAGTTTCCAAAAGCTCTCATAACTTTGGGTGCTCTTAAAATTCTCACTAACCCCTAGAGTCACTAAAAGATCAAATCAGTGAAAAATCAGGTGTCCACCTGAGGCCTTCTTCCATTCAAAGCACAATTCACTCTTGTCTTATAAAACACAACCAAGAAAAAGGCTTTTTCCTTGCATCATTGTCTAGACTTTTACCCAGTAGTCTTAAAGGATGCATCTCCAAAGCAGGAGAATCAGGAGCAATTCTGCTTTTCACCTGAGGTGATCCAAGCCCTTCTTTTCCACCTCACAGGCAGGAACCCAAAAACCCAGAACCTGAATGTGAGGAAGTGCTGGCTGTCAGCTCAGACACTCCTCTGTAAGTCAGGGATGTTGGTGTGTACCTGCTGGGGCAGAAGGAGGAATTAAGTGGAGATCCCTCACCTAGAGAGTGGATTAACCACTAGCCTACACCAGGAAGGGAGCAGACAACATTGGGAGCTCGGGATGTCCATGTGTGCCAGGTCTGCCCAGAAAATGCTCCCCAGCCCTGAGGGGATCTAAGGCAAAAAATGGGTTTGAATCCACATGGGTCTTTGGCTCTGTCAACATCTTTCCTGAAGGATCTGCTTCATGGCATCCAGCCAGTTTAAAGTTTTGCAAGAGGATCACCTTTGGGGTTGGTTGCCACCAGGGCTACTGCAGGGGGCCAGATGTGTTCAGGTGCAGAGTCACAGGAGTTCTTTCTGTGCTTTATCTCCATCCCTATGCTTCATCCCCATGCCTGGCTTTCATTCCAAATCCTGGAGGTGACTCACTCCTTCGGGAAAGTGGAAGAATTTAGCACTGTAGAATATGTAGGAGCTGTTGCCACAAATGCCCTCAGAAATAAACCCAGACATTTGGGAGTGTAATGCTCAATATTCACATGCCATGTGGCTTTAGGCTTGTAAAGTAAAAGCTTTAGAAACAGCTTTTGTTCAATCAAAAAAGAAAATTAATTATATCCACTGGAAAAGAACAATGAAATGTTCTGGACTGCCTTTTGAATTCCAAGTTTTCTTTGGGAAGGAATCTTTTCCAAGGCTGAAATCTCCCAAAACTGGCACAATGCACATAAAGTTTCTCTAGTGCCAGTAGGCACTGCTGCAAAAAAACATGGCAGGTATTCATGCAAAAAAAGTTCCTTTTTCTCAGGCAAGCATCAGGAGAGCTTGAAATATAAAACACATTCCTATGTGACGGTGAAAGAAAAATCACTTAGAAGAAGACAAGGAGAAATTGAAGTTACTCACTCAAACAAGTCAGGCTGACAAATTGCTTCTGCTGTCTCCATTCATCCACATAATGGCTCCCCCATTCCCTGGCCAGTTATAGAAGAATAATTATCTCTTTCAGATCAGCTGCCTTGGCTTCATCATAAATCATTTCTTTCCTCACCTCTTGCACTACCTCTGCCTCCTTCCCATTTTCATCAACATTTCCTTCCCACAAGCCTTTCAAAGTCCAGCTTTTGATTGACTAAATGCACCTTATGACCAAAAACCTCCCGTGAACTCACAATTTTTGTCACTCAACTCAAAATCCTTCTTTTCCAGCCACGTTCATGCTTGTGATGAGTTCATAGAGCTCCAATGAGAACAAGCTGGTCATGTAACATAAAGCATAACATGAGGTGAGTAAAACTGAGCCATGCCTGAACCTGCAAGGGGAACTTCTGCTCCTTTCAAAGCTCCACACAAATCTCACACTGCTAGTGCAGCCATGGTCCTTCAAGCAAAGCATTTATGCTTGTGTGTAATCCCATTAAAAGTGCAGAAGTCCGTGCAGAATGAGGCAGGTGGCAACAGCCACACCTGAGGAATCATCATGCAAGTTTAAGTTCATTGCTGGGTGTTGGCAGGGCACCTGGATGACATCTAGTTTGGGATGGACTTGCCCAAAATGGACTGAGTCCTATTAATTAGTAGGGCAGGAAATGAAGTCTGTTCCTTCCTCCTGCTGGACAGATGCTGTGTCAGAGCCAAAACCAGCTCTCTGCTTCTCTTTTTATCTTAGTTCCCCTTGGCACCAGTCAGTCCCACACCCTGCACCACCCCCTGCTTCTGCCATCCCAAATTGTTCAGTGCTGGCAGAGAGCTGCCTTGACCTCCTCCTTCTGGCTGCTTTGATTTACCCAGCTGACTGACACCTTCCCACTCTCACTGCTCACCTCTCAGTCCCATTAGCCTCAGACCTTCAGCAGCCAAATCATGGCTCTGCTGGAGTCAATGACAAAAATCACATACTCCCAGAAAGCCCCATTTCACTGGAGCTGTTATCAGAACAAATAGCCAGGGGGCTGATGCCCCAGTGATGGACAGAGTGCCTTCATGCTGAAATGCCTTTTTGTGCACAGTCCATTGGCTTCGTATGATTCCATAATAAAAGCTCTTATCCATTTTCCTGTCTGCTATTGTGAGAGGTTTTCTAGTATTATTACAGCATCTTGGCTACTTTAAAGTTTCAAAAGGCCTTTTTAATATGTTAAATGAGCTGGTCAAAATTCTGTAATTTGCTGACAGGAAACAAGGGGGAAAACATCCAGAGCAGACACTATGGATTTCCCTTCTTTTCTCTTTTTTTTTTTCTCATTCAGGTTTTCTGGAATACATGTTGCAAAGCCTCCCTGCTGGGTAAAGCAAGAGCTCCTAGGGGTCCTGGTGAAAAAAATGCTGGATGTTCTCAGCAGAAAACTCTAAAAGTAATTTAAAACCCAAAAGGCCAAATAGCCCAGTGGCACTTTTTCCCCTTCTTTTATTTGCACATTTTGATTCTCAAAAATGTAATAAAACAAACTTGACACCCTACTTGGGCAATAAAAATAAGCTCCCACTACTGAGTTATGAGTTCCTGAAAATAAATTAAGACAGACATGTGTTACCCTTTACAGCAACAACAGCCCATAGACAGTGTTTGGGATGAAGTTTTTTCCCCAAAGCCAGATGCTGCAACCCTTAATCTGTGAGTTTTGGGGATTTGTGTGTTTTCTGAAGGTGCTGGTGGAAAGCCCCTTGTTTATAGTGAGCATGGCCCTGGTTAACAGTAAAACCCTGCTTACATGAGGCACAGCTGGCAGCCTCCAGAAGGGCTTTGAACAGAAGGGAGAAGGAAACAAGCACTTCAAATCGGAGCTGAGGGATGGTGCCAAACCCATTAGCAGCACCTTGGCTTGTTTTTCTCTCTCTGATTTGACACAACCTCTTTCCAGGGAGTGGTGGGGGCAGAGTGGGCTGAACCAGCACCAGGCTGCAGTCAAGTGGTGCTCACCCATTTCCCTGGAGAGCCTGGGATGATTGCTGCTGTGGGGAGAGGGATTTGCATGGACTTTGGGAAGAGAGGTAAGAGTTTAATAACCCATGAGATAAGCCACTCAACATTATATGCTGGTTTCTGGTGTGTGTATTTCATGCTACCTCCTTCCTTCCTTCCTTCCCCAGCCCCTGCCTTGCTTAATTAGATGTCCCCAGTGAGAACAACAGGTGGATTCATTGTGCTTGCAGCTAAGGCAGGAGTAATTACATTATTCCTTTTCCTTGTCACCTCAACATATATTCTAGCCAATAAGTCACACATGAGAGATAAATCATGAAGGTTATTGCCATGTCCCTTCCCTCCATTGTCTTTCTTGCACCATGAAGAGCACAAGCAGCTCTAGTGCTGCCTTCAGACAGCTCTGGAAAGCCAGGCTTTACTGAACATAAACTAAATGCTTGGTTTCTGAAAGGCACAGACACTCAGTAAGGCAGAGCAGAAATAAAAAGGATTTATAGCCCCACCTCTCTCTGCCCACCACATCCTTCCTCCCAGGCTCTCACTCAGCCAAGTCCCTCTGGTCCCTTTCCCTTGCATCCTCTGGCCCTGCTGCTGCAGAAAACAGGAGACTTGCTGCAATGATCTTAGAGCCTTTAGTTGTTCAGGAGTACAGCTCTGCTCCTGGCTGCTGTCTCCATTTGAGATGTGCAGCAGCCTTGTGGGAGATGTGCACAGCTTAGGGCAATTGCTGGGGCCCTGGCACAGCTGCCAGCAAAAAATGCCCATCCCTATCAACTAAATGTGGGGATTTAGGCCTCCAGAGTGAGGCACTCTGAATTAAAATTCAAATTGGTGCCAAGAGCAGAGGAAAAACATCCAAAACAGAGAGCAAACACTGTAGTTTCACATCTAGGGTTGGTTCTGCCCCTTCTGCACAAAGGCAGTGGGTGAGACAACACGAAACAGTTCACAGCAGTGGGTAAATTTGGCTGTAGGGCCAATTCATTACCCAAAGGAGCACAGCCAATTACAGATGAAGGAATTTGATGGCTAAGGAGATGTTAATTAGGGTACAGCCAAAAAATTTGGTGTTTGGATTTTGTGGGTCCTTTAAAAATGTCTCACAGAATGGCCCTGAATGGAAAATTGGACAGAAATTGCAGAGACAGGGACAGGTCTCTGGCCCCAGGAGATGCTATCCAGATCCCTGGCTGCCCTAGCTATGTCAGGGGATGGATGGCTCTCAGACCTTTGCAACTCTTTCTGTATGAATTCCTGATGCCACAGACTCCAATTTTGTAGTTTATCTCCAAGGAAGAGATTTAACATCCTGTGCATTTTTATTAGAAAATTGTCAGTTCCAATTTTTAGCAGTAATATTGAGATCTAACCTGCAGCTTTTAAAATGGTTGAATGGGGAAGGGTTGAGGAGCATAAAGCTGCAGCACAAGGCAGCATCAGAATATCTGCAATTCTTAGTGTGTCTCAGGAACAAGGGTGCAGCTTTGGGGATGTGAAAGAGCTGATCTACAACTTGAACCAAGTAACCACTTGGAGATAATGAAATAAATTTGTCTAATCCGAAACAATAACAAAAAACAACTGATTTTGTTTACCAAGGTTTGCTAACCAATTTCACCCCATGACCTACAAAACAAAGCTTGTATTTAAAATCCAATTCTCCGCTCTGCTGCAAAAGAACAATTAGGAAATAACTCTGCAATAGCATTGGATGTACCAGACTGAGACATATGCTCTTAATCACAGATAACAACAATATTTATGGGAGGGTGGAGTGTTGATATAAATTGCCCTATTAAAAAAAAAACAACAAAAAGCCCATTCTGCTTAGAGAGTTAGTGAGAGGGAAGTATAAATAGGATTTGAAAGAAAACCACCAGCAGTTTAGCTAATGCTTTTGTACAAAGAATGAACCAGAGCCAAGCCAGACACATTTCTGAAAGCTGGTCCATGTGGAATTAGACATAGTGCTGATAAAATTGCAGAAATGTCTACCAGCTGCAAGAGAAAATGGGTGGTGTACAAGATGCTGGATCTTCACATGACAGCAGATGAGGTGGCCTTCCTACTTACAGCTGGAGATGGAAAGAAAATACATTCTTATTCCCCTTTTACATGTGAAGAGTTGATGGGTGAAGAGGTGGTGGCTGTTTCTTCAAATAGGTTGAAGCCTCTTCTCTGGATTTCAGAAAATAGTATATCTCAACCCCATGCTTTTAATCACTTTTCTCTCCAAAATACATTTCCAGTTTGCACAGCACAAATCCTGAGAGAGCTCAAAGGGTGTTTGGACAATGTTCTCAGACACGTGGTGTGATTCTTGGGGTGTCCTGGGCAAGTCCAGAGTTGGACTTTGATGATCCTTGAGAGTCTTTTACAGCTCAGGGCTTCCTGTGATTCTGTGGCATGTCTCCCAGTCTGGAGACCTGAACTGTGGCTGGGCAAGGCTAGCAGATGCTCTCTGGGGCAGGCTGGACCATGCCAGGAACCAAGTGAGAACATTTGAAGTGCCCTATCCTTGTCATCTTGGTGCACACAGTTTCTTTATCAGTATTTGAAACGTCTTACAACAGACTGAGCCCCAAATCAACAGCCAGCAGGAGGCTGCTGATATTCCTCAACAGACCCTCATTATGCTGCCTTTACAAAGGAAAAAAAGATAAAGCATAGCATTTTGCCTGGAGCAAGACTAGAGATTTTGGTGTCTGGCCCATAATTGTCAGCAAAGGGAGGATGTTAAACTGAGCCCTGCTCCCACCCAGCCTGGGTGAGGGTACTTACATGCTTCATCATGCCACTTTCATATTTTATTTAACTGAGAATCCATAAAGTCCCTTTAAATAGAAACAATTATTTGAATAATTTATCCAGGAGTAATTTCTGTTTCATTCCTGAGCCCGCTGCTGGAGCTGGCACGGCGCACGTGCTGCAGGGCACCGGGAAGCTCAGAGGGCACACAAACCCCCACGTGCCCGTGCCAAGCCTGATCCTGGGCTCCTTCCAGAGCCTGAAGTGTCCCCTGACCTTGGGAGCACACCCTGGAAGGGTTTGTGCAGGGGCACAGGTCTGAGGGGTGCCCTGGCTGCATCCCCCAGGAGCTGCAGGGATGGGGAGGGCTCAGAGCCCACCCTGGGAACGAGCAGGGATGGATGGATGGATGGATGGATGGATGGATGGATGGATGGATGGATGGATGGATGGAGAGCTGCTCTTTCAGGGGCAGCCAGAGCTTGGATGGAAACAGCCACGCGCAGGTGTGCAGCCTGGGAAGCTGAAGCTGCTCGTGGGGAAGGCTGAGTTTATCAGTGCAGTTTATCAGTGTAACATCCCCACTGTAGGAACCAATTAGCCAGTGCTTTCAAATTGCTGTGATAACACACAGTGGAAAAACAATTAACCACGGAAGTCAAATTTGCCAATTCTGGCCCCTCAGTCCTGTGGCTCTTCCTTGAACAAATAGAGCTTTTAGTGTCATGTTAATTCTGCACAGCTTGTTGGGGTTATAAAGTACTCATTGTGTGCTGTGTGGCAGAAAGAAAAAAAAAGACTAATGAAGAGGAATTTTTATTGCTGTGTCATGGTTTGTGCTGAAACCTGACACTGTTACCAAAAAGCAGCTTTTTTAGGTATTTTCTACAATCAGATGAGAATGTAAACATTTTTTTAGCATCAGCTCCAGCTGAAAAACCTATCTGTGCTCATTGGACTTGAATCTTCATTTTAGCTGTGAAAATAAGATAGTCATAAGATACATAGATATTTTACTTCAGGATAGAATGTACAGTATTCACCATCTCATAATTTATCTTGCTAAAGGCCAAAAAAATGCAGATTTGGTTAGGTCTTGAAGAATTATGCATAATCCAGAATGCTCCAAGGAATAGATGCACAGCATTACTTCTGTCCCATTTGTGATCTTGAATAGATAGATCTTCCTTTTGCATTTCTTCTGACTTAGAAGTCAAAGAAAGGGCTTATTTTCAGCTAATTAGACTCCCAGAGATTGCCTCAACTCTTCAGGAACTACTAACACATTTTTTTTACATCTTTCTTCTTCAATCACAGAGAAAGCCTTTGTGCCACACTTGTTTTTTCTCTCATGAAGCGATTATTGAAACATCTAACGATTTTGCTCCTTTGCTTGTTGAAAAATCTTTTGTAAGTTTATGATAAACAGGGTTGTAAATTAAACAGATGATCAGACATCTGCATTCCAGAAGGTGAGTGGCAAAGTGTTTTCCCAAGTGCCTTGATGACTGTGAGAACAAAAATATTTGTTTATGGTGCATCTTGAAAAGACTTAGTGTTTTCCTAGTGTCCTGCACCAAAAAAACCCCTCTGTGCTCTTGGTAAAAGTTCTTGACAAGATTTTGGGGATTGGAGAAGGGCTGGGAAGGTGGAAACCTTCCACTTCCACAAGTACTACAGAACTTGCTATTACAGCACTGCACAAACGGGACCAGGGTACCCCCAGGGTGGGTGTGCTTGTGACATCACATCACTGATTCTGAGAGCACACACCAAAGGTGAGTGGACAGATGTCACCTTCTGAAAGCTGCTTCGGCCTTCTAACACCTCATGCTGTTTGAATTTTATATGATTTACAGCTTCTCCTGGTTTCAGGATCATTTTGCAAAATATGCTTTGGAAGCAGCTACATTCATTTCTAAGGATCTTAAATGTCTTTCAAACCCTGGTTCCCAAGGGCCTGCACCCTGCAGGCTGGTGAGGGGTGAAGTCTTGGCTCTGTCACTTTTGATGTCCCTGCTTATGGTTTTTAAAGATGAGCTTTAGTAAATGAAGTTGTAGCCACCTGAGGTATTTATTGCCAGCTTCTGCCACTTGCTTCCCCCAGCTGCTGGCTTAGCTGGCCCGAAGTTTGGAGTTGTGGATCCTCTGTTTGGGGCTCCATCAGCAGTGCAATCTCCATCCCCCCTGCCTGAGACACAGACCCCTGGCAGAAGAGGGAGCCAGATGCTGAGAGTGAAGGGATCTGTCCCTGCCAAAACCATCAGGACTTGTCTACAAGGACATGGGGTCATTTTGGCATTGCAGGGCTCAGCACAGCGATGCTCAAACCCTGCTGCAGCCCTGGCTGTGAGAGACATGCCTGAGCCATGCAGCAAGCCAGCAGCACCCTGCAGGGGAAAGACAAGTCTCCTGACTCCCAGCCCAGTGCTCCAGCCAAAGCCTGGCTTCAACTTGTTCTGTACCCAAAAGCAAAGCTATTTGTATTCAGTGAAATAAATTGCGTTATACTCTTTTTTAAAGAGAACATCAGAACTCCTATTCATAAGCATATGATTGCCATTTTATTCTTCAATTTGTATTTCTTTCTCCCTGTGTTTGTCCTTAACACTTTAAAATGAATGGCAAGATTTCATTAAGGTGGTAGCAAAGGTAACTGGAACAGTCTGGCCTAACAAAGGCTGTGGAAAACATCCAGAACATTCAGGACATTAATGTTGTCCACACAGAACTATAAGAAAGTAGGATGGGAGCCAGATGGGTCAGGTTTCTCACTTTTTCTTGATTTTAAAATGCTTGAAGATGGAACTTTTGTACAGGTTGAAGGGAGCCATAGTAGAGCAATGCTCTGTGGTGAGCTAAATCTGCCAGGAGGCCACTCCTTCATCACTGCAAGTCTCTCCCAGCAGACACCTGCATCTTTTATCACACCACCTGAGCTGCATCATTCTGTTCTCCTGATCATGTGAAGCTTCAGCTGAAATGCAGGAACCTGCAGAATGCCTCTGGATTATTCATTTTTGCTTGTCTGTGTTTGCTGCACAAAGACTTGTAGCTCTGCTCCTGCTTTCTTTTCTTTAAGGTATTTATACAGAAGATTCCCAGTAGTAATAATCTCCGACTTTTTATAGGTTCTGCCATGCACAGGGTGACTCAGTCTGCAGCTTCCTGGTCATTTTGCTTAGATAAAGAAAACCCACAGCAGTCCTGGAGCAGCTCAGCTCTCCACTGCAACCTCCTGTCCTGCGTCCAGGTGCAGTCAAACCCAACAGCATGTAGGACACGAAGCATGATAATAAGCCCTTCTTTGGTGTCTGAACATGCTTAGTTCCTCCTGTATGGCAAAGGCCAAAAGAAGACCCAAAGTGACATTTAGCAGCTTTTCAGGCTCCATGCAAAGCCCTGGGGGCTGCTGCTGTGCTTGCATTTGTGGATATTTATCCTTTTGTCAGGGACACAGGTGAAGGATTGCTGTTTCACTAAGGCATAGCTGCTCATCTGGAGCTGATGGAGCCTATGGAGTGTGGAGCAGCACTGTCTGTGTGTCAGGTGTGGCAGCAGGCTATTCTGGATCCCTTTTTTCTGTTTCCCATCCAGGCTTGGTATCTATCAGTATTTTGGGCACTGTTTTCCTATTGGCTCAGTGGGAAAATAGAGACAAGCAGGAAGAGATGGCTGTAATCTAGCCCGTGGTCAGTCTCCTCTCTCAAAGGTGGTTTGGACCACCATAATACCTTAAATACCTAGTTCTACCAGAAAGTACCATCCCAGGCCAGGTTTTTTCTCTGTCACAAACAGAATGAGGTGATGGTGATGGGCTCTGTGATGCCAGCCACATTCTGTTCTTAGAGCAATGCTGCATCCCCTGAGGCAAGCCAGGTGAATGCATTTCAGACTTGTGCACCATTTCTGGGTTAGGAACCAACATTTTCTCTAAATGTGACCAAAAGAGGGAAGCAAAGAAAGCCCTGAATGTGCAATAGAGGTGCCAACAACATCTCTTTGAGCATGAGGAATGAGGAGCTTGAGGGAGTGCCATTACTGCCAGTGGAGCTCTCCCAGCTGATGTGGTTCTCTCCATGCTGCCTGAGCACAAAAACCACGTGAAAAGGGATAGCCTTGAAGACTGCCACCACAGCCCTTTACTCACACTGGGCTTTGCCTGTCACTGTGCATAATAATGAATGAACAAAATTATAACTCACAGTAATAGTGTGCATTGATGGGAATGGTTTCCATTTTGGTCAATATTTCAATGAGGTTCCCACCCTCTGATGGGATTGCAGGTCAGGGAAGGGTTGGGCTGATGCAGCAGAAGAAAGGATCATTGCTGGGCACTGATTGATGCTTTATTGGGCTGCAATACCAGAAGCGTCTGCTTGCACAAATCAAATGTTAGATCTCTGTCTCTCAGGGTTTTATTTTGCTAGTACCTATGGGAACCAGCTGGGCTGGCTGCCTAGAGAAAAGACAAAGCAAGCTAGTCAGGAAGTTTGTGGTGATTTAAGCTAGATGCTGATTAGTGATTCACATTTGTCTGAATAATAAAATAAATACAGAGAATGGGAACACTGTATTTCTCTATTGCTTCCCAAGCAAAAAAGGGAGCTGCTGTGTATAAGGTAAGGCTGAGAATTTTCCCACCGTGGCAGACCTGGTTTATTGCAAAGAACAGAGCAATACCCCGGAGAGAGAAAGATGTACAGTACTGTCAGTGGCAGAAATTCTTCACTGAGGATGTTTGTGTTAGTGAATTCATTGGGAGGGGGGAAAAAGGTAACTTTTTATTTGAAACATAAACAAGAAATATTCTCTCAGGGGCAAGTGACAGGCTGAAAAATTTGGAACAAGACCCCATGGGCATGCTGCAGCAGTGAGATAGCTGCAAGAGTTTAACACTTAAAACCCTGCTCTGGAGGGACAGGGCTGGTGCAATTTGATCTTTAGATACAGCCCTGCAGCACTGCTGCTGGCCTGGGTCAAGAGATGAGTAGCCTCTCATTATCTCTTTGCTAGAATTCAGCCAGTTATGGGTGACTTCTGAGAAAAAGTTATTTGCTGGGCTTTATTGTGAATCTTTTGAAATGTGCTGTCTTGTTTCAGTGAATGAAAGTACCACGGCTCGACACCTGAAGCTTTATTTCCTGCTTTTAAAGCAGAATGGGTCATTTTTCAGCAGACAGTATCTTCTTCAAAAGACTATTGTATTGCAGAATTAAATACCCTGCCTGAGGAAATGGCATTAGAGACTTTGAACTTCTTAAGTGACTTCATAAAATTTGGAAGTTAGGAAAAGAGAGACCTGTTGGTTTTCAGCCTGGATTGAGAAAAAAAAAGCTTCTTTCTGTAACAGAAACCAAAAAGTTCTGGAGTCAGACCAGGTGGAAGAGACCTCCCTTGCAGGCTGGTACAATTTCTGGTAGAGCCAGGGGAGGGGAGCAGAGCCACTGTCCTGGAAGGGAGGTTTTGCCAAAGAGACTTCAGGGTCTGAGCTGAAGCTTCTTTCTCTTAGTGGCCAGAGGCACCCTGCCTCTGACTTTCTTTTCACATCTGTGATTGCACTTCTTGATATCTTCTTTCCTTTCCAATGATGAGTTTGGACATATCATCTTCTGCGTTTATTTCTCTACCTTCCCTTTTTCTTCCTCTCACCAACTTATGTCCTGTTTTCATACTTTTTCCCTGCTTTAGGGTTTCTCACCAGAAGTCACTGGTCATGTGGAGAGCATTTATCCAAGCCTGAGATTTTGCTGCAGAGGGAACTCTAAGTGTCTAAGAGAGATAAATCATAATGGAAAATAGCTGCATTATTCTAGTTCTGTTCACACAGCTCTTAAAATAGAAAGAAAGGCCTCTTTGTAGGCTGCAGTTCAGATATTTGTCTGATGGCATGCTAGAAGGACATCTGACTCATGAGCCCAGTCGGATTTAGCTGCAGCATTTAGAGATGCCACCATTCTGAACTGCTTGCCCTCCCCTTTCACCAGTGGTTATTGTCCTTGTACCAGAAATAGAATTAAATGGATGTCCTCATCTTAACCTCCTCATGCTTGTCACCATGCACAGTATCAGCTCAGGACACTGGTGATGACAGGTTTGCTCTAAAGAGCTGCTCTGCCAGTTGAGGAAAAGCTGCATTGTTTCTGCTGCAGGGTCCCTAACTCAGGCATGGGGTGCAGAGGGCACTTGGGATTACGTGGGTTTGACTCTCACCTGCACAGAGTAGCCCATACAACACAAAAGTATGATCTGCCAGGAGCTGTCTGGACATTTTTTTGCATCTCTGCAGTCAGCAGAGTACTGAGGGGAGCAAATCCCCATGAAATACAGGTGCAAGCTTTCTGCATCCACCTGGAGTAATTTGTGTAGGAGGGCAGAGGGCAGAATGGAAATGCATTTTGAATGTGAATTGGACTTTAAGATGATGATTGAATTTTTTATTGCATCCTCACATGTGCAGCACTGTAGGTGTAGGAATCAAATGGCAAGGTGTTGTTTGCAGCATCTGCAGGCAGTGCACACGTGAACAGGCTCGTGGGGGTGGCATGAGCAGGGCTCCCAGCCCTGGCTAGGGGCAGGCAAGGGGTGCATGCCTCTGCATGCTCCTTCAGGCAGCTGTGTGTGGGGCAGGGTTGTTGTTTTTTTTTTTCCCAATACTGTGAATCCAACAACTTCCTGCAGTGCTGAATTCTCTCTGCACTCAGCTTGACATAGATAACAAAAACAGACATTCATTTGGGTCACAGAGAATAAATAATTCCAGGCCAGAATGTAAATTAAGCTGCATAAGAAATAAGGCTTCAGTCTGAATATGAGTGAAAAAGTTTTTTAATTTGTCCAAGGTGGGCTGGGCAAGCTGATATCTTGACCTGCCCATCCACCTTGAGCAGAGTCTGTGCTGCTCTAAAGCCTGGTCAGTCTGCCTGGCTGCAGATTCTTGCTGAGCTCATGGGGCTTGTCTCAAGCACAGGGCTGGGACAAGCTGTGTCACCTCCAGCACTGGACAGCACTGTGCTGTGGAGCCTGGAAGGGGAGAGGAGCCTTTCCCCTGGCTGGATCAGTGTGTTCCTGTAACCATGGGAGCTCAGGGGATGTGGGAGCTGCTGACAGTGCCTCGTGCAGCAAGAAGGGCAGTGAGGGGTTACCCAGCATGAGCCATCTGCTGCTAACAACTTCCCCAGACTATTGCTGTGCTTTGGCTCTGAACTTCCAACCCAGAGGTGAAAGGCTCCTTCACTTACTGGGCTATTAATTGTCCAAACCACCAGTCCAGTTCATAAGTGGAATTAATGGGAAGCCAGAGCTGGAGCTTATAACTGGGAGGAGCTTCACAAAATATTAATAAACAGTGGAAGAAAGGGCTTGGAAGGGCGTGAGATCTGGGCAGTTCATGCACCCAAGCTGTTGTCACAAACCCTGACAAACAGCTGGCCCAGGGCAGAAAGTACCACAGGGCCTCTGCTTTAGCACAAGATTTTTTATCTCTTTTCTGTAGAGCAATTTTAAACTCTTCAGTGCTTCAGTTCTGCATTTCCATCCAAAGCCATTGCACAGTCCAGATTGCCTCTGCTGTGAGATGTCCCCCGAGATAACACAGCAAGGAATTTCACTGTGACACACTTCAGCACAAGACTTGGATGCTCATCCTCAGGTTAAAAGCCACATTATTTATGGGAGAAAAGATTCCAGTTTCTAGGGTTGCCTCCCTACAATTTATATCTCTTTGCCATTCATCAGACCCCTTCTTCTCTGTGCATAAGTAGGTTCCTTATTCACAGAACATGCAGTTTATGCTCCAAACACAAGGAGGAGGAGGCTGAAATAGGATTTACCAATAACTTACCCACTCTGCAGATGTTGTACACAACTCTGAACTTTCCCATCCAGTGAAATATGCTCAAATAAGCAGAAGGTATCTGCCTCACTAGGGACCCTGCTTAGAAGCTGAGCCTGCCAGAGATACATGCACACACCCAAGATGCTGTGACACCCAGTGCAACCAAATGTTTTAGAGATGGGAAAATGTTGGTTCAAATACTGCAGGATAACGGGTTCTTTTCAGCTCTCTGGGACTGTGGTGGTTATTTTCAGTGGATCTTTTTCTTACATTTCTGCTTAAGTACCAGAAGAAAGCTGTTTGAGCTGCCACCTAAGAGGAATAAACAGCATGAAGAACCATTTCACAGGAGACCTGGATAACTTGGTCAGCCCCACGAGTTTTGGATGGCTGCTGTGTTTTGGCTGTCATGTTTTCTCCAGACTTGAATGGTCCACTGTTGTCTCCACCAGGACAGCCTTTCAGGGTGCCGTTGATGGACACAGGCAGCTCCTGATAGCTGAAAGCTTTATCCAAAGCTTGCTGACCCAGGGGAAAGATCCCTGTTTGTTGATCACACTGCCATCCCTCCCACTTGATGTGGACACAACCTCTTCTCTATCTTCATGGATGATTATTTTTAACCAGGAGCAGCAGCTAATACTAGTGATATTTTGTGGTGCAGGATGTGCCTGACATGCTGGGAAAAACAGGGTTATTCAACACACAATCCATATAGATTTTCAGCAGCTTTTCTCAGCATTAGCCAGGCTCATGCATCATTGATTTCTCAAGTGCTTTGGAAAACATAACAGTAGTGTAACAGAAATAGTTTGTCCATCAGGCTCTGTCAGAGTGGCAGGGCCATTGTTTTCAGACCCTTAGAGCTGCTAGGTGCTGTAGCTGTGTTACAAGACCACAGAAGCTTCACATCTCCACCAAAGTGTTTACATGGCTGCTACAGACAGGGCACAGCCATCTGTAGTGTTAGTGCAAGTGCTTTTTCATTCTTTGCATAAATTAGGAGAAACATATTATTGTGTTAACTGCTGCTCGTACAAGTTCCGGCAGAGGATCGCAGTTTAAAAATACATATTTATTTTTTAATGCATGTGAAGTGAAAAGTAAGGGTTGGGGCAAAATTCAACCCCAGAACTATTTTTCAGATTACAGGGGGAAACACATAATTTTAGCAGCAATGAAGAGAATCCCTGGAGTTAATTATAATGGCACTTTCCCATAGCTGGAGTGAAGCTCTGTGTGTCAGCACTTCTGCTCTTCTCAGGGCTCTGCAAATGGTGCCATTGTAGGTGCCAAGACACATACAAAAGCAAGACTCAAGGGGAAATCATTCTTAGAGTTGTAATTTTGGAATTAAATGAATACCAAAATGTTGACCACTTTAATGAAGTTTTCTCCTTGTTGGCATCCAAAAAGATCTGCACTGGATAACATGTAGGTTAGCAAACTGGGGGGGAAATGCCATCAGCATATGACAGAACCTGTTTTATTTGTTTATTAGTGGATGTCTCATGTATGAGATAAGACAGGAGCAACATATCACAACTCTGGCCTTTGTCCAGCAAACCCCTGAAGGACATGCTTCACTTTGAGCATCTTAATCCTTCTTCACCTTAAATGAATAAATACAGTCATGAGCTTGACACAGACATGGAAGTTGGTGTCACAGGCTTAGGGAAATGTGATGGCAACCTATAGCTGGAAAAGAGTGCCCAGCATGGATATATATGCATAAGTTTTATTTTACCATATGCATAATAAATATTTTGTTTAAACTGGACCATGTTCTCTTTACAATACCTTCTATTTCTAGGATTAAACAATTCTGTGCATCAGAACTGGACACTTCATTGGTTTATTTCTCCCTGTTTGCTTAAACAAGAAGAAGAAAACCACAGAAAATTTCTGCTTACAGGTTTTGGAAACTCCATTTATTCATTCTGTTATTTCAAGCCATCAGGTAGGGGATATCACTAGGCACACATGTTGCTTTATGGTTTGCATGATAAGCACATCTCTTAACTGTCTAATTCCTCACTGCAGTAATCAAGGTGATGAAAGTTTTAACAGGTTGGACCCAGCGCCACCTGGTTTGAGAGCCACCATAGGCTTTCTTGCTCCAGTTATTGTGACTGATATGTTTAGGGGCAGACATTTGGATTTGGAGATAACTGGCGTGTTTTCCATTGTTGTTACCTGCTGAGCTTCCTTCCCGGCTTTGCTGGACCCAATCCACAGCACAATGAGGAACAAGCAGGTGATGCTGAGCCATGCCAACCCCCACCTCCTGAGGTGGTCACAAAATGCAGGGAAATTACCAGAGCTGGCTTATCCCAGATCATATGCTGGAGGTTGAATAGCTGGTCCAGTTTCCACCCATTTGTGCTGCTAATAAGGCACAGAGAACAAACAAAGCTGCCCAAATGAAGCTGTCAGAAACTCCCCACAACAACAGGAGCTTTCTTAGGGGACAACAAGCTGGCACAGGCACCTTTCTGCCAGCCTATACAATTCAGTCTAATGAGTGAGCCAGAGAGAGGATGAGGCTGGCTGTGTGGCATGCTGGCACATCCTTGGCAGTGGCAGCAGTTGGAGGCAGGAAAATGAATACATTGTCCCATCAGAGGCACTTGACTTGCTGGCTCATGTCCCTGTGGAGCCCTTTGTGGACACAGCAGAGTGCAGACATCCAGGGCAGCATCCAGCCCTGCTCTAAATCACTTTGTGACAGGACACTGCCGTTCCCTGGACTAACAGGTGATGAAGGCAGCTTGGTGTGAATCCCCTGTTTACACCCCCCTTAATCCATTCGAGGTTTTTCAGATTGGTGTTGTGCCTGTTCACCCTGCACTCTGCTGGGCTAAGAGGGATCTCAAAGCAAACCAAACCCAAACCCTTTGATTTAGACAGCCCTACCTCCCTAAAAACAAGCATCTCCCCAGCTCAGGTGCAGCAAAGCCTTCTTTTCTTCCTCATTTCCAGGATCTGTTTAACCAAGCACTGCTGCCTCCTGTCCCCCCTCCCTCCCTTGAGCAGCTGCCAAGGGCATTTGCAATGCAGCTTGGCCCTCAAATTCTGCCCTAAGCATGCAGCCAGGACTCCAGCTGCCTAACTCCACTGCAGCTGGATGCTCACAGAGAGCTTCAGATTCCCAACTCCAGATAAGCCAAGATAGCAAGGCTCAAAATACATTCAAACTGAGGCTTGTATCTGGGTCACAGAGCTGCCAAAACCACCCCCGTTCTGTTGAAACAGCTATTGAATTTGCTTCTAGAAGGAAAAAGACAGTAACATGCCAAGTGACACTAATTGTTAGGCAGCACTGAGCAAGCATAATGCGCTCCTACAAATTATCTGAGAACATTTTTTTCCCCTTTTTTTGTACTGCGTTTTGAGGGAGGAACAGGGAAGTTGATCAAGGTGAATGCATAATCCATGAAAATCTATAGAAAGGCATAGTTCTTCCAGGGGCACCCTTTTAGTAGAAAAATGCTACCTTGGGTTATGTAATTGTTGGAGAAATGTTAAAAAGTTCTTCCAGATTTGAGGACAGAAAAATCCCTGTAAACCACCAAAACCATCATCAGCTTCTATACCAATGCTAGAGGGAGAAGCCTGGCTTTCCTTTGCACCATTTTCAGCTCTGATTAGAAGGGTGGAGATGGCACTGGGAAAAAGACAGCCCCTGCTTTGGAAATGGTGATAAACTACAGAGAATTCAACAATTCCAGTTCTTTCCTTTCCTTTAGCTATACACACAAACTTATTTTCATCATCATGCATTTAGAAAAGAGATGCCAACCTAACACCAAAAAAAAAAAACCCAACAAAAAACAAAAACAAAAAAACCCCAAGACAAAACAAAAAAAACCAAAAAAGACAAACAAACAAAAGGGCCAGATTTGCTCTGGATTGAGTTGGCATGGTGGATTTGTGAAAGATAATTTAAAACACATCTTACTGCTGACAATGCCCAGCAGAAAAATCCTGTTGGATGAATTACATGCTCTTAACAATTTCAGACTAGCATATTGAGGGCAAGTAGGTTCTGTTTCTGTATTTCTTTATCATGTCTTGATAAAAAGCATTTCACACCTGCATCTGTTCCTCTTTCCCAAATTAAGCAGTATATTCAGCCAGGAGGAATCCAGATGACTATTCAGGGACAAAAGAGCTGTTCAGCTTAAATAAAGGTGGCAGAACTTGGTGATTAATTTGTCTCCTTTGTTTCTCTAGTTGGAGAAGAATAAGACAGCAAAGGAGTAATTATACTTAACTACACCAAGAGAGTTTTGCAGTCCTGAATTCATGAGTGTTTTCACGTTGATGGAAGATAACCAGTTATGAGACACTTCCTAAATACAGGGCAGAGCTATGTGAAGGCAGGGACATGTGACAACAGCAGCTGAAGAGTGGTGCATTCAGCTTGTTTGTGTTCAGCCCATGTGTGCTTTTTGTTCTTTTTTAAGAGAGCTGTATATGAAAGTTGCAGTGGTTTTGGAACATGGCATATGGAGAGAGGCTGTCCTGCAGCTGCCCTGGCTGCTGGGTAATACAGATGTGCTGCAGATGTGTGTGGTTGCACCAATGTTTAGATTTTACTTCTACCGTTGACTCTTTTACAGGCAAAGGTCTTTGGAGAAAGCATATACCTGATTTTGAAACCTGTGGCTGAACATTCCCAGCTGCTGTTCTAAGTCTAGCAGAGTGGGAGACTGACTGTGGCAAGGCTATAATTTCATTTTGGGAAGGAACATGGACATTTTACTTTATCCATTTTGCCTTTTCCTTAGATGA
The DNA here is from genome assembly GCF_009819885.2 of Catharus ustulatus. Classification (NCBI taxonomy): domain Eukaryota; kingdom Metazoa; phylum Chordata; class Aves; order Passeriformes; family Turdidae; genus Catharus; species Catharus ustulatus. Next base: position 8,138,359 of record NC_046226.1, read on the forward strand.
GCCTTGCTTAAAGATAAGGATGTGCACAAGTCTCCAAAGCTTCCCCTTAACAAGTGAAAAGGAAAGCAGGCTTCCAGATGAAATATTAGAACAGAAGTATCTAATGTGAAATTATTTGGGAACTCCTGTGTTCCCTGATCATTGCTGGATCTGGTCTGAGCAACTGGAGGCTGCTTCTGGAGGAGCAGTGGCAGCAGAGCAGCTTCACTGCACAGCAAGCACTGACACCACTCAGAACAATGGTTCTCTGCCTCTCATGCCTAAAGCTCACACTGATTTTCAGTGTTTTAACTAGGGAAGAAATGTGCTCTGGTATTTAAGTAGTTTTCCTATTTATTTACAATCTTTCCAAATGGGAAAAAGTGGGACATAAAGAAAAAAGAAACAGCAATGGCACAGCCTCAAATGGTTACAGTAAAATGCAGATGTAAAGAGGAAAAGGTAAAGTCCAACTTCTGCAGTTGGGCCCTATTCAAAATACACGAAATATTCTTGATCTGGACATCTGGATCCAGAGTACACTGAAAGGAAACACTGACCTGAACCAATGAGCCATGTGAATTTTATCCCTTGTAAAATCCACTGCAGTAATTTCTCATCTTCAGAGGTGATGGTGGCTTTGTTTTCCAATTTGGGTTTGGAGAAAAACAGAACACTGAGTGCCGTTGTCAGAACTGGGTGACACTTGACAAGAGCATAAAATAATTTTATTCCTGGGTAACTCTGACAAATGATTTGGCCTGGGCAATTTAACAAGGCCATAAGAGATTGGAATCACTACAGAATGATTTCATGGCCAGTGGGCTGGAGGCAGCTCTGTTTATTTCTCTCTAATCTGTGGGTCATTAAGGATGTATGACAAAATGCGTTCCAGGAGTGAGGATTTGAGAAGCCTTAAGATGAAATGGTAGCAGCTGCTCATATCACAGACAAGGAAGAAGATCCTTTTGCCGGCAAACTTCAGAAGAATGTTACCAAAAGATGTATTTTCCCTGCAGTTTAAATGTGTTTAAATTTCTGCATTGTTGCCAGCCTTGGCTGAGATTTAAATTTGCACTGCATGCTTTCACAGAGATATTCTTTGGTTTGCAAAAATGCCTTCTAAAAGCTTTTCCAAAGCATGCTCTCAGTACTAACAGGAACACCTTTAAAAAGCAATAGCCACTTGAAGGGACATTTCTAAGGAACGTTTTCCCTTTCTTTGCCTTGTGCTGTTCAAACAGCAATAGCTGCAACTGTGAGGAGCAATAGAGCCTCAGGGGACCATATGCTGCAGCTAGAGGCATTTTCTGTGTGTCAGTTTAGGAGGTTGTCAATAAGAGGTCTCAGATCTGTTACTGCTTCCCATCACTTGGATCCTCTGGAGCAGGTGCCCCATCCAGTATCTATGCATCATCCACAGAAGCCTGCTGCCATTCAAGCAAGGCAATGTTTATTTTTGCTTGATTTTGCTTTGTCTTTTCACACATCTTGTCCTCCTTTATCCTGATTTTGCTATCAGTTTCTTCAATGAACAAATATTTTTCTGTTGCTACAGCAAATACTTCCTCAAGCATGTGTAAAGTTAAGCATGTAGGAATATTTTCTTGAATCAGGAATTCTTTGCACAGTAATAACCCACAATCTGTGTACAGACAGAAGGCTTGGGTGGGGAACACTCCTAGATGTTCCTATGGGAAAAGTGTGAAAAATTGACCATTTACTTTGGGGCAAAAAGCTCCTTTAATGTAGTTACTACATTTCTCACAACTAAAAGACACCTTGACAAAAGTCAGCATGGAAGCTGAATTGTAATGGTAGCTCACCAGTCTTTCCTAGTTACTAGAATGGCTGAAAACAAAGCTTGTGGTGCTGAGGATATTGGTCTTGTCCAGACTAAGAGTGCAGAGCAACCAAAAAAATCCTTATGAGAGTCTCCATGTCAGAGAGATCAAAGCAAAGATGGAATGAATGGTGATTCTCAGAAAGATTCAGTTCAAGAGAGAAGGACCTTTCCCTTGGCAAGGGTTGAAAAGGATTGTGCCATTTGTTTGACCAATAAAATAAAATAATATTTTTAAAACCAACAACATGTGCTACCTGGTAATGACATGAAAATTGGAATTACTACCATCAAGCTGGTATAATGCCTCTGCCTACCTTGCAACTCACTCTGCTGGCTGCAGGTCATGTAGATTGCCTTACACCAATTTAGGACAAATACTTAAGGTGCTCCAAGTGCAATGCTGTAGCCATTTAAGTAGATATATGGTAGGGAGAAGCAATAGAGTGTGCTACAAGAGTAAGGAGACAACTTCAGTTCTGCAAATGGGTCTCACAAGCCCCTTTTTGGAACAGTTAGGTCCATCCTGTCTTCCACATTTCACAAAATCGGTTGAAAAATTTAAAAGGGGCAGAAAAGATCTCCAGGGTTACTTAAAACTTAGAAATATCTCCCAATGTAATATATCTCACTCATCCAAGAGCCTCTAGATATATTTAATTAATCTCTATCTGAAGTTAAAAGTTTTCTTGTTCATACTCTGCAGAGGTCTGCCCAGGGAAGTGTCAGACAGCCTTTGGGAGCTCATGTTGGGAGCCAGTTCTTAGAAAATGAAGCTGTACCAGGTCACTCTCCTAATGAGACACAAGACCTGTCTGGTTAATTAACTATTAAAATAATTTATCTAGGGATACCATAGATCCTCATGTGTTTGATATATTGAAGCCTAAATTGCATGCCTTTCAAACACATTGCACAAACAACAGTGATGAACTTCCAAGACAGGGATTATGAGATTGGTTCTTCCCCTTCTCTTAGGAAGGTGGTCAGTTTACATCATCAAAATGGTTTCTCTAGCTACAAAAAAATGTAGTTCTCATGTTTCCTCCATGAGGAATGCAGGCAGGTGGAAGATGTAGGGTGGTTTTTGTGCAAAGCTTAGTGACCTTACCACATCCCCACAAAACAAAAGCTGCACTGCTGTGTCAGGCAATTCTTTATTTAAAAAATACCCTCTTATGATCAGCTCTGCTCCCACTCTCTGTGTAACATGAAATAATGCCTCCTGCTCCATTACCTGCTCTCCTCTGGAAGACACTGCAAGATCCCACAGGAAAATCGAGAGCAGCTCCATTACATTGTGGTTTTCTGCACAGGAGTCTCAGATTTGCTTCTGACATCTCAAATGCTGTGTAAAACCAGGGCAGAGTGTGGCCTTTTCACTCAGCCTTGAGCTCGAGAGGGGTCACTTTGCTGTGGGTATGGAGCCCATGTATTGCTCTGAACAGCTGGATCTTTGGCAGAAATAGAAGCTCCACTTTGACAGAAAGTTACTCACCATGTGTTAAACACCCTAAGTATCAAATACAATTTCTCATCAGAAGCCTTGGCACTTACCTCAGGATTTGAATTATCACTTGGAAAACCAATGGCCTCATGAGTGCTGACTGTTTTGTAAGTTAGGAATCTTCAGGAAGTATGGAACCCATTCTTTCTTTCTTTTTTTTTTCCCTGCAGCAGTGGGGATTCTTTTACATATTTTGTTCTTCCAAAACCTCTTCTTTTTTTCCTTATTTATCTCAATGAGCTCTTCTGTATTTTCTCTAACAACTCTAATTTCCCATTTCTCTCAGGTTTCTTTTTTTTGCTTAAACATTTTCCAGAATAAAGTAGCTCTTTTTTTTTTTTTTTTTGCCTTAAGTCATCTCTGAGTGCTTTAATTTCTTTACCTATTCTCACAGCAAGTACCAAATTCACCCCTTTTCAAGAAGAGAAATGGAGCCCCCAAAGATTAAATTACTAGCCCCAGTACATCTGTCACATAGCAGAAAACTGAGATGGGGACTTCTAAATCCAAGATTAGGCCCTCACCAGTTGAACAAATCACACCAGATAATTAAGGTCCTGTGAGGTCCCATGTAGTCCTGGTACAGCACATGGCCTTGCCAGATGTTCAGCAAGAATCTTGCAGCTGGAAACATATCTTGGGCTTTTAAAGATGCATTTTCTGAGTTGGCATTCCCCAAGGGTGCAGACATTTCAGGTTATTTTTGCCTTTCTTCATGTATTGCAGTCCAGGTTGCTTTAAACTGTGAGTTCACAGGGCTTCCAAAGCTGGCAAAAAAGGCTTGCATCTGGCCCAAAGACTGTGAAAAACCAAAATGAATAAAATAAGGCCATTTTATACCAGGGGAAAAAAATGAAACAAGGCCATTTTATTTCTCTATGCAAAAATGGGCAACAGAAAAGCAAAGTGCACATTCAAGCTCTCCAAGTGAGAAGACAATGACTGGAATTATAAAAGAAATTATCAGCAACAGCACACACCAAGAAGCTCCCAAACCATCAGTTACGTGGTCTGACTCAAGATCAAACGCATTGATATTCAAACACAGGAGAGACTCGCATTTACATTCAACAGGGATGACACTTAGCAGCCCTTTTGCTGATGCTCTCAAAGGAGTGTTAGTTGAGATAAAAGAGTTATACTGGGGACTTAAACAGCAGCTATTACTGTAAGTAGAGAGCAGCCCGGGGCAGATAACAAAGGGCTGAAGAGAGGATGGACTGGCTGAGGCTGAGAGAAAGAAATACCTGCAACATGAGATTTAAGTTTTCCTTTTGATCTTCTTTAGTAACCTTCAGTATAATTTTGTCTGTTTATGTACTCCAGCCACTTCCACTGCTGCAGTGCCTACAAGCCTGGCTGGTTTTCAGAGGTCCACTCTTGTCCTAGTTTGGAGGACAGGTGTCTGCTGAGAAAGGCAGGAGCTTCTCTTTGAAATGGAGAATGTAAACCCCCCTCCCTCCAAATTATTATAATTTTGAAATCAAGGGGCTCTCAGGCAAAGATATGGGAATTAGGAATAACAGTTCTTTACTAGGGAAATTAAAATAGAAATACAGTACTGCAAAGAAACAAACTCCAAACCCTGACACAGTCAGAGTACAGCCTGACACCCGTCAGGCAGGGTGTTGGCAGCAGTCCCATTCCATGGTGGCTGCATCCTCCTGCAGTGACAGATGTGGCTCAGTTGGAGCAGTGCTCCTGTACAAGGTGCAGTTTCCTCCGGAGCTCCAGTGGTGATGTGGAGAAATCCGGTTTTCCTCTGGAGTCCAGTGGAGAAAGGGGCTCCCTTAGTGTCCCAAAACCTCTGTTTTTATCTTGGTAAGAAATGTTGGGCTCTTCCCCCTGGCTGGAGCAACTCCCAATGGGATGCAGTAATTTTATCAGTGCCACAGTGGGACTCAATGGCCATGAGCAGAAAATGACTGGCTGGAGGAAGGATGGGTTGTGAAAAGATAAAGAACAATGCCCTGCCTGGTTTTAATGGATGGCCCATTAGCAGAATATCTGCCATGGAGATATGGATCGATGCCCCCACCCTCAACAGATGGTGATAGAATAGATACCTTTTATCACATCCTGTATTGTAACCCAAGACAACTCTCAAAATGCTGTTTAGAAGGAGAGGGCCCCCAGTTAAAAAGCAGCACTGGGAAGGAACAGGAAAGGTGAAGTCATTTCCCTTGGAAGACACAGAGATGCTCAGGTCACACAGGTTCACATGACAGAGCCTGGTGATAAATTGAAGAGGGGTTTGCAGGGGATACTCAAGTGGTAAAGACTTACCAAGAAAGTCTGATCACCAGGGTGAGATGGTGGTGAATGAAGAGAGAGCACAGATATGGAATATGTGAGCCTGAGAAATACATGCATGGTACCCATGATCCCTGGCTGTGCTAAGTTCTTGTTTCACATGCTCTTGGTTCATACAGATCTCTTAACACTGTAAACCTTTCAGACCCTAAAATCATTAGACATAAAGCTGCTTCTTAGCTGTTGAAGATATAAACTTAAAAGTGACCTGAAGAAAGTAGAAAGCCTCATGGGTTCACATATTCTGGCACAGAGACCCATGTGCTGGCCCTTCAATCAGTAGTTTCTCCTCCAGCAAATCCACTGTGTGGAACAAGGAGGATTAAACACAGTTCTGCATCTTTTAAAACCCAGACAGTTTTCAGGAGAAATTATCTGTCACCCTAATCCCTGCAGCTCTGTTTATCTCTGATCAGAAAGGGGAGTGCCAAATTGGCATACTGATTCACGTACCAAAAAAAAGAGCGTGCCTATAAGCACAGATCATGATTTGCATACTTATTAGCCTTGACTGCCAGGGAACATTCTGGTTCCTTTGTAAGCACAGAAACAGTAAAAATATGCTAATAGCAGCATATCAAATTTGGGCTTTAGCCAATCTGTCAATATTGAAATTACTTGCCTGTAATATAGTGGGTAAACAACTCGTTGTATAGGATGATCCAAGGCATGATTTGAACTTGTTGAGATTTAGTCATTTTGTGCCTGAAAAACTCACAGATCAGCAAGTGAAACATAAGCATACATGCAAGACAGATGTCACACTGACTTTCTATTCTCTTATCTCTTTGCTGCCTTCTTTTCTGCTTTGGGAAGTGGCTCATTAGAGAGTTTGGGGGTGGGGTGATTTCCAGAGAGAATCACTTAAATCACTGTCAGTGTGTGGCCTCCATATAGCCCCCATTTCTGCTCCTCCATGTGCAATAAAGACAAAATGTCTCCTGACATAAACTTGATATGAACCCAAGTCATTCTTTTCTTACCAAGACAAATAAAGCTTTTCCCACAGCAATGATCATCAAAACTCATCAAAAGTTAATGATTTTCCCTTAACTCTCCAGAGCTCCTCCATCTCTGAAATCAGCAGAATAAAAGGAACTACAAGGTTACCAGCTGAAGCCACAGCAGGTCTGTGCTATCTTACCCTTATCCTCTGGTTTCTCTCTGTGTCTTTATGGAGCAAGAAGTTCCTTTTCTTCATCTCTGCTATTTATTCTGTCACTCCATTTATTTTTTTCAATTATCTGGCATAGCCTGTGCTAATTGTCCACAGTTGGTTTCCCTTTCTTTGAGGGCCATTCCAGATAGAAGGAAGAAAGATGATGGTGTAGTTAATGAAATATTTTTGGCCCAACTCTCTTTATTCTCAAAGAATGGGACTGAAAGTTCTGTTTCTCTAAGCAGGGCTAAAAATAAAACCAGAAAAACAACAATAATAGTAAAACTCAGAAAGACTTCATGATGTTCCAAGACTCCATGAAGATCTTTAGCATATCTTCACACCCACTTCTTCTCTAATGAGACAGACCAAAATCTCCCAATCCCAGCTCTGCAGACCAGGAATGCCAGTGAATGAGAGGCTCCCCTCCAGAGCTTTCCTTGGAGCCAAGCCACTTGGGCAGCACCTTGCACTCATTCCAGCTCCATTCACTCTACAGAGCAACTTCATTGATCATTCAGTGACCCAGAAATGAGGGTACCACTGACCTGAAAATAAACTTTTCTGAGCTCTTGGTCTGCTGAATAACCACATCTGGGTCCTACATGCAAAACCAAGGAGGGGAACCACAGGAAGAGATAGCAGGATGCATTAAGTGGAGAAGCTGGTTGGCAGGCAGAAAGCATTTCCCTTCACAGTGTAAATGGGAAAAGTCAGGCACACAAAGAAGCATCTGGAGGGGGAAAGGAAGGTCAGTGTTGACAGAAGAGCAACATCTCAGCAATCCCATCCATGATCTAAGGAGCTGCACACATCCACATCCAGACACAGCAACATATGTCACTTCTTCCCAAAGAGAAATGTGTGTTTGACAGAGAGGAATCATTCAGGTGACAAACAGAAGCACATCCTGCAAGGAATCCCAGATTTAATGCCAATACCTCAACACCTGGGACCCCAGTCACTGACTGAAACATTTCAGAGCTAAAGACAGAGTTTCCAGCCTTAGCAGCTGAAAAGAGAAGCATGGAAATGTGTCCTCTCAAAACCTGAAAATAATTAAATAATCCGGTTTCAAACCCCATTTAAAACCTGTTGTTTGGGGGCCCCCATATGCTGTGTTCTGAATGAGCCCAGTTTTAAAGACCATCAAGTTTTGCAATTTATATTTGTGCACAATCTCCATTTATTTATATGCCAGAGGGAAAGAGCCTTGTTCTCTCTGCTTCTTCCCAGGGGATGATTCTAAGTTTCACAGCCAAGGATGAAAAGTAAATTAACAGGATATTCTATGATTTGCCACAAAAAAGGCAGTGTGCTGATATCTGAAGCACAGCAGGCCTTCCTTGTTCTTCACAGAGATAACTAGGTAGGGTATCTCACACAGCACAGGGTGGTAATTGTAGAGAAAAGTTAACTTGCTAATAGCAATCACTTTATCTTGTTTGTCAGTGATTAGTTATGTAAATTTGTTCTCCCCTTCAATTCCACACCAGTGCATCAAGGTGACATGCCACATGTGCATAATTACTGCCAGTGTTATTGCCAGACCTTGATCTACAAAATGCAAAGTGCCACTTATTAGGAAGTCCACACAATCAAAGAGGCTTCTTTCATTTCTCTACACATGTTTGCTGTTCTCTTTTGATAGGCACAGCATGTAAGAAGCCAGTGGGAAGCAAGCACAGCATTCACAACGTGGCTTCTCCTTTGTTAATTAACTAAGTCAGGTGCATAATATTGCCTGTGTAACTCCTTGAGAGCCCAGGACATTGCTGCTCTTACAACACAGGGAAATGCTGCTTTATCCATGTCTGTAAGGCAATAAATATTAAAAGGGATTATTTAAAAAAATATTTATTTATTGCTTACATAGCACTTCACAGGCAAATGATATGACAATCTCAACACCCAAGGAATTCATAATCTACACAGGCCAGACTCAGGCTGAGTCTGGGTCGATTCAACAGAAATAACAGCATCAGGATCTGGCTTTAATTAAAGAAAACTTTAGAGACTAATAATTAGGACTAAATAAAAATGCTCTTGTCTCAGCCATAACTCATTTAAACAGGAATGGAAAGAAAAAAAAAAACCAAAACAAAATCACCAAAGAGCTTTCAGCTGCAGCCATGGTTTAGTGCTTGATGTGCAGTCGTCATGGCTGGGACTGACTTGCAGAGTCAGACAGTCAGTTCGGTGCCCACCATGTCTAGCTGTAATAAAACTGAGCTGCTAATGACTTAAAAGCTCCAATTAGCATATATTGCTGAAGAAATGCATGCCATTTGCTGATACTCAGTAACAGGAGCGAGAATCCCTTCCAGCTCACAGAAAGAAATGAATTTCATCCCAAGCCATTCTTGTGATCGCTCTCCAGACCTTTGTCTCATCGTGTACCAGCAGCTCCCACTTCCAGAATCCAGAGACAATTCCTGCTTTTCCCTTCTCTTCCCAACAACCCACCAGAGAGACCATGCCTGACCTTGAGCAGCAAGGTTTGCCAGTGGGAACAGTCTCCATGGCAAGCAGTGGGATGAGGTGCTGGAGACCAGCAGCAGCTGCTGCTGTGTTATGCAAAGACCCAAATTCCAGCTGGGATCTGCTTGTACAAGTCAAGCAGGAGAAGGCAGCTGAACCCAAAGGGTTGTGGCTGCCTTGATTGGACCAGGTTCAACTGCACATCTGTTTCAATCCAGAAAGAGCTCCTTTGGAAAAGTTGCCCAGCACTAGGATTGCTTGTTGAAGCAGTTCACCTCACTGGTGCATGGGGCTGCTGGGGAAGTCCATTCTAATTTGATTTTTAAAATGGAGTGTTCAGAGAGGATGAAAGATCAGCACCACACCACACTGCAGTGTTAGAAAGGAAGAAAAATCAGTGTGATAACAATAATATTACATTAGTCTGAGCAGAAATGCAGCCTCACAGTCAAAGTGATCTTACTGAAATAGGGCGAAGGATAAAGACAGGGCAGAGCCAGGGGAAGGGGTGATAGGCTTCCTTAGGAAAACACAGGGTGTGCTGTGTCCTAGACCAGGCAGTCCAGGACATGGACTTTGTGCTTTTAATCGAAAAAAAAAACCCAACACTGAAGAGGAAGGAAAGTGCTGTTTATTGAGGGAGGCAATGAGGCATGGTGCAGCTGACTGACCCCATCAGTGATACCACCTGCCTAGGAAGGATCCAGAGGTAAGATATGAAAGTGTTTTGCTAAAACAAACACACAGGGCCATGTGGCCTCCAGCTGTTCAGTAAAGTACCCGGTTTGGTGCTGGGAGGGAGGACAGGCTGGTACCTAGAGGAATGAATGGTTCCTTGTAACAGTGAAAACAATAAAACTTCCTTTCCAGTAGGAGGGAACCCTGTTGTGTCCCGTTTCACAACCTTTGGCTGGTTAATCTCTATTGCACTCTCTGAGCTTTGTGATCCTTTCTGTAATTACAAAGCTGTACACAGTGTCCCCCTTTCCCTGGCAAGGCAGGAAGAAAAGCATTTCTCCTTCCCAAGCAGCCCCAGAGCGTTTGCTCTATTCTGGGCCAAAGCAAGAGGCTGCTGCCCAGCCCAGGCAGTGCTCAGCCTGGCCACATGTCCTCCTCTCAGATGCTATTTTGGGGCCATAATAGCTGGCTTTAGCCTCTTCTCAGTCTCTGTGGTCAGCCTTGTGCTGAGGGGGTTTGTTAGCCCTGAAGGATCAAGCTGTTCCCTATTTCCTCTGGAGCTGGAAGGAAAGGGCAGATAACCTGGCCCAGCCTGTGTGATGCAACTTTTAAATGTGCAGGAACCTCACACATCCAAAATTCTTCATGGTCTGTGGTGAGCCCTGGTTCTGCTCTCAGGCAAACCTGTTGTTCCTTTGAAGCCAGTGAACTGGCTCCAGATTCACACTGGCACGAGATGTTTCTGTAAAAACAAAGGGAAAGCGCTGCAAGGTGCTCCACAAGACAATTTAATCTGAGCATTTAAATGAAAAGAAATCCCATGGCAGGCAAGATCCAGTAATGCTGGGGCAAAGCACTTGGCTCTCACAGCTCTGCCCAGCTGGGCAGGTGCAGCATCTTGAGCAGAGTGTGAACATCAGTGTGAGCATCCCCCTCTCCTGTCCTCTTCAGCTGCTCTGCCAGCATCCCCCCCGTCTGGAGCTGTGAGCTGGAGGAGAAGGAGGCTGCAGGGATGGGGGAGTGCAGGGCAGCAGGGCAGGGACTGTGTGGGCAGCTCTTGACCCCGTGCTCTGCCTCTCTTTTCCCCATCAAGGAACTGGGGAATGGAGGGCAAGGAGCAAATGGGACTGAGGCCAAAGGCTTCAGCAAAGGAGTTGCCTTCCTCTTAGAGACCAATTCAATTAGAAACACCTTAATGGAGACTCGTTTAGCTCCCACTCAGCCAGGCAGGACTAAAGTCAGGGGTCTTCACCCTGGTCCCCTGCAGTTGTCCAGGCAAAAGCAAGAAATAAATACAAAAAAAAAAAAAAAGGTCAGGTTTAATAACTCATCTGGAGAGATGGCAAACCTTTGCTCCGACCTGGCACACCTTCTAGCCCCAATTCTACTCTGTCCTTAATAACAGAACTTATTGAAATGTCAGGAGATGATCACAGTCCTGACAGACAGAGCAGCAAAAACGCCCCTGCCTTTAGATGCTAACTTCTCCTGCCCCTGTGTGCATCAGCAGAGAAATGCATACATCTTTGCAAGCTTTGGACAGTGTATGCTTTTCCCTGTTTAAAGCCCTATAGAAACACTCCAGCTAAGATGAGGATGCCTTGGAGAAATGGGTTATTTCTGCCTTTTGAATATATTCTTGTGTATTTCCCAAAAGATCTTATTAAGCTTTAAAATAAACAACAACAACAACAAAAACAAAGAAAACTCCCAAAAGAACAAAACAAACACTAAACAGCTTAAGTTGGTTTGATAGCAAGCAAAAGCAAGCAAGAGCTGAGGAAACTGTCTTGTCCAAACTTTTTTCACCCTTTTCCAGACAAATGGCTTCCTTGTGCTCTGCACAGTGCTTGCAGACAGAGTTGCAGTATTATTAGTAAGGTTTATTATAGCATCTTGCCTTGAATGGCAGCAGCAGAGGAATCCCCACTGGGTGACCCGGGGTGCAGATGAGTGTAGGAGCTGTGTGATTCATTGTATGCAGCTCAGTGTGAAATATTCACAGCAAACTGTTTGGCTGGGCAAGAACTGGGCTTCTTTCTGTCTTAGAAGACAGAAAGCCTCTGATCTAGACAGCATTTCCCAGGGTTGAGTTATGCTTCATGAGCCTGTTTCCCAAACACATTTTTACCTTTTAAAAGTGTGTGTACAGTGAGACTGCCTAACACCCCAACCTTTAAACTGAAGTGCTTAAAAAGGAAGATAGGTCAGGTAGAGCTATTTCTGTTCCTCAGCTACACAGTCAAGTACTTCTAGGACACGGAGTACATAGAATAATGGAATAGAATGGTTTGAGTTGGAAGGGGTTTTTAAGGTCATCTCATTGCACCCCCTGCCATGGACAGGGACACCTCCCACCAGACCACATTTCTCAAAGCCCCATCCCACCTGGCTTTGAGCACTTCTAGGGATGGGGCAGCCACAGCTTCTCTGGGCAACATCTACAGCATTCATTCATGTGAATGAATCAAACAATTTTCTGAGGATATTAAAATGTTTCCCTTTGTGCTGTTTTCAGAAGTGATTTCAGACTGGGTTGGTTGTACAGTAGTTTCACGAATACAAGCCGCACGGATTATAAGCCGCACTTCCGGTGCCTCGACAATGTTGCTGTCAATAGATAAGCCGCACCCCGAATATTAGCCGCACTTTCGTTCGTAGCGAGAATCCGTGCGCAGCTTTCACAAATTGGCCAATTAGCAACAGGATCGCGGCATAGCGGGGTTTACTGGCTCGGGGCGGGGCCAGGCAGGCTCGGCCCGCTCATGGTTGCCGATAGGGGTGGATGGCCCGGCTCGGCGCTACGGCTTGGCTGGGCCGGCTGGGCGGTGTTGCTGCCGCCGCCGCCAGGCTCCCTGCTCCCGTCTGCACTGCCACTGCTGCGTTTGCTTGCCCTGCGGGCGGTGCTGCTGCCGCCGCCGCTGCCAGACTCCCTGGCTCCCCGCTCCCGTCTGCACCGCCGCTGCCATGTTGGCTCGCCCTGGCCGGCACTGCTGGCCGCCGCACCGCCGGGCTCCCCCACGCTGCTAGCCCTGGTTCCCCTGGGCTCCCATGCACTGCCAGCCCTGCTTCTACGGGGCTTTTCCCCGCCGCCGGGCAGCCCCGCGCTGCCGGGCTTCCTGCTTCTACTATCCTATCCTATGCAATGTGGCTCCCGTGCACTGCCAGCCCCGCTTCTGCCGACTCCCCCGCCCTGCTGGCCCGGGCTCTGCCGCCCTCCCTGCCCCGCCCTGCTGGCTCAGGCTCAGCCGCCCGCCCCCCGCACTGCTGGCCCCGCCTCTGCCAGGCTTTCCCACCTCTGCTGGGGCCGGCCGGGCTCCAGCTTGGCTTGGGGCTGCCGCGGGCTCTCACTTCCGTGTTGGCAGCTTTTAGAATTTTGTTAATGTATTAGCCGCCCTGGAATATTGGCCGCACTTCCGGGTTTCCACCAAAATTTTTATCAAATTGCTGCGGCTTGTATTCGTGAAATTACTGTACTTCTCTGACAGACAGAGCTTGCACCAAATCTGCTGCATTCACTCAGAGCTAAAGTCAGCCATTTCATTGCTTAAAAAGTCAGTGATTATTTGATCTAAGTCGATGTATCAGTGAACTCTAATTGTTATCACTTCAGTTTAAAACCAGAAGGCTCAGGTGAGGGGAAGAGAGAAATCTGACCAGTCTTGTCAAGGCTGAGATGTCTCTGAGTATGCCATAAGAATGAGCTTTAAGCACCTCTGAAATCTCAAGTGTCAAACTCAACAGTGCTTGGTTTTAATACAACAGGTACTTCAGAGAACAGCAGCAAGCAGGAAGGATTTTCAGGATACAGTTTTGATCTTACTGGCACTAGTTCCAGAGTTAGCTTCTCAGTCCTATTCTGAACATGGCAACAAGACCCTTTCCAAGGGAATTGTGTGCACTTTAGAGCTGATTCTAAAACGTGTTTGAAGAACTATACATGGGTTGGAATTACCAGTGAGGGAGGGGAAAGGAAAATAGAAAGGAGCAAATTTGAAGAAAAATAGAACAAGGCAAAAAAATACCACAGAAAGGAAGGTATTTCCAAGGTCCTGCCTTTCATAAAGCTGATCTGGGAAAGGTTATCAGAGGTTTGAGAAAAGGTTATTACAGCCAGCCATGTGAGGCAGTGCCTGTGAGTGATGCATACACGAGTTTGAGAGGATCTGTCCCCACATTGTGTGTTGTCCATAAGGAGTTAACAGAGGTCTGAGAGTCACTGGTGCTTTATCCTTTGGCTGAGGCTATGGAGTCTGCCCAGAAGCTCACAGGCTGGCTGGAAGGGGGAGGAAAGAAAAAATACCTGTAGCAAAGTAGTTGAGGGAAGGACCTCAGCCAGTTGTCAGAACCAGAACACAGTGATTATGTAGATTATTATGATTAGATTTATTGCCAAATATAGTACAGTATTTAAATAACAACTCTGTCATCTGTTATAATGGATTGTCATATAATTGGGTCAGGGTGCTTCCTGTTGAATCAGGATCTTCAGTGAGACCTCCTTGCTCTCTGAACTTCCCAGAGAAGTCTTGGTGTAGCTTGGTGCCCTTAGTCTGACATTTGGCCAACAGTCCATGTCTAAAGGGTTAAAATGTAAGCAGCTTTGGCTAAAAAACAGAATTCACAATTACAAAACACCTATGGAGCTACTTTAGGATTTTACCTCTGTGCTTGACCAGATCTTTGTGCTTTCACTCAGCTGTATATGGAGTGGGGGAAGAGATGAGAGGGAGGGGATCCACACCAAATCTACCTGAAACCTTGCAAGAGCAGTTTGCCCAGTTGACCCAGTCTTCAGCAGCATTTTATCTCCTTTTGCAGGCCAATATGCACCCAAGTCAATCACAAACAGCTCAGCTTCCTCTCCTCTGGAATTCATTAACTATATGAGCATCCAAACACCTCCTGCAATACCCACCTGGTACTCTTACATTAGGGCAAGCCACATGGCCCATCATAGACTTCAGAAAGGAAAAAGAATATGTGTGTGTGGGGGGGGGGGATGGGGGGGGGGATGGGAGGGGGGGGAAACATGCACGAGAAGAAAGATGTAATTATGTTTCACTGCCATCATAGTATCTCAGAAGGCAAGATGAGGAAAGTAGGCTAGATGTAAGTGGCACAAGGTGTTGGTGATGTGGGGTGGTTCCTGTCCACTGAGGGCTTTTTGTGTCACTGATAATTTCAGGCTTTGATGTGAGGAAAATAAAGGATTGCTTAGTGTGTGACTGCTCTCTTTGCAATGGCTTCTGCATAAGTGACACCTCTGCTTCTGCCACCTGTAATAGGAAAGGACACACCAAGGACTGTGAAGTAACACTACCCCATCCTAAAAAACACTCGGAGCAAGCCCAGGGGCACTAATGACTGAGAAACATATCCCTAAACTCACGTACAACCACCTATCTGTACCCACTGCAATGTCCTGAAAACACAGCACCAGGAGACATTCAGTCTGTGGAGGGACCTTCTCCTAAAGTGGCCTTACCTGTATCAGCCCAAGGGACAAAATTTTGGGGTCCCAGGTTCTGCACTTCCTCCTGATCACACTGTATTCAAGATGGACCAGACTCTTGCTTCCTTGTGAGAGACACCAGCAGGAATAATGCCACATCCTCCACATTCCTTTACTTTATGGAGAAGTGTGTGCCCAAGTTGCCCATAATTTCCATGTAGGCAGTTCGGTCATTGCAGCATTTGTTTTCCTTTTCTATCAGGCAAGAACATATAAAATTAGTTATATTTCCTTCTACTGAAAATCGTTCAAGAATGAGACCAAACCAAGAATGACATTCTGATGGAAGAGGAGAACACCCAGACAGTCCTTTCCTTTTCTCTGTGACCTCCCTGTCTGCTATACTGCAAATACTTATCTCAGGTTGAAGTGCACCATTTCCTTCCTAAAATCTCTTACTTGTGCTAGTAATCAGGGCAATATAAAATATTCCTTTTAGACCATCTGGAAGCCACAGGAAACATCAATTAACTGCATATATTTGAATCATAAGTACATTAGGCTAGAAATTTCTACATATTCTAAAAATGAAATCCTATAAAGATTTTTAAGCTGTGCAATATTTAATTAAGTGGTGGCCCCAGAGTGTGGGGAGCAGAATCATGTGCCTGGGCCACAGTGCAGGGTTTGCCACAAACCCACACAAGCCAGTCCCCATCAGCAGTGCAGCTATAAACTTTCTTTCACATAGTGAGCTCCCTGTCTAGCTGGTGCAGCCACATCACAAGCATTTCATTTATAGCCTCTTTTGAAATGCAGAGGATTTTTTTTTTTTGGGTGGCTCCAGCTGAGCTGCTGAAAAATAAAGGAAGTGTGCTCCCTACTGTCTGGAAAAGCTCTCAGTGGAGCCTTCCAGTTTGATTCGAGCACACTGGTCTAAAATACCAGCAGCAGTTTAAAATGTAAGCCGAGCCCTTTCTGAGTGTGCCTGCAATACGTGAGGATGTCTGTGTGCATCAGAGCCCTGCTCTCAGCTTCAGCCAGCCCAGCCAGCAGCCAGCAGCAGCCCTTGGGTGGCCTCACGTTGCAGTGGGAAGGTGCAGAAGAAGGAAGCACGCTGTTCCCACCCTTCCTGGGGGGAGCATTGGCTTCAGCTTTGCTTGGTGACCTCGAGAAGTCACCACACCTCGCTTTGCCCTTCCCTGTGGCCAAAGCAGGACCTGAACGCTGTTGGTTGAGCACAATTCTGTGATCACTCCTGGAGCTCTGACTGTGAGCTGGCTGCTCTAAGAGCAAAGAGAGTTCTCTGCCAGCAAGGGCAGCACAGGACTCAGCAGGCAGAGTTTCTGGTTGCAGCATTCCCTGTCTCTCTGGAGAGCAGGAGGGAGCTGCAAGGGAAGTGCTGACCACTCCACCACCACTCCCCTGGCAAAGCCTTCAGAGCTCTGCTCTGTGCAACAAAAGGGATGATGAGCAGACACTCAAGTGGAGGCTGGACTTGCTGTGTTGTGCCCAATTCACCTGACACTGCCCTCTTCAAAAGTGGAGTGAAAAGTCATCTCTGTTTGGGTTTCATTTCACTTGGGAGCAAGCCACAAGAAACTCTAAACACCTGTTATGGGAAGTGTGTGGTGGAGAAGGAGCTGGCTAAGGAGATGTGGCAATGGCTGATATTAAGGTGAGAAATATGTCAGAGAACAGCTGTTGATGGAGACCATCAGATGTGATAATGACTAATATTTGCATTAGTGAGCTGAAATAAATATTAAAGGCATTATTCATGGCATCTTTTGATGGCACAGAGGTAGGAGGCATCATCCATGGAGAAAAAAAATTAGGAATGTAGTACGAGAAAAACTGAGTGAGTTTAAGGAACTGGAGTATTAATAAAAATACTATTAAATTCACAGTACATAATTCACTGTGCAATGCTCAGGGTCTCACAATGAGGAACTGATGACAAAACCCTTTCTATAAGCTGTGAACTCATCTGCTGGAATTGAGTGAAGCAGATAAAGACCTGCGCATATGAGGTTATTATGGGATGATTACATGCTGCCAGTGTGATGTAGCTGTGTAAAAAGAAAATGTGGTCTTAAGCGGTGTCAGGAGAGAATCTGACTGTTGTGCAAACTGACAGTAAAACGTCACCCCCGCGGCATGCAGCAGACCCTGATGGAGACAGATGAACCGCGCTGGGAAAGATGCAGCGATCGAGGGGGAGGAAAGCGCCCTTAAGGATGCTCTGAGCATCTTCCCTCGCACGGAGCGGGTGCAATGGGGACCGCGGCTCTGTCTGTACATAACCCCTGCCAGCCAGGACAGGACCTGTTCAGGTCCACGCCCGGTGCTGTTCCAGGAGAGAGCGGGTGTGGAACCCTCAGTAAAGTGAGGCTGGAAGTCGGGGGTCGGAGCTCTGGGAAGGAGCGGCGCTCGCAGATGCGCCCATGGCAGCAGGAGGGAAAGGCGATGCTGGAGTGCCATCGTCTGTCCCTCTGCAGCATCGCAGGGTCTCGGGAGCAGCGCTCGAACTGCTCCCTAGCGCCATCGGGGAGCGAAGATCCCGGTGCGCTGCGCCTGGGACCAGGGCGGGCTGCGGCTCCGGGCTCTCACCGGGAAGCGCAGCTGGATGCGCAGCTGGCACAGAGGGACACAAGGGGGACAGAGGGACACAAGGGGACAGAGGGACACAAGGGGGACACTGCCAGCTGGCCTCTGCTACCAGCTGGGTGAACCTGTATCGTGTTCTGGACTACGTCAGAAGAGAGAAAGAATAGCAAAATGGAAAGGAAAGAGGAAAGGGAAGGGAAGGGAAGGGAAGGGAAGGGAAGGGAAGGGAAGGGAAGGGAAGGGAAGGGAAGGGAAGGGAAGGGAAGGGAAGGGAAGGGAAGGGAAGGGAAGGGAAGGGAAGGGAAGGGAAGGGAAGGGAAGGGAAAGGGAAGGGAAAGGGAAGGGAAAGGGAAGGGAAAGGGAAAGGGGAAGGGAAAGGGAAGGGAAAGGGAAGGGAAAGGGAAGGGAAAGGGAAGGGAAAGGGAAGGGAAAGGGAAGGGAAAGGGAAGGGAAAGGGAAGGGAAAGGGAAGGGAAAGGGAAGGGAAAGGGAAGGGAAAGGGAAGGGAAAGGGAAGGGAAAGGGAAGGGAAAGGGAAGGGAAAGGGAAGGGAAAGGGAAGGGAAAGGGAAGGGAAAGGGAAGGGAAAGGGAAGGGAAAGGGAAGGGAAAGGGAAGGGAAAGGGAAGGGAAAGGGAAGGGAAAGGGAAGGGAAAGGGAAGGGAAAGGGAAGGGGGCTCAATTCCTATCTCTAACATCAGCATTGCCCTGCAGTGCCTGAGCTGACTGGTTTGTAGCAGTCCCTCACACACCAGACTGTGTCACCTTTTGCTCTGATGGTGGGGATAGCACAGAACGAGTATGTGTCTGCCACTCATCCCTTTGGTCATTATCTTACACGAGGCTTTGTGTTAAAGAAAAACTGCAAACATTTTCACTTCAACGACATGCTTTGGCTCATTAATCCTCCACAATATTGATTTTCTGACATGTTTTTTTCAGTTAATTGTTCCAAATGGAGAGGAGCTGCCAAGGCTGCAGTGCTGATACATATCCCCCCAACCACACACCTCAGGAGAAGATGGAAGGTCCATTTTATAGCTGCTAAATGTATCTGTAACACAACTCGAAACCAGCTGTCTCTGTTTTGCATTTGCAAATGTTTTTCAATGTAGGTTTGATGTTAGGGCCTGCCAGCATCTGCAGCAATGCTACCAGCAGCTTATTAACAGGCCAATTGCCAATTGCTCAACATTGTCATATTACACCAGAGCCTACAAGTCTGTGCAATCGGAGCATCCATTTTCACCATCTTTTGCATATATTTATTGTACTTTCTTCTCACAAAGTGCCCTGCTATTCCTCTGTTAAATACTCCATCAACCATTTGGTGGAGAAAAGCATTAAGAATAAAGAGAACTGTCACTCAGTACCACATTTCTGAAAGCAAACCCGTGTGTGATGGAGCCTTACCTAGCACTGTCTCTGAGTTAGTGTGACAGGAGTGCCCATCCCAGCAAGAGCTTTGTGGGGTTTGCCAGGCCAGGAGATCAAACCCCTGAGACCCCAGGTCCTGTCACACTGCACACAGCACTGACAGCCCTGGGAAGCATGAAGTGGAGCAGTGAGGGATGTCCCTCCTCACAAAATTCAGTGGAAGCCTGGAATGCAGAGAAGCTCACAGCAGCATGCAGGACCAGGCCAGAAAGGCTGGGTGTGAGGCTGCAGTGAGCAGTCAGCTGGCAGGAGCAGGGGAAGTGCTGGGACACATCAGGATGCTCTTGGTGCCTTGAGTGCCCAGCCCTCCCTGCAGCTGGTGAGTCAGTGCTGTTTTCCAGAGCAGCAGTGCTGTCCAGGAAGTCTGCAGGAGAGAAGGGACAGCATTTCTCAGCTTTTGCTCTGCACTCATGGCCAGGACTGATGTTGGAAGCTTCTGTCTCCCTCTGAGCACAGCCAGTGCCTCTACTCCTGCCTGTCCACCATTTCTGATACTGCTTCTCCTTCTCTCAGCCCCTCCTGCCCTACCCTCTGGGATGAACACTACACAAGCTCCTGGGCGGAGTTTTGGTGCTCATGTCAAAAAGTTCAGAAAAAAAACCAAACCACAAAACCAAAGACCCCATGAAGTGGCCACCTCACAATGGCAGCACTAAATTACGGTAATTTCACGAGTATAAGCCGCACCGATTATAAGCCACAGCTCTGTGTGTCAGCAACATTTCTTTCTTTGTCCATATATAAACCACACTGGATTATAAACCGCACTTTCGTTCACAGTGAGGAGCTGCGTGCAACTTTCACAAAGTTGCCAATTAGTAACAGAATCGTGGGATCGTGGTGTTTACTGGCTTGGCTCGGGGCCAGGCGGGCTCGCACTTCCAGGTTGGGAAAATTAATAACTTCGTCCATATATTGGCCACTCCGGAGTATAAGCTGCACTTCCGGGTTTGGACCAAAATTTTAGTCAAAAGGGTGCGACTTATAATTGTGAAATTACTGTAATTCTCTGAGTGTGAGGGGAGGCCCAGGTGTTTCAGTGTGTCATCACAGCCAAACCCCCATCTCTGCAGGATCAGCCCATGGCACCATGCCCATCTGTGCCCTGGGAGGTGAGGGAGAACAGCCCTGGTGACCTGAGGGGAGGAAGGCCTGGAGGACTCCAGGAGAACAGCCCTGATGACCTGACAGGAGGGAGGGCTGCTTGTCTCCAGAGGCAGCACGTGCCTCCCTTAGACATTAATTAAACATTGCCTCCTATGCCGTATGCCACTGATAATTGCCCTTAATTTCACATGCTTATGCAAAGGACAATTAATAACTCCTTTGTTACCTGCCAAGGGCCTCATTGCTGTCAGGGGGTGCACCCTGCATGGGTGGCTGTGGTGCACCATGGCAGGGCACCCTGACAGCCCCACTCTGCACCCTCCACTTTCCCCAGGGCTGTTGGGGCCATGTGGGGACTGATGGTGTCAAATTGTCCCCATGGGGCTCTGAGATCCTGGAAAGAAGGCAAGGATTTGCCAGTGGCTGGAGCCACCAGTGTGGGAGTGGGATGTTTTCAGTCAGGGAGCTTTCTCCAACCACCTTTGGTGGGGGAAGAGGGCTGGCGGACATCCCATCCAAGGATGTGTGCCAAGGCCATGGGGAAAGTGCTCCATACATTTGTTCATGGTGTTGAAGGTGTAAGAGACCACACAGAAATCCACATGGGTCCTACATGAGAGGGTTTATACACCCCAGCAAAACCAGAAATGAGATTAATTCAGATTATCCACACCCCTTAAATCATTTTCTCCATCTGTTGCTCCCCTTTTACACCTAACCATCCCCTCCACCCTACCAGGCATTCCTGTTGATCCCTTCCCTTCACAGCAGCCCCATGCTGTCTTCCAGCTTTTACTTCTTTGTCTGTTAATCTGCTTCTGTTCCCTCACCTTGACATTCATGGCAATTCAGGTCACACCAGTCATGAAAAAAATGTTGAATTATGAATCTAGCCACAGAATGGGTCAGGAAACAAGAAGCTAGAGATGTTCCACAGGTAATTTTCTCAAGCTTAGTTTCTCTGCCTAAGCTAGAACAACCATTCATTACCATGCTCCTGGCTGATCTGAATGACACCTCAAACATACAGAGATTCTTCCCTGGAGACTTTCCTATCCCCCTCTTGCTTGTCATGGCTCAGGAAGTTCCTGAGCCAGAAGTGGCTTCTGGTCACTGGACTCAACTGCCAGGGACTGTCACTTCTTTGCTAAGGCTGTGACAGAATAGGCAAAGAGGTTAAAATACAGTGATGTACTCTTTAAAAGGATTTTTGTTATCTTTTTTCTGAAAGTGTATAATATTATGCATATTAGGAGAAAATTGGGTCTTACCTGCCACAGATAACAGAGCAAAAATCTCAATCACAAGGTGAAATAATACACAGAAATTTGCAGCCAGACATGTTTCCTACAGAAGAAATAGAAGTATTGCAGTAGTGCAATATCTGGTCAAAGAATTGGGATCTTTCTGCAGCCCATGTTTGCAGCTCAGCCTAGGTTACTGAGATCTGTGGCTCTGATCCAGCAAAGCACGTATTTATCTCTCAGCAGGCGAGTAATCCCATTCACTTCATTTGTACCACTCACGCACTTCAAGATAAACAAATATTTGTGTGACTTGTTGGATGTGGCTCTCACTGAGCTAGGAGGAAAGAAAGAGAGGTGATTATGCAGTTCCACAGGGAAGAATGTGTGGAGATATTTTTCTCTTCTTCATCCTTGCAAAGGATGCTGTATGGATTCAAACCCTGGTTAATGCTCAGTTAGTGTTCAGAGTTACTGCCACTGAGTTTGCTTTGGCTGATAGTGACAGGAGTCTTTAGGGATTGCCTTTTTTTATTTTTTAATGTTTGCAGAATGATGTTTCTTTTAGTTAAACAGATCTCAAGCTTGGGAGAAGTCTTCATGGGTGCTTTTCATAGTGTTCTGTCACTCCTATAATTAAGTAAGCCCCCTTCTTGAATTCTGTAAGAATACAGAATACATTGTAAAATGAGGATTTTTTATGCATTAATATAGGTGCCAATGTTCACACAGCTGGTGTGTGTGTGTGTTTATGCAGATCAGTATTTTGAGCAGGGAGAAGCCTCTGTTGGCTGCACACTTGATCTCCCAGCTGAAATGAATGACGTGGAGTGCTGTGAGACACATTATTCCCATTCTTGCCCCAGGCTGAGATTGCCAATGCTCACATTACAGGGACACCACTTGACCCATCTCCACTTACGATGTGCACATGAAATACACTTCATGATTTTACTACAGGGTGTGTCATTTGCCTCCACGGGTCAGCCTATCATCTTTCATAAATTCCAAAAAGAACAACACCTTCTGGGCAGCAGCCAAAATAAGGACTGCTGGGGAATCTGATATTTGTTTCATGTTTATATCAGGAGGAGTCAAGCAGTGATAGATCTCCTATCACTTCACTCAAGTTTCTTGCTCTGGGTTTTGGGATAAGAAGCCAGTTGCTCCAAAGTTGCGTAAACTTGTAGAAGCCAGTAAACTCACAACACAATAAAAAGTTATTAAAAATCTCCTTTCTCAGTTGGTTCTTGTGCTTAAAACTGAAATGATCTCTTTTACTTTCCCATTTTCTCATTTCAGGGAAAACAAAAAACCACACAAACCCAGATTTTAGTATGCTTTGTATTCACTTTGTGTGACAGAGTTCATTGCAGAGGCTTGTTGGGATCTCCTGTTTCTTCTGGAAAGGCTCTTTACACTCTTTGCAAGTTGCAATTTAGTTTTTCTCCATAGCTACACCATTTCTTGGTCTTTGCCCTAAAGACTAAGGAAGAATGCAAGACAGTTATATCCTGATAATAGCTTTGCTATCTACTGCAGCTGCAGCTGGCATAATAAGAAGTGATTTCTTCTGGGGTGCATAAGTTAATTTTTTCTCCAAGAGCTCAACGATGTACAATTAAATCTGTGGTTTAATGAGACAGAAAAATGTCATATCATTCCCGTGAATTAGAAAGGTACAATGCACTTCCCAATAGGCCAAGTCAGACTTATCAAATTTTAAATTAACCATCATTATAGTTCAGAAATTATCACAGATTGTTCTTCCAAGACCTGTTAAAATGAATATTTAAAGGATCACATAAATAATGCCATGTGCACAGTTTTAACTCCCAAATTTTAGGCCAATAGAAGGCCTTGGCTGGAGTCTAATTAGGCACATGGACCATAAGTGAAATTCAAAACCCCAATATCAGTGACAATGGAGGCAAAATTCCAGTTAAAAAACTCTGACACTTTGATCCTTATAACAAAACTCTCATTTTAACCACATTTTTTTTTCATTTATTTATAGTCCAGTCTAAGTGTCTTATATAACCTGGGCTGCTCTTACCCAAACCCCACTGATTGCCCTAATTGTGCCAAGTTCCTGATTCAAGAATGTCTGGTACAATAAGCACCACAGGCCAGTCCTACAGTACATGAAAGCTGTTTTTACCAACCTGAAACTTCTGACCAAATGAAATTTTGCTTATAAAATACCTTCCGTGCTAATTTAGAAAAATGTTGACTGTCTACATGAAAAGCATAATTGGCATGTTGACTGCCAAAGTGGGCAAGAAGAACGGTCATTTCGTAGAAATTTGTTTGCATTACTCATGCTTTAATTTCTTTTCCATTTCTTCTAACAACTCTATTAATCTATTGTTAGTCTTCAGATCTCTTAAACACTCTTTGCAATGCTTTTGTTCAAAGGCAGCCCTAGATCAGTAGAATTCACTTTACCCTAACTATTGCTGAAACGTCTGTGGACAATATTAAATTTTTGCTCTTTTCATAGTTGGATAGATATTATCTTCATCTTTCACATTGAAAAACCAAGTCTCTGGTATTTCTTTTTGTCTGCTTTGCTTTGCTTTAATCTACAATGTTTTCACACGTACAATCTGGGTTTTAGCTGCCAAAACCATAATTATTTCAGGAACGGTGAGGGTTAAGTAGTGAATACTACAAGAGGAAATTTAACCTAGAGATTTCTTCCGTGACATCCCACCAGCCTCCGCTTTTCACATGAATTTCTCTCCTGTTATCCCAACATTACCCATGTGTGACCTGTTCCCCACCCCAGACTCCCTCAGCAGGTAGTTTCCACCACGACCTGGGCAATTTGTGAGCTATGCAACCACCCCATGAAGGAGAGAGTGAGTCAACCTAGAAGTATCTGAGGGAAAATTAATCTTTAAGATATGGCACTTAAAAAAGGATAGATATGGGTTATCTGAATCATGGGTTGTACATGTAAAAATATGGCATCAAAGAAGCTCTCTTAACAAACATTCTCTCCACCTCTGCTTGCACCCTTTATCTGACTGAGGAGCAAATTAAGGAGAGCTGTCAGTACAACCCTGAGCACCCCTGAACCACCGAAACCCCCGGGGACCACCGCACTGGGAATGCTCAGCAGCCAAAATTCCAGATCAGATGTGCTCTGTTGCCCTTTTCAGAGTCTGCATAGATCTTCAATACTCTCTTCAGATCTCTCAGATAGCAAATTCCCCAGATCAGATCTGTAGCAGTGTTGTGTGGATCAGCTTTCTCCACGTTAATGGAGATTAGGCACGTAGGAATAATCAAACTTGCTAGGTTACTTATCCCATTCCTTGCCATTGCTGTTAACCTTGCCATCCAATCACCAACACAATCTGTTTTAAGAGCACTTATCCCATTTGTGGGAATATTCCAATATTTTAAACAAAAGGTTTTTTTAAATTTTATTTTATAAATTTCCACTATCTCAATTTTTCCCTTCTGAGACATCCTGTATATGCAGAGTATGGTTTCTTAAAATGCTTTCCAACTCACCTTTTTTTTTAATTTGTTTTGTTTTTTGTTTTTTTTTTAATTTAGGAAACATTATCCCTATCCCTTTAATTAACCACACTGCCCATCTGCTCCAAGCTTCATCAAATAACACCATTCTCAGGGCTGTGCTCTTCATCTAGTGTTCAGAGCTATCACACTATCTGCCTCCACGATAGCCAGCCTGCTGTTCCAGGCCAAGGAATCATCTCTGCTTCCATTCCCGTGGCTGTGTTACTCTCAGGCACTTTGCTGTTAAAAGCCTGCTTTCTCCAGTGAATCATTATCCCAATCATGAGCACAGGCAGGATGCAGCCTGGTCCCCAGGACCCTTCCCAGGAGCAGACAGGCAGTATCAGTGTGAGTCAGTAGATGGCTCTGTTACAAGGCATTGCAACAGTTTTTGGGTCTGTGTGTGATGATTTTTTAGTCCTGCAACTTTCTTTTTACAAAGTGGATTCTTATCCAAATCCATCTCTCCTCTACATGTGTCTGCTGTAGGTAAACTGTCCAAAGAATAGATCTCATCAAACCCAAAGCAAATCAAATATGTCAAAACATGACAGTCCCTATATACCCCAGGTACTTTTCAGTCAAATGCTAAGAGAAAGAGCTGTGACACCCCTGAGTATTCAGTCATCAGAATGACAAAATTAATTACCTCACCTTTCCTCAGTTTGTCCTTGCTGATGCTGCCTGGAGTTTGAAGGTGCTCAGAGAGGTCACAGATTTTTAGTGTCACACTGTAGACACTGATCTTTGTTGCAAAATATAATTTTTAATTTAACCTAACTAAAATAATGGCCATACTGGATTAGATTAATTACCCAAATTGTCCAGCATACTGTTTCCAACATCAACCAACAGTGCATGCCTAAGGAGGGCAATAGGAACGTGTCAAGGAACTATGAGATACCCTGAGTAATTGTAACTCTCAGCCATTCCTGCTCCAGGGATATTCTAAATTGGCATAGTCTTTACCTATTCAGTAATCTTCAACAGATTTTTCTTGCATGACCTCGTGCAGCTTCCTCTTGCCCCCATTTAAAGGTTTTCCATCAACAACACCCCACACCAAGAAGTTCTACAGCTCATCTACACCATCTCTAGAGTGCCTCTTTTCATTTGTTCAGAGCCTTTCCCTGCCATCTTCATATGCCATCCCAAGATTCTGGATTAGAAGACTGAGTGAACAGGCAGGTTGTGCTCCCCTTCTTTGTGTAGTTCCCCATCTAAGAGATTTGTGTTGCATTTTGTTCAGTTCTGTACTTTCAGCCCATGTCCACATCACAGGTATTAGGGCTGGAGATATACCCATGTGGTAATTCACATCCCACAGCTCAAAAATCAGGATATTCTACAGCTGTGCAAGAGAGGAACTGTGGTACAGTTCATGACACAGCTTATAAACCCATTGCTGCCAGCACCACTGCACTGTCTAGCCCTGGTAATGGCTTTTCTCTCCATTTTCTGCCTTCAGTACCAGTCCAATTTGATTTCAGCCCATGAGCAAGAGAAATTCTCATCACAAACTGGAACCAGGTCTCAGACTGTGTTTCTTGTCAGGCCAAAATGACATTCAGTGCCATTAAAGGCAGATTTAATGGTAGTTCCTGCTGAGTAATCATGGGCACCAGGCACTTTGTACCTTTGGAAATGTCTCACTAATAGCAACATGTGGGAGGAAGGAAGTGTTCCCTGTGGAGCCTGACACATCACTAATTCAAGTATGATTAAGTCTCCCTGTCCATCAGAGCCCTTTTTCCTGCACTCTATACTTCTCACTCCTCTGGCTCTACCTGTTCCTTCTCCAGGTTTGTGCCTTACTCTGCTCCTGGCTGTGGTTCTGTCCTTCGGGAAACATGCATCCTTCCTACCTCAGGCCCTCTGGATTTCTTTGCATAGTGTATTGAAAAAATACCAACTCACTATCCTAGATCTGCCTTTAGCAAGTGAAATACTGATGTCCCCACAGCTAATCTTCTGCGTGGTAAAAAAAACCTATCCAGAGAGATATGGTTACTCCAAAATGCCTCTGTGAAGTGCTCTAACTAATACTTAAATTCCTGGAAGGAGGGGACACTGGCACTAGGCACGTTGCAGAGGTTTCAGTTCTTGTCTTTGCTATGAGAAACATGAAAAAGCTGGCAAGGGATCTTTACTAAAGAGTGTTTCAGCTCCTCTGGCTGTTTTGCTCAGTGGACAGGCTGCAAGGCTTTGTGCTGAACTGCAATAAACAGGAAGCATTAACAATAGCTCTGAGACAAGAAGGCTCCCCTGAAAGTCTGTGGCCCAGATATTTGGCTGGTGCTAATCAGAGCCATTCAACTGGGCTTTGAGGAACTGCACTGAGTACATCAGAACTAGCCCCAGCTCACATATTTCTCATGGAAAGAACAGGTGACAGCAGCAGAAGTGGTGGGGAAACATTTTGTTGTCCAGCTGGATGCTTCTCAGACGTCAGAAATGAACTGGCTTTCCAACCTCATTGCAATCCATGCAATGTAAATATCTGCTGTTCTGTTGGCATTTTTGAATCACCCAGAGGAGATGCTGGCCTGGTGCACCTTCTGGAAGGCTGGATCACCCAATTAATCATTTCACCACAGGAAAATTATTCTTTTCTCTGTTAGTTCCTAAGTAGCATCTGATCCATAGTCTGAAAACAAACCAGAGGAGCCTGGTGCCCATGGCCAGCCTTGGAAGGAGTACGAGTGCAAAAAGTGCAGGGCAGGAAAATCCCTAAATACTGAAGTAAGCAACTAAACATACATTTCCACATCCCAGGGGTCAGCTTGCTCAGCTCAGCCACTGCTTGTCCCCACAAGAGCATTTTATCCTTCATCTACTTCATCTAGCGGCAAGGGATTTTATCTTCAGGTAGATGCTGATGTCGATCAGCCAGGCTCAGGCTCTCTCTGCCTTTAGGTGCCGCTACAGCACAAATAAAAACAGCAGGGCTCAGCTTGGTCGTTCCCATGTGTGGAACCCAGCCCTTGCACAGGCTGCCCTGCATGTCAGAGTCCCGGGCAAAAAAGCACCGGGTCCATCACAATTACACCAACAAGAGCCATGAAACACTCATGGCTCCCTGTGAAAGACGCTGCTGGTTTGGTTTTTGGTTTTTTGTTTTTAAATTCCAAAACCTGTTATATTCAAATGACCTGATAATTCCTCAGCTATTCCTTTTCCACGTGTTTTTTCAGTTTTAGCTCCTTTCTAGAAACAGGGCATTGCAGTTCAGCCCTCCTGTCCCTGGTGTGGGCAGCCCCACACATGTCCACCTGCTTGATCCAACACTTCCCCACCTCCAGCCCTGCAGGTTGTGGGTTTATTCCTTCAGGGAAGTGACAAAGTCACTCCAGACTTTACAAAGTGTGCTGAAAGCAGTGATTCTTCATCCTCACCAGTGCAAGAACTACGAAGATTGAGGTGAAGTGGTAGAAGAGCAGGATGGAACTCCATGAACTTCCACGCTGAAGTTCACCAGTCTTGAGACTTCCATGGGTTTTGGTCAGTGTCCCAGGATGGCCCTCACTGCAGCTGCTGGCTTTTCCCATGGATCAGGGGATTTCAGTTTCTCCATTCTGTGCAGCCAGTTTCCCTGACCCTCTGCTGTGAGAACAGCTCCTTTGCTATAAAAGCTTACCCTCCTCTTTCTCTCTTCTGCCCCAGTTTCTGCTCCCCGTTTACATTTTCTTTAAGTGAGAACTTCCTTTTTTTTCCCCATCTGAGTATTCTCCCTTTCTCTTCAGACTGCAGTTTCAGATCCCAGGCCAGATTCATCCTCTGAATCTCTGGAATTTGAGCAGAGCCTGGAATGAGATCCTCTTTCCTTGCTGCATAGCATTTTGCAGGGATATGGACGGGAAGGGTGGAAATATCTTAAGAATACTTCCAAGCTGCAACAGGCTCAAACATAGCATTCAGTAATGCAACAATTTCATTAAAATAACCCAAATTCATCAGTTATGCAATGCCTCTCCGCAGCACACAGGTGAGTCAGTGAGGTTAAACCAGAACAAAACCCTGTCCCTGAGATAGGCAGTGACTTGCCCACAGCCCCGGAAAGAACAAGAGCAAGATTTGTTCTGTGCCCACGGATATACAATTTCTGCCCTTGAAATCATTTCCTCGAAGGAAAGGGATAAATTAGAGGCCCTGCTTCCCTCTCCAGATGGGGAAAGCTCTGATGTTGTTCTGCCAGAGGCATGCCATGAGCTGGGTAGGAATTGTTTATGTGGGATCTCCTACTCACCTGTAGGACCAGTCTGGACTGAAGGTGCTGCCAGGGGATGCCTGGGCAGCAGCAGTGGCCAGACCCAGACACATCAGCCCATGAGCATGGCCAGGCAGGTGGGGCAGAAACCAACCCCATGGAGCACTTCTTTCTACGAGTTCAGTGCTCTGGGAGCACCCCTGATGGCAGAACTAAGGCAGTGGGTCCTGCGGGTGTGCAGGGAGCCTCTCCCCACGAGCGGCTATTGGTGCTTCATGGTGTGCACCCAGCTCTGTAAACTGTGGCCAGAGCACTTTAACTAGGCTGGGTAAGGGCTTGCTTCTCATATTGCTTCCTGTGCTTTTGTGCATTGTTACTTCTCAAGTTATTCAAAACATCTAAAGGAGGCTGAAGCAATTACACTGCAACTAAAATAAAGTCCTAATTTTGTAATCCACTTCCCCCCTCACCCACACAGAAAAAATCCACAATGAAATTTAGTGCATGAGAAAATACAGAATATTCCACCTACCCTCCAACAGAGCATGTATGAGCACAGCCCTATCACAGCCAGCACCAGACTAGAGATCTTTTCATTAATTTGGAATATATATGGGCAGAAGCTTGATAAGCAAATAGCAGTGTTCCCAGCACACCAGCCAAGCCCTATGAAAACTAAAAACAATAAATTTATTGAAAGCTTTTTAAAAATAGGAGGAAATTATTACTCATTTGAATTCTGTTCATGTTAAGGTCAATGGTCTTTTTTTCAGATTCTGATTGTTAATATTAGATGAAAGGACATTTCCTTTACATTGTATTTATGAACTCTAGTGGCACAAGGAGGATAACAGCTACATACATTGCACACCAGAAACATTTCTCAATTTTGCATTGTTTAAGGATTACTTCATTACTCATTTTTCCTTTGACCTTTAAGTTAAAGTCAGGGTTATTTAAATGCATTCGGCCCAATTGTGGTTCTAGAATTTGTGTGTGGATACATGATTTGCATTCAGTCAATGCAGCTTAGACTGTGCACATGCATAAGACTGGTTTGAAAAACACTGGTCTGAGTTCTCTCATATTCTGTATGATGGAGGCAAAAATCCCAAGAGCTTGTAGGATGGGATGAGTATCATCTTCAGTATCTTCTGTTGAGTTTGACAGAACAAGCCCTGTTTCTGCCCCTAAGGTGGAGCACCACAGCATTCAGCTGAATCTGCCTGGCTTTGCATGCTGAAAGTTGCCTGCATTGTGTAATAGTGTGGGTATTCAGGAGGAAATTTTTGATTGCTCAGGTGAGAGCTTTCACAATGCCACACGAGCACAAAATTATGGTCTTAGATTTGCTGTGGCTTTCTGCTAACAGCAAATATAATTTGACAACTGAAGGTAGCCCCAGAGCCTTTTGTGTGGTCTGTACCATGAAATAGTTATCCACAAAGCAATATACTCCTGGTGACACTTCCATTGCCCCCAAAATTGCCTCCTTTCACTTTGCTGATGTTACTGCCCTTTCACAGAATGACAGTAACACCACTCAGAAGCTTTCTGTTCATGTGGCAGAAAAAAGAAGCAAAACCTCTCATATTTGCCTGTGTTTAGGTGCTGGATATTGCTTAAGGTATATCCTTGCACTGGGTGATTGCTGACAGGGTCCAAAGAGCTATCAACATTGTCAAACTTCCACTCAGCAGTGGAACCATGTCAGATCTGCCCTGAGAACCAGGTCTGGTTTTCCAAGTGCTCCCTCCCTTTACACAGCTGCCAACCGTGTATCTCTGTCAGCCAGACAACAGAACTGTGTGCTGAGCTCCAGCATTGCTGGCAGCTCTGAGACTTCCACCAAACACCTGTGAGCAGTGGCTTCCTCCCCACGTGGCTGCTGAGACAGTGCTCTCATTTTTCTGGTGAGGGTGACACCAGAGTACAGTAATTTCACAATTATAAGCCGCACCATTTTGACTAAAATTTTGGTCCGAACCCAAAGTGTGGCTTATAATCAGGTGCGGCTTATATATGGACAAAGAGTGAAAAGTTGCTGTTTTAGTTTGGAGGACAAGTGTCTGCTGAGAAAGGCAGGAGCTTCTCTTTGAAATGGAGAATGTAAACCCCCTCGCTCCAAATTATTACAATTTTGAAATCAAGGGGCTCTCAGGCAAAGATATGGGAATTAGGAATAACAGTTCTTTACTAGGGAAATTAAAATAGAAATACAGTACTACAAAGAAACAAACTCCAAACCCTGACACAGTCAGAGTACAACCTGACACCCGTCAGGCAGGGTGTTGGCAGCAGTCCCATTCCATGGTGGCTGCATCCTCCTGCAGTGACAGATGTGGCTCAGTTGGAGCAGTGCTCCTGTACAAGGTGCAGTTTCCCTCTGGAGCTCCAGTGGGGATGTGGAGAAATCCGGTTTTCCTCTGGAGTCCAGTGGAGAAAGGGGCTCCCTTAGTGTCCCAAAACCTCTGTTTTATCTTGGTAAGAAATGTTGGGCTCTTCCCCCTGGCTGGAGCAACTCCCAATGGGATGCAGTAATTTTATCAGTCCCACAGTGGGACTCAATGGCCATTAGCAGAAAATAATTCACTGGCAGGGGGATGGGTTATGAAAAGCTAAAGAACAATGCCCCACCTGGTTTCAATGGATGGCCCATTAGCAGAATATCTCCCGTGGAGATAAGGATCACTGCCCCCACCCTCAACAGATGGTGATAGAACAGATACCTTTTATCACACTCTGTATTGTAACCCAAGACAGTTGCCGACACCCAGACATGCAGTTTATATTCAGGTGTGGCTTATAATTGTGAAATTACTGTACATCCTTTTCCTCTTGAAGGCATGACAGCCTGTGAGCAGCATGGCTGAAACTCCATAAAATTTTAGCCCAAATCCTTTCCCCCCATCTCTTCCGTTTCTTTTAATGATAGGATGAATGTGGCCTTCTCTTACCATGCAAACAACTCTATCCCAGCTTTGGCAGTTCTTAAGGAAATTGAGAGTATGTTGACACTTGTGGATGGTTTGGAAAGATTTAGACGTCTCAGAACCATTCTCCATCACAACTGGTATCAGCACAGCAGCAGCTCAGTCTGTGTCCTGCAGTAATTGTTAAAGGTTTCTAGAAAATCCATGAAATTAGTAAAGGCATTTTCTGGTTTGATTAAAAAAACTCTTGTGTTCTCAGAATCAGAATTCAGCAACAAACTCTATGTTTGGGTATCACAGAGAAATGTTAAAATATAGAAAAAAATTATCAGCATTCTAACAGAATGAGGCAGGCAGCCTTTTCCCTCCACTTTCTAATCTCCTCTGCTCACACATGATGTACAACAGCAAAGCTGCACAGAGTGTTTTGAACAATCCCAGTTTGTGAAGAGCTCCACTGAAATTTTAGTCTCAAGTAAAGTTTTATGGCCTCATTCAGATTTCAGAGTTTTGGCCTAAAGAAAACACAAGTTGTTAAATTATTAGTAATGATTTGGACAGCCACAGCTCATTTCAAATTAGCAGTAATATTGCTGTTGTGATGAACAGTCATAGATTTTATGTGAAAATTTGCAGAAAATGCATTTGGGGGGTGCTTTGCAGTCTTTTGAAACAGGGCAAAGAACACTATTTTTCCCATTAGCCTTCCAAACTCAGATGTCTAAGGGCAGCTTAAAGTGAAAGACACAGTGAGGGTGTCCCAAGGCCGCCCCCGCTCCAAAATAACAATAATACACAAATAGTTCAGCTATTGAATAGGTTTGGGTAATCCTTTGTACTTTTAGTATTTCACCATCTGCCATGTCTAAAAAGAAGTACATGTAGCCAGGAGCACTGTGAAAGACAGGCAGGCGAGGGATCACGACCCCTGCTTTTGACCTTGATGCTGAGAACTCCCATCTCAAAAGAGATCTAGGGCTGCAAACCTGTCACTGCTCCTGCCCCTGGGAGCCAGACAATTGGCAGGGCAGATTCGTCTCTGTAAAAATGAGAAACTGTTGTGGGGGGCTTAAAGGGAGGAGGGAATGAACACCAGAGAACAACAACTGCATTTCAAATAACCTCACTTATTCCTCTCAGCCCTCCTATCAGCATTTCCCTTCTCTCATTTCCATACCGAAGGCAGATATAAAGCTGTGAAAGATGTTCAAGATGTGGCACCCATTTGGAAACCTCCCAGGCAGTTGTACTGACATGTTTTTAAAGACTGCCTGTAGGTCTTTCGTCTGGATTAGCTGCACATTCTTCCCTTGGCTTCTTTTCTGTACTGAAGAGCTCCCTCACTTTTATCCATTGCAGGACAAAGTTCCCCTTGAATCCCCACCTTAGAACTCGCTAATTTACACAATAGAAGAGACTTGCTTACCACCACTTTGCATCTGTATTTACACAGAGGGGCACCTGGATCCAAGTGAAGTTCCTTTTGGGGATTGACTTCCCTTTGCAAATCAGGAGTACATTCCAGAGCTTCACTCACTTTAAGTTCACACCAAATATGCAAGTTCAACTGGGTTGTTCATGAGAGTAAGGCAAGCAAGAGCTGGCCTCCTGCTCGACCTCAC
Source organism: Catharus ustulatus (assembly GCF_009819885.2). Classification (NCBI taxonomy): domain Eukaryota; kingdom Metazoa; phylum Chordata; class Aves; order Passeriformes; family Turdidae; genus Catharus; species Catharus ustulatus. The sequence continues at coordinate 8,172,464 of NC_046226.1, forward strand.
ATATGAGCAAGGCCTGTCTTCTTTTTTATAGGTTTTTCTTGAGTGCCAGAAGTAAGTAGAAGTTTCTACTTTCAAAGGAAGGACTGGGGGATACAACACACTGATCTTGCTGTCCTGGTCTACTTCTCTTTCATTAGATTGTTTTTTTATTGATGTAGAGGAAAATAACATAGCTGGAAAAAAAATCAGGAAGGTCTATGCCAGACACATAAAGCTGAGGTGTTCGTGTTTTGCAAATTGTTTCTTCTCCTGTCTGCTCATAGATAATGGAGTTTTTGACATCGAGCCACAGAAAAACAGAAAAAATGTTGCCTGCCTTGGCCAGCCTATTGAAAGAAATCATCTCCTCTTTCCAGTTTGTTTCCATTCCCCTCATTAATCCTGCTTTCCTGCCCAGCTTAACTCTCCCATCCTGTTATCTTCTCTTCGTGATGTTTCACCCAAGACAAGGCTGATGCCTACCATAACAAATTCCTCTGAGACCTGGCAAAAAGAGAACACGACAAGAATCTGCAGGCAGATAGAAACCTGAATGGCTGGCCTTAAGCTATATTGATATTTCTGTAGTGATATATACAGAGACTGCCATAAAAACCTAGACCTTTGGCTCAGTAGGGCCAGTTACTTGTTTTTAGATGTGGCTGCTAATCAGTCTTTCAAAGGAAAATGAAAAGTCCCTGTATTACACCGAGCTCTGGTGTATTGCTATAGAAAGGAATTTTTCCCTGACCTTACAAATCAACAAGATATGTCATGCTTATTCTGATCTTCTGGTATCTAAATACCTACAAATATTATCAATCAGCATCAAATAACTGAGTCCTACTCAAAATCTAGGGTAACATATACGTGTATGAGACTGTGTAACTGGGTCATTGGTTATCATATGTTGTCCTTTAAAAATGTTGTTCTCCCTTCATTTTGGAAAGGTTGAAATAAATGATCTGATTGTCTCTGACCTAGCGAAGGGAAATGAAATAAGAACAGCTGGGTAGGTCAAGAAGGAGATGAGTCATTTTACATTCAAGTCATCAGGAAGGGCCAGAAATCTGGACTACAGGAATTAGAACAGCTGAGAGGGAGTAAAGCAATTGCAAGTGTATTGGACTCTTATCCAAATCCCTTAAAATGGCCTTTGGTTCTCGCAAAGTCAGCAGAAAACTGGCAATATATTGCTGGAAATGCTTGACAAAAGTGGAAAAGAAATTGCTTTTAACACAATGTTCAGTGGAAAATGTCAGTGCTTCATTTGAAAATATGGGCTGCTGTCTTAAAACCTGGAAGGTTTTAGCACAGAAATTGTTGCGGCAAAATACAAATTAATTTATGTGAAATCAACAATCTATGAGAAATGTCAGAAGACTTCTTAACCTGAGTCGATGTAGACTTTTTAGATTTCTTATCACTGAAATATATTGTACAGTCCTAAATCAATACACTGAAATACTGGCAAGCATCACCAACCATACATATGCTTTCATTTTACTATTAGTGGCATTAATGTTAGAAAGAGCAAACTGTGCTCTTTTATATGTATCTGATTACTTCCATTTACAACCATGGATTTGCTTTAATAGTGTTTTTCTAGAACAGGACACACCCTGCAATGCTTCACACTTTTCCCCCTATAAATCATACCTAAACTCCTTCCCCTGGCCAAATCTGACTCCTGAACTTCTCCTGATCACATCCACTGTTTCTGCTTTTTATCCACTCAGTTGATTCCACAGTGTCCAGAGGTTATGAATGTCCTAGTGATGCCTCAAACCAAAACCAAGCCACTGTGGATGAGTCAAAAAAGCTCTGAATTCACAAGACCACAGATAATGCTGTAAATACAACTGTGCAGCAAGACAGCAAAATAACTGAAAACTTTTTTTAGGTCAATGAAGATCAGGTAAAATTGGAGGCAAGCAAAGGCAGGCAAACAGTTTTTGGATTAAGCACACGGGTTTTTTGCTCTATGATTTTGCCTCAGGTTCATTTTGAAGTTTGTAAGTTTTTATTTTTTTAATTATAGCTCCAGTGTTTGAGGTTTTATTGGAATTTGGAGGGTTCTTTTTTCTTTTTCCTGGGTAAAAGGAATATCAAAATAGGATAAATGCTCAGACAAACTGGCAGGAAATATTTTCAGAAACCAAGAGGAACAAAGATGAAGATGAAAGTACCAGCAATTCACATTGTCCTTACTAGTCACTCCAGCACTGAGGGTAAATGCCTTTTCATGAGCAACAAGAAGGAATGCAAATCCTCTGAAGGACCAAGGGCTAGCACCGTGTTGCCCAGTACACAAACTCCTACTAGCTCATTGCTGAATAGCTGCATGGTGGGATGCATTCAGGTGTCCCACAGCATCAAGAGAGCAGTGAGTGCTTCAGAGAGCCACTGCTGTGGAGTCTCCATCCTTGGAGGCACTCCAGTCTCAGCCAGGTATGACCCTGAGCAACCTGATCCGCCTTTGAAGTTGCATTTGGCTTTGAAGTTGTCTGTGCTGTGAGTGGGCGTGTGACCAGGTGACACCGAGAGGTCCCTGCCACTCTAAGATGTTCTGTGATTCTCTCTAAAGCCGCTCAAATTAGTTCCCTGAGCAGCCAGAGTGACACAAAGCAAGACAGTGACAATGCTTTAGCACAGAACCTATAGCCAGCAGCACCAGCAAAGTCTCTCCTTCCAAGGGTGAAGGCAAGATGTGAGAGCTGCTGAAGCAATGATGATCTAACGACATAAACAAGGCAGTTGTGTGGAAGGTGAGATAGCATCTCTTTATTAAGCCAGCTGATAACAGTGGAAAAACAAAGATAAGGATTGGGGAATGTAAGACTTTTTCAGGTCTGCTTTTTTTCATGTCAGGTCATCTTCAGTTGATCTTTGTGAATAATTGTAATTATTGTAGTGCTAAACTGTGGAGAGATGGTGACTCTATGCATATAATTACTTGAGAAAATGAAGAATGTGAGATAAGGCTTTAAAGTGTGCATTAAGAAGATGTACAGACTGATGAAAAATGAAATTTGAGTTTGTTTTGAAATAAAATACAATGTAAAGGGAAAGTCTGCAAGTTTAATGTACTTTCAAAAGTAACTTTAATTTTCATTTCCTTGGGAGACTCCAGTTTGCACAGACTGCAAAAGTGCAGTGAAGAGAATCTCTTGTCTGGGACAGCAGAGGACATTTCAGGTCAGAACTAAGAACTTCTTTGCTATCAGTGATGGCCTTCAAAGAGCTCCTGAGAGATGCACTTGCCTCGTGTCAGCCCTGTGAGTCACACTTTCACACAAGTAATAAATGTATCCAGATTATATATACTTAATGCAAGAAGCCAGGCTTTATACCCTGTTTTTTTTAAGATGTCTTTTTTCCTCAGCTGTTGAAGATGAAGACATCTCCCCAGCGCTGTGTGCAGCTGTGTGTATCCTGAATTCAAGAGCTGTCTGACCCAGTCAGGGCAGGTTTGTAGATCAGACAGACCCAAACCTCCCATAGTTTTGCCCTTAGATTACCCTCTAGATTATCTGGGAAAAAGTCCCTGCCATTCAGCAGCAGAATAAATTATCTGTTTAGAGTTTGAGGAGAACCCCAAAGCTTCCTTTCCCCTCATTCCATGCAGGTCAGCACCTCTCTTTTGCTGCCTCTCACTCTGCGTGCATCAGCTGAGGGTGAAGTTATCTCAGCAGGTTCCTGGAGGGGCTTCTTGTGCCTTGTTTCCAAGTGTTGGCATTTTTCAAGAATCCAAGGTTGTAAGAGGGGTGGGCTGCATATGTCCAAAATAAGGCAGGCATTCTGAGAAAAGTTGAGATGTGCTGGTTGGAAAAGGCACAAAGGACCCACATCCAAAGCCCAGCGGATCAATGGAAGGATGTGCAACGCCCTAATCTGATGGAGCACAGCGCAATGAGACGCTCAGAAGCTGAAGGCTTTGATACCTGAGCCCTGTAGCAAAGATTCCCTGGATGCCATGAAGGTGAATTGAGGTTAGCAGGGAGCAGATAAATACAGGAGGGTGCAGACTTCCATACACCTGATGCGGGAGCACAGTTTGCTTTCATCTAAGCGGGGCCCTGTGTTTTCTAAACACTGCAGATGTGGCGTTCTTGTTTTGGTTTGGTTTTCATTATTAAAAACGCAGCAAATGAAACCCCCAGAGAAGAAGCTGGAGGGAAAGCTGCTCCCACATTTTCACCTCTAGGTGGATTGCTTGACCCTGCCCACAGTCCCACCTCGAGTGAGTAACAAAAACATAAATCCCTGTGGGATATGGGAAGATACAGGTTCTACGTACCAGCAGAGTGTGCCTCAGGAAAAGGTATGAAATCATTGCCAAGGAATTTCAGCGTTTATGTGCAGCCCCAAAGTAATCATCTTCTGTTTATTGCCTGGGTAAAACCCTTTATTTCTTGGGTGCTGCATATTTGAGTTCCTACCTATCGCAGACAAAACAGGCATTTTGTTCTTGCAGCTGCACTCTGAATACTCAGAAGTTCCCTGTGCTCTCTCAGATTTTCCCTTATTTTCTCTTTATTGGCATAATTTCCTTCACTGAAGAGCTATAGCAACATATATTTTGCACAGGAAACAGTGACACATACCAGGGCTACCATGTAGATCCTGTTATCTGTAAGCAATGCTCCCTATGCTTATTTTTCACTAAGAATAATTCCAAATTTTCAGACCAAAATGGCTCGAAAACTCATTAGTTTACACAAAGTTATCCAGTCTTATCAGGCCTGATATTTCTCTGAGTATAAACCTATGAAATCCATTCTCAGTGAATTATGTCTGCAGGGTATCACAGGCCCTGTAGGGTGGGATGAAAGTTCCCTATAACTCTCCACTCGTGATTTAGGCAGTGATGCTGGTGCCAGGTGCCCTGCCTGAGGAGAGCAGAGGCAGCAGCACAAACCACCCCATTCCCTGTGTACATCTGTTACATGTTCCTGTGATGTACCAGCTTTAGCATGTTTTCTGCTAGGAAACACCTCATGGACAGTCCCTTTTGACTCCTCCACAGACTCCAAATCTTGAAGAACATGGTCTCTTCAGTGTGGGATGAGAAGCAGCGTCTCAACCGACACGTGATTTGTGCCTGTGAGTATCAGTCCTTGGTGCCAAGGCAAGGAGCACTCAGGCTAGGAAGATTGTTTGTGTCCTAGACACAGACCCTCTCAGTCCTGGCAATGGCAAATTAAATGAGTTGAGGGCATTACAGACAGAGAATCTGTTCCTGGCTGCCAAAACTGACTTGAATAAGGCTCAACATAAAACACCATCCACTGGAGAGATTTACTTGAGCAACAAACCCTGGTATTTCTTATCACAAGCAAGTTATGTCCCAGACAGTGCTTTAAAAAATTCAGATCTATCTGTGTGGCCAGTACCTCCTGCACAGCCATGGTACAGTCCTTCCATACACCACTGGCATGAATCAATCTGTCCAAGAAGTTTGCTGATTAATCTCTGCATTCCAGCTAATGAGAAGCCACAGGATGGGTGCAGGTGGTGTGTGCATTTGCTCAGACCACTCAGGATGACTTGGATCACCCTTTCAGCAGTGTGCTAAGATGGAAACCCCATGAAACACTTTGGCAAATAGGAGTGTGCACTCTTTAAATGTACAGCCACCAAATTTCTTGTGGGTCCCTCTGACTAACCAGAGCTCTAAGACTTCAGTAGGGGTTTAATTTTGTAGTATTTCCTAGGGGAATGTGGGAAAGGCATCCTTCCTATAATTCCTTAGACCTTGGGGGGAACTGAGACCTGTGAAAGTATTAATCCCAGGCAGTTATTCTAGAGGATTTTGCTAGAAGAAAGTAAACAGATTTCATACTTGAGCACTCTAGGACTGAGAGCTGACCTAAATGTCCAATCTTCCACAGACCCTGACTCACTGGTTCTAAAGATGTGCTGGGGTCTGCTGAATGGCACCATCTCTTCTCTGGTTACACCCCAGGAGTTTGCCAGGAACGACATGGCATCCTTTGTCTGCCCTTCCCCTCACCCTTCTCCTCCATCCTCGACCTTCCCAGCCCAGTGCTTGCTGCCTGCAGCTGGAATTCCCAGGAGCTGGGGCACAGCCTCGTGCCTGCACTCCTGGACATGCCCCTGGTTTTAGGGGGCTGCAAAATGCTGCTGTACCGAATTAGTGTCTCTTGCAGTCTCACTCTCCGGCTGTGCTGCTTCCAAAGCACAAAGAAAGGTTTGTTAACAAAGCACCAGATATTAGGATTTTTAAAAATCGTCCTGTTTGCTTTGTGCTGGGAAATCTGTGGGCGTTGGGGCGAGGTATATATACACATACACTCATAGTGTGTGCATGCATCCTATAGAGGTTCTGCATATCTCTGTATATATGGATCTGTATCAACTTACACATATGTGTGCATGCACAGGTTAAGCCTTATCTGCAGAACAGGCTAATATGTCCCCTTTTTTATTGAAAAACAAACATTTATTGCTGACTTGTAAGGCATATTCCTTTGTGTTGTTTTTTTAACTTGGCCAGTTCTTAGAGTACAATAGTACATTGGCCATCTGTGCAGAGGAGAAGAGGGGTTTAATGAATAGACAAAGCAGGGAATGATTGACTGATTGGGACTGTTTCCCAGTCTCATTCATACCAGCCATACAATGGAATCACTCCCCATTTACACCGCCAGAAGTGAAAGGAGAATCACGTCTGTTTTGAGTTCATTCCTCAGAAGCTCAGATCATCCTCCTGGGCAAAAGACTTTAAAGCACGTGCTGCTGAAGCCAGGCTATCTGGTTTATTCAGAACATGCCCCAGCCTTTTATATGTGCTAGTAAAATTAGCTTCTCCTCGGCCCCTCTGATGGTGTCATGCAGCAGACGTGGCCTTTGTACAGGGCTAGGACAGTTTGTGTCCGGACAAACTTGTTTATGCAACCCAGTATGCCCCTTCCTTTTTTTGTGCCCATGTATAATGACAAAGTTCTAGGCATGTGGGCAGATCACTTACTTTCCCCTTTTGTCAGAGTACAAATTTACAACAGCCTGTTTGCATACCGTGCGCTGGATTTTAATCAAGTTCACTGTAAGGAGAGATAATAAAAATGAGAACCATGATTACTTCACAGTTGATTTCATTTGAATAAAGAACTGCTCAATGACAGATGGTTTCTAGAGCTGCTCTATATGTGAGCTGCCATGATGTTGAATAGTAAGGAGAACAAGAAAGTATGCTGCTGTGGTCTTTGGGTCCTTACTTTGTCTTATCTATATTCATGTTTTATTCAGAGAGGAAATTAGACTCCACACCATTTTTTATTCAGAAGAGAGGGTTGGAAAGGAATAATACACAGTATGCAAACCTGCCAGCTTCTCTCGGATCAGGTCCACATCCCTCTACTCGCCAATACAGCTTTAGCAGTATTCTCCACCAGCAAAATGCCTTGCTGTGAATGTGGCTTGTATCAGGGGAGCTGTGCTTTTGGCAGCGTGACTTGTTTCACCTCCAACCGCAGCCCAGGGGCAAATGTGTCATCCCAGAACAGTAAAGCAAGGGGTTTTGTTGGTAAAGACCTGTGTGAGGAAGGGGTGTCCCTATACAGTGCCTGATGTGCCACACCAGTGACACTGCAGCACAGAGAGCTGAGAGTCTCTTTCCACTGGCTTTGAATTTAGCTGCTTCTGTGGGTTAAATTTGCCATGTCTAGTACAGTGTTACACAAAACTGCTGAGGACTTTGTTCTCAGCGTTTTACTCAGAGGCAGAAATGCTCCTCTGGCATGTATTGAAAGAGTATATATAACCTATATAAACCAAAGATGCTTGGTGACATATCCTTGTACAAATGAGTGGTCTTTCATCATCAACTTACAGCAATTCTGATCTCTCCCTCATTGCATGCTTACCTGATCTCACCTGCATTATTCTGAGCTGCAATGGAAAAATCATTGACTTGATGAATTAAAATGCTAAGCTTGCTTTGCATTCTGGAAAGTTTTCCAGAAAAGGTAAAAATCTACTATTTTCCAATGAATAGCTAGGAATGTCAAAATTTGTCAGGAGTAGGAATAGCTTTTCTTAGACCACCTACTGTGCTTGGAAGGGTTAGACAAGTTTTTAAGGACACCACTGAATTTCAGAAAGTTCCAATCTTCAAAAACGGGTAGAGGTTGGAAAGTGTTGCTTTGAAATCTGTTAATACAGCAGGAAGAGATATCACTTGAGATGAAAGGTAGCTGGTGCCTGTGGTTTGTTGGTGTCAGAAGGGACTGCTACTAAAAATGGAGTCCCAAAGGGCATTAGCCTGTGTGGTTCAGAGGGAAAGAGGCAATTTATCACCTCAGGAACACAGAGGTATTTGCTGAGAATAGTTACTAAGGGATTAGAACATGCCATTAAACCACTGTCTTTATTGCACCCACAAATTTTGCATCTAATAATGATTAAAGCCAGGAGGTAAATATTTCAGCTCCTCAGGCCTCATTAATGAGAGTCTTTCCAGTGGCTTTTAAGTGCTTCGAACTGTGCTCACATAGAGCACATTCATCTTGTGAACTTTGGGACTAAACTTTTTTGGCTGTTGAGTCATGGGTTCAGCTAGTGACCACCTGTGACTCTTGAGATCACTGTGATTATTAGCTTAGGCAAATGCACTTGTCTTCCATCCCTCCTTCCTGTCTCCATTTATCCTACCGGGGTATTCACCTGTTGTGTATTGTCTAAATCCTTGATTACGAGGTCTCTGGGTCAGGGCTTGTCTTTGTTTCCTTTGTTAGATCTCTTCTATATTAATCCCTTTCACATTGGCAGTATATGAAAGGTGGATTCCTCACAAATTCTTATTAAGTAGCCAATTAATAAGAGCAAGAGCATGTTAAGAGCACAGCACAGAGACAATGCTCCATTCAGATGCTGCATGAAATCTTGATGCTGATACTGTCACTCGAGTGAAATCTGTCTGGGAAGAATCCCATGATAAGAACTAGGAAAATATTATTAACAGAGCTGGACATATTTTATTTATTTATTTGGAATTTGGGGTGTGTGTGTGTGTGTACAATAAAATAAAAATAACAACTGCTTTCTTTGTTTTTCACCATGCACCATTTATATAGATGTTAGAAATTCAGACACAAATTGATCCTGGGTAAAACAAAGAAAAATTGGTCTAAACATTATCCTCTGAACCTGAGCATAATCTGGGGCTTCATTCTGCTTTACAACTTCTCTAGAAACACAGAATACAGAACAGAGAATTGTATGGTCATTTGGAGAAACAAGCATCCTCTCCTGGGATAGCTCTGTGTTTCTAAGGGACTCATCAGTTCCTGGGTGCCAAAGGAAGTGAAGTTCAGTTAGTGAAGTTCAGACATCAGACCCAACACCTGAGTAGATCAGAATATCTAAGAGCATCAGTGATCTAGTGAGCAGCCACCCAGTAAACAACATCCCTGTCCATGGCAGTGGGGTTGGGACTTGGGTTGATCTTCCAACTCAAACCACTCCAGGACTCTGTGACCAGGAGGAACATTGTGACAGATAAGCACTAAGTAAGAGAGGGTTGTATTGGTCTGAGAGATGAGCTGGGAGCAAGATGACATTTTGGGGCCAGTGACAACTGGGAATTGGCAAGAGTGAACTGGCTATGAGAGCAGGGAAGATGAAGGAGAAGGTTCTGGTATTCCTGATTGAGAGAAATCTCTGGGTTTTACCTAAAACACGAAATTAAGTAAGGTGCAGTACTACAATATTCACTTTCATGAAAGATGGCTACAAATTTCCAGAAGGAGGCTCACGACTGAGCTGGGTGCAGTGGGCCCATACTGAGAGGGCTGAGAAACCTGGCTCTGCTTCCAGATCCTTCCCCTGCAGGCCTCCAGGCTTCCTTCTTCCCTCTCCCCACATCTCCCCGCACACAAAGGTCAGAAAGCACAGCCACACATGGAGCCCTGAGCTCTGGCAGTGCCCCCAGCACACATTCCCACGGTGCACCTCCGGCTGGGGATGGAGGTGATGAAGGCAAGCCTCTGTGCGCTCCCAAAAGGGCTCCCAAAGATACTGGGTGCTCCTTTTGCCATTCATTGCCCTATAGAGCAGCCTTTAGGCCGCTCTGAATGGTAACAGGTGCTTCTGGCCCCATTGTGCCGTCCCAGCTGTCAGGGATTTCTGGGGACCAGTGAGTGAGATTGTGTAGGAGTTGCTTTAGTGGCTCTTTGCCATTCAGGAATTCTTTTGCGCCAAGGGAATCCTCCAACAGCTGTTTGGGCTGGCTTGGTGACAGCTTTGTGCTGCAGGAGCTGGGCAAAGCGGCCCCAGCTGGGCCAAGGATCTGGCTCCTTGCGTGTAACTTGCTTATTTAGGCCTGTGGCCCTGTTTTGTAGGTAATCACTGCTACTGGGGGTGAATTCAGTGAGCTGCTGAAGCCGGTGGCCTTTGCCAAGGAGCAAAATACCCACTGATGTAATTGGAATGTGAGATCTGCAACGCTTGAGAATTCTGCCAGAAAGTAGTTAAATGGAGATGGCATCTCATTAAAGGGAAGAATGGGGTCTCTGTGCATGTGTTCTGTCCTTAGACCGGGCAATGGATCCCCAGCAAGTTTCCTCTGCAAAAGATAAGCATTTGAAAGAGGGGATGGGGAAGAGCTGGGTCTCGGGTGCAATGGGTAGGCGCAGAGCTACTCCATTCAAGGGTGTGACATCCAGGTGCAGCGGATGAAGGCCTGGCTGAAGGCTTACAAACAAAGATAAGCATTGCCATGCTGTGGTTTTGGTTGTGCATGTGACCTGAATGTCTGTCCTCGTCCTTTTGTGCTACTGCCTATTGAGGAGCCACGAGGAGCAAATCATAAGGGCAGTAGCGACTGTCTCCATATTACTGAGTCACGATTGGCAACGCACGCCCCGAGCATCAGCTGTTTGATTATCCAGAGAGCATGTGGCTTTACTCAGCTGCTCCAGGCAAAAAAAGCCAAGGAGGACAACTGACTGATTGTGGGGAAGGGTAGGCAACGAGGCAGGAGCGGGAATCCATGTGACTGGTTTCTGAGTACAGTCCTTCAGCACCCAGTCAAAACAGAATGGGCCTGAGCTGGCTGGTGACCTGCATATGTAAAAATACTTGTCCTCACTCAAAAGGGAGTGGGACAACATATACTGTGAATGGAACAATGCATGCAAGCATTTGGAAATCCAAGATGTGCCTTGCAGCTAAATCATATGAAACAACATTGTCTTCCCCAGTGTATTGTTGGTTGGGTAATCAGGTTCCAGCAAAGCTGCAAAGAAAATAAAAGTGGCACAAAACAAACTCTTGCTAATGAGCAAACCTATTATTTGTCTGCTGCTAAATATGTAAATACTGAAGCAGATTAAGCAACAGTAGCTTAAAGATAGGTATTTTTCCGTTCATTTATCTGTATTTTGTAGCCTAATGGATTAAAGTGTAAAGCTGACAGGCTGCTTTAAAGAGATGTTCCTTGGGGGACATTAAAAAGTCTTTATGCATGACACTAGACAAAACACCCACAGCACTGTCTTTGCTCTGAGTGAAAAATCAGCTTTTTAGTCAGCTTTTTATAACCAGCTACTAAAGAATACTCTTTATTTTGGTAAGTAGACAAAGGAAGGATGTGCAATAGAGTCAGACACCACCTAGAAATTACAGTATTTGCCAGTATTTGAAATACATTTCCCTCAGGACTGTTCACTTCCCTCACCTCTGCTGCAAACACAGTTATGGAATTATTTGGCCTTGGTACAAAATGATGCCTTGAAAGGACCTTCCCAAGGGAAGGTGATCCCACACTGCTCAGCTGTTTCCTTCTGGACCTTAGTGCAGATGCTGCCTGCAGCTGGTGCTCCTGGGGGATGGCAGGCTGGATGGACCAACTGGGTCTGTCCCCAGCCAGCCTTCCAAAGCTCATCTAGAAAACACTGGAGCCCCAACACATCTCCGTGTCTGGTGGGGGAGCAGAAAGAGGCATGAGGTGTCCAGCCTGGGTTCTGGAGTTTGCAGCTACTCCAACACAAGGGTAAATTTCATTTGCACCCAGAGCCAGCATGTGGGGGGTTGGAAGGAGGGAGGATGGACTTTCCCTGAGGTGATATCCTCCCTGCAAGGGACTCTCCAGGGTTTTTAAGCGTAGGCTGCAGAAATCTTTTTGATTCGTAGATACCTGTTGCTCTTCCTTGAAAGAAAACAATTGCCTTTTTTTCCCCTCCCTCCCTGGGCTTCTTTAAAACCTTCTTCTCCCATGAAGACCTTATCCAAAGATAAAAGATTCCTCATTTTATTAAAAAGAGCGCTTCTGGATATGAGCCATTGCACCAAATTAAAAATAAACCTGGAAAATATTGGCAATAATAATAATAATAAAGAGCCTGTACGGTGTGAGAAAACACTCTGTGAGCATATTAAAGCAGGAAAGCAAGGGAGAGCTTTCCTGAAGTGGATCCACAAGGGTCTCTTAGGGCAAAGCCTGAGCATTGCTGGCCCAGCTCCTGCACCTCCACTCCTACTCCCATGCTGCAGAGTCCTCCCACATCTCCTGGCTCTTCCCCATCACACAGGGACCCCTTTGCCACATGCACTGGTGTGCCAGATCCATCCCATTGCCCCCACACCAGAAATGTGGTGGTTCTGTGTGTAAATCTTGGTGTGGATTTACCCTGCTCCCAAGTTAGAGCACGGCACAGATGAGGAAGAACAGCTCCACACTCCTCTGAAAGTCTGTGTCATCACAAGCTGCTACTGAAGGGAGAGGGCCAGCTACTTATTAACTTTTTTGCAGTGCTTTTCGTCAGCTTGAGCATGTCAGCTCACTGATATTTTTCATGCTTTAATAAAATGTATCCAACACTTTGGGAACAGCATGCATCTACATTTTTTTCCTTCAGTCTCAACCACCCTAAAAATCAGCAGCACCAAATGCTAGGCAGTTACCACGACCGACCTGCAGTCACTGGTGATGATGGCCCAGATAGGAGAGAGAGAATACTGTTTTCTCAACACCACTTTTATCTCACACTTTAAACCCCCATCAAAGAATTTCATACATATTTCTCTACGTATTGCAACTTGTTGTAGGGGCTGGACTTGGATTGCCTTTTTAGTTAATTGCTACTTTACTTTATATTTCATTTAAAATCCACCAGTTCTAAGAAGTTCTTCTAAGAGGTCATTGTCTCAGGTACTGCATAAATGTCAGCTATGTTTTCATTTGCTCCTTTATTTCCTTTTTTTTTTTTTTTTTTTGGTTAGGATTTTCCCCCAGGCCATGCCTTCTTGAGGTTCAGAGTCTTCAATCCTCTGTTCCAGCTTCTTTACTTTCCAGCTCAGCATCCTACTATCATTCATGGTGTAGTTCCAAAATGCACACATTCCTTACAGCTGAGATAAGAATCACTGGGGTTTTCTTTGAGGAGCTGGTCTACTTTTGGCCTCACATGAAAATGTTACCCTTCATAGGAAATAAATTTGCACTGCTTTGATTCACAAATTCATCTCTCCTGTCCTTGTGGACCTAATCCTGTAACTGGATCCAGACACAGAAGCTACATGTGCACTGGTAAATTAAACATGGGCAGCAGCACTCCCGGGCACTGCAGCCAGTTGGAAAAGGCAGTGCCTGTGCTAGTGAACTGCCTGGTTAAAGCTGTTCACATGGCAACCATCTACTGCACATGGACCCTGGACTGGTCTAAGTGCTGTGCCTGAGAACAGAGTTAGGATGGGCAAATTCCCAGAGCAGCTGTGGCTGCCCCATCCCTGGGAGTGCTCAAGGCCAGGCTGGATGGGGCTGGGAGCTGCCTGGGCTGGTGGAAGGTGTCCCTGCTCATGGAAAGGGCGTTGGGATGAGATGATCTTTAAGGTCCCTTCCAACCCAATCTCTAGGGTTCTAGGATTCTATGAAATTCATGTTGGGATGCTCTAAAATTCAGGCACAGCCCAGCACCTGGGGATGCTACTGCCATACCTGAACTTACAGGTGCTGCTGCCTGAGTCTCCTGCTACAGAGCCCATGCTGTGGGAGCAGCCCACGAGGACAGCTCACTGCTTTGTCTGAGTGGCAGTACTGTGGTGCAAACCACATCTGCTGGGTATTACAGCACACCACTGCTGTCTCAACTGCTCCTGAAGGTGTATTGTCTTAGGTATTGTAAGATACACCATGAAGCTTAAGCCATTGCTAAGTGACACAGATTATCTGGGTGCTTAGGTAGGTAGGTATGTGGATAGGTTGATAGATCAGGATTCTTCATCCTCTGGCTCTTCTCCAAAGTCCAATTAGAGAAGATAATGCGGAAGTGACCTCAAAGGGATCTCAGTCCTCACTGCAGAGCATTGACATAAAAACCCTTACACAAGGCCACCCAGGAGTCCAGGTACCCAAGGACTTTCTCTCTGACAGTGACCTGCAGTAGGTTTGTAGAGCCCAAAGCAGGGCACATTGCAGCAATCCTCCTGTGGGCATGGCCTCCTCACAGCTTGTGGCAATCAGCAATCCCTCAACTTCTGCACTAGTAGACTCTAAAGGAATTTTTCATCAAGAATGTTTCTGTTCCTTCTCTGAAACCAGTTATATTCTTGGCCTCCGTAACACCCTGGGCAAGGAGTTCCACCAACTTATTAGATGTGGTATGAAGCAGTATTTCTTCTTATTTGAGTTTGCTGCTTGATCATTTCTTTGCATGTGTCTCAGTTCATCTATTGTAAGAACAGCTGTCTTTATTTACTTTTCTGTGCCGTTTGGGATGGAAAATACTCTTTCTCAGATGTTGCCTTTCATCATCACTTTTTTCCCCATAAGGTAGATTCCTTTCTACTTGTTCAGTCTTTGCATAGAAGTTATTTCTCCATAAATATCACACAATATTCTGTCACAGTTACAGATGTAATATAGTTCTGCTATGTGCTATTGAGATGGGGGGACCAGGATATCTGAATGTACTTGGATTGGAGTAATGGCTTAATAATATCTTTTTTTTTCCTGTATTCTCTTTCCTGTAATTACCAACATCCCATTTGCCTTTCTGATCGCTACTGAGCACTCACTGGTGGTGTGATAATCTCATAGTACTGTCCCCAGTGACCCCAATTTCCCTTTCCTGATTGGTAATTGGTATATTGGAAGCCCTCATTACCTATGTAATATTCAGATTGTTTTTCTTTGCCGTGCATTACTTTGCACTTTCCAATACTAAATTCCATCTCTGTTTTATTATCCATGCCAACCTCTTCTGCAATTCTTTGCTGCCGGCAGTAGTTTTGACCGAGCAGGATCTACCATATTTGGTAGAAACAACCAAAGCTGACTCTTTTAGACATGTTTAATTCCTCTCTTTAAAAAAAAATCAATTCACAGAAGAGCCCATCCATTTCTTTGCAGACTCTCTCCTCCCTACACGCTATTGCTGTTGTCCAAACAGAAGTCTTGTTGTGGACCTGCCATGCTTCTCCAGTTGAGATTGAATTAATGAATTATATCTCTTAGCAGATTTCTGGGAATGGGACTGGACTTCTACCCAAAAGTGACACAGAGTGCTCCATGCAGCAGTTTTCATCTCCACACATCAAAGTACTTGCAAAGATGGGGGAGTATCAATGTCTCCAGGTGACAGCCAGGGAAACTGATACCCCTTTTAGCAGTAACAGTATGCAGTGTTCTAGAGTGGCCTGAATGCTATTTGTTGAATAAATTAGTTAATGAGTAACAGCAATAGTTGCTAATTAACATACCCAATGAATATTTATGATGGCACCTCGCCAGTTGCACATCTTATACAATGTGTCTTTCACTCTCACTTTCCCCTTATTTATTTCATACCGTGAGCTCCCATCGGAAACGACCTATCCTGGCTCTGCCTCCCCAGCATCTGTCACAAGGAAAGCCAACTTCTTCTTCCCACCCTGTAACAGCCAATTGTGATCAAATGTAAGCCTCAGAAATCATCCCCAGCCTCGGTCTTTCCCTGCTTTCCAAGCAGCAGTCGATCAATGGCTTCTCCACAGCTCCCCTAGGATTTACAGACTCAAATTGTATAGAGGAACGAAGATTCCAGCTCATGGAATGAACAGAACCAACAAGTGACCTGAAGGATTCAAGCCACACATTTTTTGCCACTGTCAAAGATCAGATTCATGCCTTCAAAACATAAGCATCCTGGGAGATTTAAAGCTTCATAAAGACAATCAATAAGTTAATTTCAAAGTGGAATCCAATTTTCAACCTGCATAGCTCAGGGCCCATTGCTGTACCCCACAGCCTGGATCAACTCCAGTGCCTGGAATAGCCCCAAAGCATCGGCATTACACCCAGCTCACTAATCAGGCATTTCAACTCTGTCCTCCCTCTAGTAGGATGAGGCAAGAATTGGTGTCTGCAATTCAAGAAATGAGATGTTGGTGTCATCTCTACTTCTGAGACGTCCAACACACCTTTGGTCCTGTGAAGAGCATCCTGTAGGCACAAACCCCAAAGCTTGGTGGGTTTTATCCAGTACTCCTCTTAAGGATGAGACCCTAAGGATTATCCTTGTGTTCATCTTCTCCAGTTGCTAAAAAGTGAAGGCTGACTTTGAACAGTCAAACAACTAATGCTGGTTGTGAAGAGTCATAGAAAATCCTGATCTATCAGTGATTGTGATCTAACATTAGCAAAAGATGAAATAGCTAATAAAAGTATTATGATAACAAATGCAAACTGACTCTTACAGGGTAAAAAAATGCCCTAATAATGTCTATACAGTAATGGACATTACATTAGTTATTTCCTCTCAGGAAAGACACTGCAATCAGTGTGGATAGTGCTTGTAAGTACATAATTTAGGGTCTAGAAGCACTCAGAAAGCAAAACTGAGCATCAGGAACTATTAGGAAAGAAACAGAGAAAAAAAAAAGACACCTGTTCTCATCCCTGTGTTGCTGTGTACATTGATGGTGTGTACCCCTGCAGGCAGGGCTGCTCTCTGTGCCCAGGAAAAACAGAGCAGGGCCAGAAATGTTCACAGGAGATCAACAGGGATGATCAAAGATATGGAAAGTCTTCAAAATAAAGAAGCATCATATGGGCTGGGACTGCTCAGCTGGAGAAGAGACTACTGGGACACCAGATGAGAGAGGTGTGTGAAATCAGGAATGGCCTGGAGAATGTGATAAAATTGTGTGAGGACTGAGGAGACTTTACATGATTAACTGCCAGATTTAAAGCAAACACATCCAACACACAAGCACTTTGTGACACCCATTGCCACAGGATGTCATGGAGACCAAAGGTATAAATGGGTTCTAAATACAATTAGAAAATTCTTGAAAGAAAAGTCCATCAAGGCCCCTAGACTGCAGAGATGAAGACACAGCTCTGGATCAGGAAGTCCCTAAACTTCAGACTGCCAGAAGCTGGAAGGATGAAGTGGAGGAAATCTCTCTGTACTTGTCCTGCTCCTGTGCTCTTTTGCTGAGCATTCACTACAGGCTGGTCAGAGACAGGATGCAGTCTAGGTGACCCCTCAGCCTGACTCAGCACTGCCCTTCCTGCAGGCTGGCTCCTTTCCAGCTGGGCTAATTCACAGGATGGCTGCTCAGAGGCTGTGTTTCTCCGTGTCCTGCTGTCTGTGTAATTCAGGGTATCCAGAACACAGGATTTTCTCTGCCAGCTGAGACAGACCCTCACTGAGATCAAGGCAAAGGGACACAAGTTTTCAGACACAATGGTCAGACTGAGAAACTTGGTGCTATGAGGTCAAGGGTCCTGATGGAGCTGCAAAAAAAAAGCAATGACAGCTAAAACAGGCCTGCCATGACCTGAGCAGCACTCTGGCAGGACTCATCAGGGTGTAGGAAACTGCACTCAGACTCATTTCTCCTGAGACAGTCCCCATCACACACCAGTGCCATATGGAGTGGGGATATGGACGTGTAAGGAGTTTTGGATCCATGCCATGCCCAGCACTTAAACAGTTTCTGCTGACTTCACGTTCTACCAGGGTATAACAGCTCTGGGTTTTGCACTGGAGTTCCTCACTAAACAAAAGAGGGGGCGAGCGTTGCTCCAGGCTCACACCAGGCTCCCTGAGACTTCCCAGCCTTCCCATGGCAGATACACAGAGCTGCAGGAGGTTCAGATAAGGCCTCACTCCAAAATTAAAAAAGTGCCAAAAAAACAAAACACAAAAACCCACCAGAAAACCAAACCACTTGAGCACCCAGGTAATGAGCAGCACCTGTGCACCTCAAGGCACATGGCACTTCCCAGCGAGCCCACAGAGCTGCTCCACGTGCTGGAGGATGGGGGTGATGCCCTTCAGCATTTTGCAGCGTTGGGGTGTAAAACAGTGCAGAAAATCCCTCCTTTCCCTCACTTTGCAAAGCTACAGTGCTTGTGAACACCATGCTGCAGGTAAGTAGTTTAAGTGCATTGTAGCAGGGTGGCTGTTTTTGAATTACTAAAAATCCCAGCACACAAGTTTTGTCTGTGATAAGCCTAATCTTCTCTTCTCATCATTATCACGCTAGAAATCACGCTGGAGGCCTCTATAATCTGACTTCATTTTGCATTAACCATAATTGTGAGAACTCACTTTCTGCATGCGTGTTTGGGCAAAGATTGTTTGCCAGTGACTTTATACGATTATTTTACTCCCAGAAGTATGCCAGAATTATTTTTTTTCCTTGATATAAAATGCAAAAGAAAAAAAAAAAAAAAGGAATGATCCCAAAGGATAAAAGAAATGAGAAGAGAAGAAAGTCGTTGTTGTACAAGATGATTCTGAAGTGCACAGCAGTGGCACAAATTTCAAAGTTAGAGATACTGAATAACCAGGCTTCACCAGTCAGCTCAGTGTGCATTGCTTCAGTGCACATTGCTGTGACAGGTGAGGTCCCCACACACCAGCTCTCAGTGGGGGACATATGCAATGACTTCACCTCAGTTATTCTCTTATCAATACAAATTGTGTTGGGTTTGGGCATCCTTTTCATTTTTTCCCACTTCTACCAAAATCCACACTGTCTATTCACTCATAACCCTTTCCTCTACAGACTGTCAGGAGTTTTCCTTACCTCTAGGGACTGATCCTATTCTTTTCAAACCAACAGGAGACCTTGCAGGAGGGGTGGGCCAGGGCAAGGGGCTGGGCTGGGAGCTGCAGGGGAAGCTCTCCGGAGTCAGTCAGCAGCTACAGGGATCAAAGAGCAGAGCCAGTGTTTGCAGCTGCAAAGCAGACCTGATGCTGATCCCAACCCTTTTAGATCCCAGTCTGATATGAGAAAAGAAATTTTCATAGTCTTTCCATTAAACACCTTATCAGCAATGTTAAAGCATCTGGAGTGATGGGGTGCTAAGGAGGAGAGACTCATCCGGGGGGTTTATAAAGAGGAACACCTAAGAACATGAAACCAAAGGTATTATTATGGCTAATGAAACAAAGGCATTTGATTAATTACTGACATGGCAGAAGTACATTTTTAAAAGTGATTACTATAACTAGAGATGTCGAATGTGATAAGATGCACTAAACAACACACAACAGGGCAGGAGAAGATTTATGAGATTCCCCTGCACCTTGGCTGCAACAAAGTTCATCAAATCTCAGGAGTTCACAGGGAGAGACCTGAATAGCTGAGAGTCTTCTGCAAGGCCCTGGAGAGCCACATTAACTAACCAGGACTGTCAGGGATCCAGATAAAATTCTGGGAGTCAGCTAGGAGGGGTAGAATGCCCAAGGCTGCTGGGCTGGTGGTCTGCTCCCAGTATGGGGGGTGGTGGTTTGACCTGACCAGAATACCAGGGAATTGTCTGACAGGGGGCACGTGAAGAAATCATGGTGCTCAGGCTTTGACGTGCCATTTCTTCCTGGTGGCCCCAGTTTGGAGGTGGCAGGGTACTCTGCCATGGAGGGGTAAAACTGAGTTTTCCAGAAGGGCTTCACCATGAGAAGAATTTCAGCAGACAGGTACTTAGCTGTCTGCTGGTGCTTGCAACCATTCTGGCCATGCTGGAGGCATCCCCTCTCCTTTCACTTTGCCTTCCAGCACTTGGCCCTGGGCAGTTTCCTCAGGGAACACAATTGTTCATGAGCCTCTTCCTCTGCAGGGGAGGGAATACATCCCCTTCCATTTGCCACTGCAGCCCCGAGGAGATGGGGACAAACTGGCCCAGGGAGGGGAAGCCCTCTGAAGACAAACTCTTATAACCTGCTGCTTCTATATCAGGATGTCTCCAAGAGCTGGAGCTACTTGCATTATAGAGCCAGGTGATGGGAAATGGGTAATTTTTCATCAACACCTTATACCAGCTTCAGCACCTGGGTCAGATTAGTCTCTGGTGGCTGGTGAAGCAGGCTGGGGACTATCTGCTCTGTGCTGCCCTGCTGTCATCCTCTTCTTCAGACACCAGCCCCTGAGTGCTGTCTGAGAGCACCAGCACACAGCCAAAACTCAGGTTACACATTGCATGTTAATTTGTAAGCTAATTTTGCTCGCTTGGCTCTGTTCATGCTCTGGCTCCGAGCTGCTGCTCACAGACAGAACTACCCGTGCATATTTAGACAGTGACGGTGAGGAGGGCAGAGCTCAGGACAGGCAGGCAGCTGGGACTTCAACATTTCCACCTGCACTGAGCTGAGAATATTACCTAGGAACACTAGAAACTGCATTCTGCATGGAAATACGACTTCATTGATCACAGGGGTGCAAACACAGTGTGCCTCAAGTGGCAAACAGATGGTGATCACAGAAAGGAAAACAAGTTGCATTAAAAAACAATAAAAAATAGTCAGCTATAAGAAGGCAAGTAGCAACAGTGAACACTGGGGACTTGTCCAAGGGCCAAGAATTAACCCAGTGTTCGTAGGTGCTCTTGGACAACTGTAATGTAAAGATTTGGAGCCAGATTCTCTGTCAGGGTAAGAAAGTAATGAAGTAAATTGCACTAATGTGATTTACAGCAACAGACTCTGCCACTAAAAGCACAGATCCCTCCAGAAGAGCAAGGGGCATCTTTCATGAGTGGCTGCATGACAGCAACTCCTTACGCACTGGAAAAATATCTCCGTGATTTCACGGGCAGACACACGCCCGAAGGGAAGTTTCAAAAGGTGAAAAAAATAACAATATCCTTAAGCTACCTGTAACAATTGCTAATTTCCAGCTACTTTCTCTTTTAATCATCAAGACTGGCGTATGTTGACACTCCTCTATCATTGCTGTTAATCAGATTTAACTATCTCTGTGTAACTACCACCTTCACACGCCCCATGGCATTTTTTATTGCCTTTGTATGACAGCTCCATTATTTCACCCGTGTTGCCCCGCACTGACACGGAGGATAATTGAACACCTCCAGATGAAGGTGCTAATAAAAATCCCTTGTGCAGATGCCCCGAGCAGGGTGGAGTGGGAGGGAGGAGATCCCGGTGCTGCCCTTGCCAGCAGAGGTCACTGCAGAATGGGAGTGTGAACACTCACCCGGGACCCCCTTCAAGCCAAATGACTAAAAATGAGTTTCTCTATTCCCATGCACGCACGTGGTAACCAACACGCACTTAATTTTTTTTAAAAAATAAAATTTACTCTTGTGGAGATCTGGATCCAAACAGTGCCAAGCCTCCAGGTAGCCCAGTGGATCTCCCTGAGCTCAAGTGTCCAGACACATTTTTCTGACACTCACTTCTCCCAACTGGCCAGATCACACTGGTTTTAGGTGAGAGCACTGACTATACCCAAAAATGGTACGTTTTCTGAACACAGCAATACATTTTAATATCACTGCTAGCAGATTGGCTACTGTTGATAGCAGATCTATTGTGTGAAAATAAAAAGGGGCTATTTTTTTTTTAACTTATTCTTGTTCTTTATCTCAGTTTTGGAGGCGCTGACATTGAATGCTGTAATCTCAGTGAGATTTCATCCTGATTACCCAGCATGGAAACATTTCTCCCATTCATCTCTCTGGGTATATAAACACACTGTGACTATGGACCATATGGATTTCCCAGTGCACCCAGGTCACACTGGGGTTGTCAGAGTAAGGACTAAAGGCACTTGGCATGGAAGGTCAACTGCTGTACATTCAGTTTTTCCATGGGAGCTTTCATCGTGGTCATCTGAACTGCTTTATAACCCTGACACAAAATCATGTCCCATGAGCTCTTCTCCATCTTCAGATGGTGCAGAAGAGATTTCAGGAAGTCATCCACTCTAGATTTAAAAGAGAAACTGAGAATCCAACTTTACTCTAGTAAGCAGTGGCTAATTACCTCCAATTTTTTTACTTGCTTTCTGTTCTGGATGCATCAACAACCAACCACTAGATTTTATTATGGGTTTATTTTCTGCTTGGAACATCTGTTGTATTTTCCCCATGCTCATACTTGTAGACCACAAGCAAGTCACCCCTCAGCCTTCCTTCAAACAGAAGAATTCCACTGTGTTCTCAGTCTCCTACCATAAAGTTTTCCAGATCTCAGGCTTCTCACATACCTTTCCCTGATGCCTTTCCAACCTGTCAACATCTCTTTTGAAGTGTGGACTTGAAAATGGGACAGAATGTTCTCCTGGCTGCCCTGTGCTGTGGTGCACAGAAATAAATCCAGGTCGTGGCTCCTCCTGTGCGTGTTCAGGACATTCTGCACAGCAGCATCACAGGAGGAGATGACATTCACCTGGCTGCTCACTGTCACCTCTACATCTTTCCAGCTCCCTGTGGTGCAAGGGATGGAGTCCTTTCCCAAGGGATCTTTGACCTCCCAGCCCAGTAATGAAAGGCCAGCCCTGAGCTCGGGGAAGAAAATGGCTCCCCTGATCCTTGGACCATTTGGCTTAGGACCAACCCCAGGTTTATGTTAGAGCCTCAAGGGAGACTCCCCAGCTGCAGCAGCACAAAAAGGATGGAGCTGGGAGCAAGGGTGGAGCCTGCATTCCTCAATCTAAAAGGAGACTTTTAGTCTATTCCTCACCTCCCTTTCTTTGAAATGTCTCTCAAGAGATGGTTAGAGAACAAAGGCAAGGAATGAATAAAAGACACATTATCAGTACTTTGCATGAGTCCTGCAGGGAAAGGTGGCAAGCTCCCTCCTCTTCTCCTCCCTTTCTTGTTCCTCCCTTGCCACAGTGACTCTCCGAGCTCTGGCTTGGAGTCACTCTCTGGCTTGGCATCTTCCTTGCTATTCTTTGCAGATCTCTTCTTGGAGTCACAGGAGATGCTGGCTCCCTCCTCAGAGGGCTTTGCTGCTGCTTATTGACATCCCAGTTAAAATTGCCTCCATTGGAATGACACAAATGGCAGTAGCAGAGGAAAACGCACAAGAATGGGGACAAAATGCTGCACAATGATAAATGAAAAGCCATGACTGTTGTGGGGTGGTGCACACCACTGACTCACTGGGGAGCAAAGCAGAGCCCTATCACTCACTGCCATCAGGAAAACCTGGAAGGACTAACGTTGTACCTTTGAACAATGACATTTTTAAAATGAATATACTCTTTTTTTTCTGTCTCTTGCAGCATACTTTTGAGAACTACATTGTCCATTGCTGCACCATAATTCTTTTTTTCTTCATAGG
The DNA here is from genome assembly GCF_009819885.2 of Catharus ustulatus. Classification (NCBI taxonomy): domain Eukaryota; kingdom Metazoa; phylum Chordata; class Aves; order Passeriformes; family Turdidae; genus Catharus; species Catharus ustulatus. The sequence continues at coordinate 8,195,989 of NC_046226.1, forward strand.
CTTTTAATGGGAATGACTTCATTTCCAACCCATAAAGCTTTAAACACAGTTTCTCCAAGTGTTACACCATTACTGCCATGCAATGGAAAACCAAGCCCTGCAGATTATACAAATTGTTCAGTTATTTGTATAGGCCAGAAGATCTTTCAAATGCATTTCTTTTATTAGCTATTAGGGTATTTGTGCCTATTCCAAGCAAGTTGTGCAGAAGATGAGCATTTGCTAGACTGCAATATGTCAGCATAACTTCATGGATGATATATAGCCAAATCTAAAAAATGCCATTGAACGTTAACTTGCATGGCTACTTAACATCATCACAGAAAACTTGGATAGGGATGGACTATCACTTGTTTTTTGCTGTGAATGAACTGGGTTCCAAATAAGAAGTGGTAGTTTTGCATGCAATAGATAGTAGATCTACAGAATTGCTTGCCAAAGGGTGTTGAGGATGATAAAAGTTTGTAAGGGTTCAACCAGTGACTGGACAAGTTCACAGCACAGAAATGCACTAAGGTTACTAAACAGACAAACCACACCTTGCTCAGGGAGTCCCTGACCTGAGAACAGCTGATGCTGAAAGAGGGATGTATCCTACAGGTTTTCTGCTTCCTTCCTCTTCCCAAGACATCTGTTTATGATTTCAGTCCAAAGCTGGATGCCAGTCAAGATGGACCTTGACATGACCTGGTACAGCTGCTTTCCTGGCTCTGTGTTTTTGGTACAGACTCCGGTGACAAGGAAGGTGTAGCTCATGGAATCAGAGAATGGCCTTGGGTTGGAAAGGACCTTAAGGATCATCCCCTTCCAACTAGACCAGGTAACTCAAACCCATTTACTGAAGTGGATTTTTTTAAGAGAAAAATTACTTGGATATTTGTATTTACTTCTACCATTACAGTATACTTTGGGTTATGCACAGCTTTCAAGAAGTAATGTTGTTTAATGGCACTATTACTTATATTTTCTGTGGATAAGTTTTTCTTCTTTTTTCACATTCTCACAAGAAAATTAAGACAGTAAAAAAAAAATTCAAAACAAAGAAATCAAGTACACGTGTTATTTTGACCCAAAACAAGTCCATGACAGCTTAGTACACACAGACATTTCAACAGGCATGTTGGCTTTATAATCCCTTTTTTTTGGCGTCAGTGTAAGTGATGAAAGGTAGCCATGTGTCCAGATAACTCCATATGAGTGATTAGAAAACCTGGTCATTTTTCTCATGGCACAGGCCCCTACCTGCCTTTTTAAAGACAGCTTTCATCCCAGATGCTTGATGAATGCCAGCTTGTACAGTATTAGCAGTAATGTCATATACCTGTGAATGTGCAGCCCAGCCCTGCAAGAAGCAAGTGCCAGGGAAGAGGATGAAAAGCAGACCCTAAAAGCCTGAATACTCCAGATGGGCAGGCTGTCCCCAGGGAATAGCTCTCCTCTTGTTTCTATCAGCAAGCAGAGGGAAACAGTTAAAAGAAACAGGCCTTGTTTGCATTAATATTTAGAGTGTTTTGCCCAAAATGTAGCTAAATAATGAATTTGAAGGTACTAAACACTGTTGTGTGAAGCTGGAGCTCAGATGAAACAGAGGAAGAGAGGTGGCAGGAAGGCAACTTGGGGAAGCAGAGACTCTGCTTGCCCTGTGTGCCATCAAGATCTCTCTGGAGGATTCCACACCAGGACAAACCTGACAGCAGCCTCAGGTGGAAACACTGATGCCAAATTAATGGCCACTGGAGAACTTCCAGTGAAGCAGGTAAGGGCTGCAGCTCAGCTGACAAAATCCAGCAAGGGCTTGTCTATCCAGCAAGCCGGAATCATGTGCTGAACCAACCACTGAAAGCAGGAAAGGCATCACTTCCCTGAAGGGATGGACATCACCTGGACTTCCCCAACACTGGTCAATAGAACAGTGCAGGAATGGGCTCTAAATTAACACCACAGTATGGTGTGTTCAAACTGCAGGTGGAGAGCTGAGCTCCAGAACTACTGACAAGATGCTTCTGGGGGTGGGAAGCAGCAGATCTCACTTAGCAGCCACAGATTAGATCTAGATGCAGACACAGATATTGTTGGTTTACTAATGCTCCTGCTCTCGAGCTGGGTGGCAAGTCCCCCGGGGGGCTGGAGTACAGAGGGTTGAATAGTTTACCTCTGTAAGGGAGAAAGCAAGTCTGAGGCAAATCCCCTGCTCTGCTTCCCTCTGTGTTACTGCTTGGATCAACCAGAGTGGCTCTTTTAGGACACCAAGCCCACAGGCCACATCCAGTGCCCACGTGGAGCCCCTGTCCCTGCCCTGCCTGTCCTTCCCCAGCCAGGGACGTGCCCAGCTGCTCCCACCATGGCCCTGGAATTGCCTGGCTACAATCCCACCCCTCCCACCAAACCATCCACAGCTATCCCTCCTGCTCTCCCAAATTAGGATATTTTCCCTGGGGACTGCTGTCTGACTGTCAGTTTTTCCAGGCTGAGGCTATGCCAGCTTTGCATTTCCTCTTCTTCCCTCATACACTAACTCAGCTTTGTCTGTGGGAAGCTTTCTCTCCTAAAAGCACCTGGTGAATATCCTAGTTTTCCTACACTTCTGGGCTGGATGGCATTCCAGATAGATGGCTTCTGGCTAGATGGCTTCTGTTCTAGCCATTATACCTGATGAAATCACTGGGCATGCCAGTGTCAGCCAACAGGTTGCAATATCAGGGTGTACAATAGCAATTTTTAACAATGAATAAAGACTGACCAAAGCTTGAGGTTCCATCTCTGATGCAGAGGTGCTCCCACTGCAGAGAAAAGTCTACACTGGTCTGCAATCCTGATCCTCCCAATTCCCTGCCACCTGTTTTATTTCTGCTCATGCAAGCATTTTGTTCATGCAACCTCTGGTGAAAGAGGCTGGTCCTGGGTCTTGCTCAGGTGCAGCCACAGCAGAGTCCTTGTCTGTGCCCAGGAAAGAGACACAGAGCCAGTCCTTGCCACCTGGACAATTCTGAGGGAGGAGCCACCACGTTTGTCAGTGGTGTCCCAATCTTCCTTCAGTTTCTGGATTACCTGGAAGAGCATCAATGCAGAAGAGGTGTGAGAGTGGGTCAGAATAAAGGGGGTTTGTTTTGGTTTTCAGTGACTGGATGCTGGCTGAGGTCCTGCCAGAGCCCATGGATCTTCTATCACAGCCACATGGTTGGGCAGGAGGTGCCACTGGGATTATCTGATGGGAAACTGAGGCTGGAGGTGGGTTTAGTGACCATGAACAGACCAGTTCACCAGGGGCACAGCACTGGGAGTGCTTAAGTCTTACAATAAGAGAGATCACTCAGTGATGGGAGAAAAGGAGGAAGATACTCAGCCTTAGCTTAGAAGATCACAAGTTTGAGTCCTGAGTATAGGTTGAAAGAAGGCTCCTAATTTTGCAGTGAGGAATGCAGAGACTGGATTTGATGCAGGAGAACTCGCCACTGCAGAGCTGGTGACTTTCCATAAACAACCCCAATCAGCCGAGCCTGACGCCGCTTCACAAAGAACCGAATTTCATTCTAAGCAGATATATTTGTTTTGGAAAGGTGTCTGTAAAGCTGAATGTGGTGCAAAGTATGCTGCTGGCAGTGAATTTTCTGGCTGAGTCCCTCTTGGCATGCAGCAAAGTTACCAGTCCAGCCCTGCCATTCATGCTGGGCTTGAATCACCAGCGTGTTGCTGCAGCTTTGTGCTGGTACCATTCCAGAAAAACGAGTGAGAGGCTCCAGAGAGTTCCTGAGCAATGCCATGTCCTGCCTGCATGTCAAAGTCCGTGACAAAGCTGCCTGCCTGTGGCTGGCTCTTTGCAGGAATGTTGCTCCAGGCATGTCAGCATCCTCTCAATGTCATTTGCCATCTGCCTGCCTGTGCCTTGTTTTCTCTCCTGGTCCAACACCAGGCTGGGTGGGCAGGGAGCAGACAGTGAAAGGGATTAGTGGCTGCTGTGCCTCCTCCAAAAAGCAAGAACTGAGTCCTAGCTGTGCTGCAGAGTTGTGGTGACAGCGAGGCCACAGAGGAAATTGAGGAGAGGCACAGAACCCTGGTGAGGTTGGCATTGCACTCAAGGTTAGCAGAGCCCTGCCTTGCTGAGGAAAGAGTCAAGTGGCATCAAGTCAAAGGTGTGCCTTGTATATACAGGCAAAAAATCATTTGGAAGCTAAAACCCTCAATAAAGGCTTGCAATAATGAGATTTAGCTCTCAATACTGTCACAACTCCCATGTGCCACCCAACCATGTTATTTCTCTGTGTTTCAATTCCTTCCCCGTGGAATGGGGAAATCTTCCATCTCCAGCCCTTTGCTACTCCTGTCTATTTAAACTGCCAGTTTTTCAGGCCAAGCATCATTTCTCACAAGGTGTACACACAACAACGTATTCCAGTGCATATTCCATACATCTAGGAATAAAAATCTAAACTTAGGACTCCTGTGAAGCTGGCAGGTCTGGATGAGCGACATGCTCACCCTGCAGGCTGTGCCTACCAAGTGGCTGCATATGTGGCCAGTGCTTTGAGAGACATTTATGTGATGTTTCCTCATGCCCTCAGTCTCTTGAACTCCATGTGCTGCCAGACATCCATGGCTACAGCGAGTCTCCCTAATCACTGGCTGCTGGCAAACACACAATCAGTCACCAGCCACTTTTGAAGTGTGCCAGACACGTCGTGGAATATGTGCTCCTCTCAACCCATCTGCACAACAGGCTACAGATGCCAGCTGCTTTTCTTGGAGTGACATGGACGGGAGAGAAAGAAGGGAAAAGGAGAAAACAGTAACTGAAAACCACGTTCTCCACACTTCTTTTAACCCATTTCCCTCTTGCCTGTATACTGCTTGGAAATTGTTGCCCCAATTTTTCTCTCCTTTTCATTTTCCCACTGATTAATTAGGCTGTCATTGAGTCAATGAGGTTTTAATCATATGACAATAAAATAGATGTTCCTAAACTGACCTTGCAGTTTTCTTTGGGAATATTCCCAATTTAAAAAAGGATAAGATAGAGGAGAGCACTGAGGATAATAAATTTAACCTTCTTGTCCCTTATACTTTCCCAACACTGCTCTGACTTCACTGACCATGATGACAGTACTATTGTGTTGCAACACTATTAACAGGGTGATGATTTCACCAGGATCCTTGTGCCAGCATCACACATAGTTTTTGCCAAAGTTTCAGGAAGGAAATTTGCTGAAATTTTTTATCCCCCTGCTGCAAATCTACATGCAAATCCTCTTTTAAGAGAAATGTAGCTGGGTATGACTGCACATGAGCATGGCTGAATCACCTGAATGAATCCCACTTCAATGGGATTGAACTAAAAATGCTACACAAAGTGCACTGAACACACTTGGATATAGGAAAAAAAGAGGAAAGAAATCTCAGTGTGCGCAACTTTTGAGAACAAAACAAATGAAAGCAAGCAAAGGTTAATTTTTTCATGTGCCTTCAGATGAAGGGCTCTTGATGAGCACAAGAAGTCATCCTGGGAATGCTGTATTTTTTAGAGCACAACTTTTTGTGAAATTCTGTCAATTCTTATCTCCTACATCAAGCTCCCTAGCTTATTTGGGGCCCTGCAGACCCTCCCCTCATGGGTGATGAATAAATGAGGATTGAGAACAGCAGAAGCCACGTTTCTTCTGAGTAAGGTCTGTCTGGACAGACACACCAAATGAATGGAACCATTTTCAATTCACAACTCTTAATAATTTGGTGACAGAGGGGCAGAACACAAGACTGCTGGGTACAATGGGTTAATTGGATAAAAGGCATGTGAAAACACCATACCTATAATGTACCTTGTTAGCATATGCAAATGACATAATTATACAGGCTGATAGCAGTTAGGCACAGTAATACATCGTCCATGTGAACTGTCCACAAATACTTTCGAGATCAAGAAATAAAAGTAAATTCTTTAAACATCCTAATTGGTTGCCAAAAGGAAATTCATTCCGACTAGAACTTAATTCAGTGTAAAGCAACGTAACTCATTTGATCTCAATGAAGATCAAAAAAACACAGCCATATCCAGACAATCTTGGATTACAGCACATTGTTTGTATATATTTACTACATAAAGTTATTATGCAAAAAACAGTCTTAGTGAGATGAAGGCTCTGTGAAATCATTCAATGCTATTTCTTATGTGTTATTTGTGAGTCAAACATTGTCCTGTTCGTGCAAGAATACACCAGGTCCTCCTATAGCCTGGGTTTGCATGCAGCATTTCTGCAAGCCAAAAGGATAGTCAGATGTTTCTCATTCCCTCAATTGCACTCAGTGATTTTGCACTTCAAATTTAGGCCAGCCTCTCACCTCTCAAGCTATTAATGTACCTCAGAGACATTTTCTAAGGAATTATTCAGGTAGACAACATTTTTTTCTACTTGATTTGCTATGAAATGACAAGCACTGTTAAACCAAAGGTTAATCATTGATTGAGTTTAATGACACTAAAAGAAACAGGTCATGTGAGAAAGCAATTGCACTTTCATTTTTGCTGTCACAGGTCATTTATGGCTTTTGATTCAAATTCCACCCCACGCAAAGAGTTGCTAACAACATCCTACTTCAAATTCTAATGTACTACAACTGCAGAGCAAGCATGTGAGCTGGCAGTAATCAGGTCATTTGTAAAGCATACACAGATTCTTTCATTCATCCTGGCCATTAAACTGTTTGAAAAGATTATTTTATTGTTCTGCATTAAGAGGCAGCTTTGGACAACTTGTTTTACAGAGAAGTGCCCATTTTTATATGTGTTCAAGGCTGTTCTGCTATTTTCATGCATTTAAGAACCTCATATTCATCATCACCTGCAGTTCTTCCCAGTTTGGTATGGACACAAAACAAAACAAAGCAACAAAAAAAAGGAAAATAGCTTGAAAATAGATAATTTATTTTCTCTGTGACCAATAGCTCCTGTGCCCCAAAATACACAAGGACCTGAAAAGTCAACTGTAAGAGTTTATTATTCTTTCAAGGATGGCTGCATCAGCAGGGAGCTGCCAGACAGTAATAGAAACTCCTTCTGATCCCATCCTCCTTTGCACCCTTCCACATCCATTTGGTTCCAGGTCATGACTCTTCCTTTACACCATCACCAAGCAGATCAGAATCAAATCTTCCACCTGCTGAGAAAGTGTTAGTGGGCATTGTTAATCCAATATTCATCTATGCTTTGGCTCACTAGACAAAATAATTAGCCCTCTAATGAAGAAAGGACCCTTTAAAAACTTAGATATGGGCACAAAATAAGCAATAGAAGTAGATCATGAGACTTTCTAAATGCTCTGTCACCTTTCTTTCCTTCCTTTTTATCAATGCATAAGACAAAGAAGGGCCTAGTCCTCTAAAGTTTTGGGGACTTATATCAGAACCCACATAACTGATGCACATATGTACAAGAATTTTCAAAACTGACGTCACTTGAAAGAAGAAAACCATAAAGACAGAGATAGAAGCCTGACTTAAAAAGTCAGGATTTTTGTTACAAAAAGCACTTATAGGCAAAGGGGAACTGTACTTTCAAAAAACTAATGGTGGGACAAAAGACATGAGACTGCCTTTATTTGTAGATTGTACATGAATTGAGGGGTGAGTCTGGCTCTTTGGAACGAGGCTGTTGCCAGGTGCAAAGCTGCAGAGAACAGTTTGTCTCTGAGGCATAGCACTGATTCTTCCTGCAATGGGCAAACGACTCCAGGTGTGATTTGATGAAAATGGGCTGTTGGTAGAGACCAACTCCAGAGTATCAACAGAGCTCATAACAAAAAATTGGCTTTAAAATGGTAGTAGAAGTGATACAACAAAAGGAATGCCTTGAAGCGTTGAAGTTTTTCTCTTTTCAAAGAATGCAGCGAGGATTGTTCAAATCTATAAAACATGAGAAGAGTGCTTGTTCTGCAATAGTGACAAGATTTTTTTTCCCTTTAAATCTGGTTCGGGAATGACCATAAAAAGTCTGCATTAAAAGTTCTCATTTTCAGTGTGGCAGAGCTGGACCCTTGCCATGGACTTTTTGAAGAGTCACTTCACATCCACCTCTATTCTCACCCTTTCAACCCAATTCTACATTGTTACTGCTGAGTGGTGGAGCTGCCTTTGAAAACACACAAAGCAGGTGATTTTCAATTGTGTAAAGCCATGTTTGACTTTAGGCATTTGAATTCATGGAATAGCCTTTCAAAGTGCCTAGTCCAAAGCATAGTGAAGTCAGTGGAAAATCTCCAGGTGACTTAACTGGACCTTGGATCTGGTCCAAACTGTGGAGCCTCAAAGTCTGGAAGTCTCAACTGGGCTTGAAGTTAACCCTGATTGTTCAAAAAGGGAATAAGAATTTTGCTAGGTTTACCTCCTCCACACATGCTGTGTCCCATTTTGCAATGACCTGCGAGTCTTCTAGAAGGCTGCAGGCATTCAGCACTTTACAAAGTGACCTCTCATCTTAGGATAAACCTTGTCACAATAGCCACTGCAGCAGATATGCAGTGGTTTCATTGCATTGTCTCATCTCTGCCAAAATCCATCCAGCTGTGCAGCCTAGTCACCTTTAGCCACAAGTTGTGGTTGCAACTCATCTGCTAAATTTAGCAAGCCACATGGAAATTCACTTCTAGGAGACTATTCCCTCCAGGCATTGGCTATGAAAAATAAAGGAATAAACACAGAAATACAAACATTTAAATTAAAACTGTGATCTGACTTCCAAAACAATTCTTTATCCATAAAGTTCCCACCCAAGGAACCAGCTACATGTTTCAAGGGACTATATTGTTTAAAGAAACTGTAAATGCCACACAGTTAAAAGAGAGATGCAGCTAGATTTACTTAAACAATTGACTAATAACTCAGTCAACATTATTCTTACCCTAGGTAGTAGTTATCAGCTTAGACAGCTGTTACAGTCTTTCACTGTAATACTTAAAAGGCAAACCACCAAATTCAATACCATATTGTTTGCGTAGTAGTGTTTGTTTAAAGGTAAATCACTCATAAAAGTGTAATTTCCTGCTGATACATAATGGTGGATAGCGGCAGGAAGCCGGTCAGAGCAGACAGACCCTGAGATATGCAGTGTTAAATCACCAGCAGTAGCTACCCCAGCTCTGAAATTACTGTGTTTTTACACCCAGTCACACCTAAATCAGCATCAGCATTTTAGCCCTTCTTGCAGACGCCTCTCTTTTCTTTGTGCAACAGCACATGATAGGAAAAGGTGCTACAATCAACACAATAAAGTCATGTTTCTCCAAATAAAATTCCCTTCCTGCCAGGGAGACCCTGCTGGGCAAAATTCCCTCCCCAGTCTGTTTTTCTTACTGATTTTCTACAGAATCATGCTTGTATTTTGGGAACCCTTCTGCTTGCTTTCGGCTGACACACTACCTCATTGGATTCCACCGCTTTTAGAACTGCTGATTGAAGCTCCCAGATTCACAGCGTTTTGCTCCCTGGTTTCCGAGTGTCAGTGGCACAGACAGGGAGCAGCTGCTCTTGGCTTTGGGAGAGCTGCTCTAGGTTCATGCCAGTATAACCAAAACCCCAATTAACTTGGCAGCATGTGCTGATCCTTCACCGTGGCCCCTCAGCCTGTACAGGGCCTGGCAGCATGAAAGCCATGGGGATGCTCCCAGGGATTGAGCCTGAGACACTGACACAGTTATCAATCATGGGATGAAACAACTCAGAGAAATAACTTTTTGTTCCCATCTGAGTCCTTGGAGCTGATTGCTTTTTATCCAAGTTCATCTGCCTAAATCTCAGGTTGCTGAGGCCAAGCCAGCTCACTACATGATTAAATTATAATCAATGAAAAGAGAGGCAGAAGGTAATTCATGCTGGGCATTCCATCTATCTTTTTTTTTTTTTTTTTGCAGAATGAATCAGCATCCATCTCTCAGATAGTCCCTAGTGCCCAGGGTGGGTGGATATGTATTTTGCTTTCCTGCATTTCTCTAAAGAGATTTCCTGGGTTGCCATCAGTATGCCTTGATGGCCTGCTGCCAGAGCACTCCCCAAGTGCCATAAGAATGCACTGGATAAAATCACACAGCCTGTAGCTCAAGCCCACGCAGAGTGGGGAGGAAAGGACTCTCACTGCATCTCTCACCCTTTCTCTGCCAAAGCCTAATTGTTCAGAGAGATTAAGAGAATAAAAATAAATTGTGTCCTTTGCTCACTCTTACCCATCTGTACCTCAGAATCTGGACCCAGACAAACCTGGATCTAAGCCACAGAGTTCAGAGGAAGTTTTGACAGAATGAGGATGTTGAGCCTCACAGGGTAGGAAGGGCAGATGCTGTGGAATTTGTACTGGGACTCTCTTGCTCCTCCACTGGATAGGAGAGATTTCTGATATGTCTATACACAGATATTTTTACAGAATTCATTTTAGCAGTCCACAGAAAGGAAATCAGAGTCCTGCAAAGATTACAGAAGAGTGAATTACTATGCTAAATTTAAATTCATAAAACATTAATAGAAGGCTAAATTGGAAATCAGTTCCATCTTCCTCCATCTGCCAAGCTCTACTTTCTCAGCAGCAAAGCACGTAGCTCAGGGAAATTCTCACATCTCCCTCCATTAGGGTTTGATGTTATCAGCATTTTCCTGTCATATACAAAAAATTATCTTTAATTAGCTTAGCTTACAGCTACACTACCCAGACTTGGAAACTTGTTTTGGGATATGAGGAGCTAGTTGTCTTCTCAAGTGTCTTATGAATCATCCTCAGCAGCAATAAATTCACCAGAGTCCTGTGGCTCAGGACTGTTGTCTGGCATCAGCAAGGCCAGTGCTTATGCCTGGAGATGAGCTCCAGTGCCCATGCCATGCCCACAGTTCCTCATCCAGCCCAGTTCAGCCATCCCTTCCCCATGGCTATCAGCACTGAGAAAAACAAGAACAAAAAGTTACCCTGCCTTCCAGTGCCAGCAAGTGTATCCCAAATTATGACCAAGAGAGAAGCATTGCTTGCCTAAAAATGCTGCTTTTTCCGCCTACTTTTGGTTTGGATTTTTCTTTGTTTTGTTTTAAAACTCAAGTGCATTTAGGAACATGAGTTTCCAGTGTAGTGTGAGCTGCTCACATTCCCTGAAGTTCAAGTTGTTAGAAATGAAGGGGGATTCATTTCCTGGTAAGCTGGATAAAATCCTTTTTCAGGTTGCATTAGTTCATAGCTAAATATAGCACTTGTCAATGCCTCCCTCACCCAGAGGAAGAGAAGACTGTCTATTGGTTTCCTCTTCATTAAACTGAGGCTAAAATAAAATGTCTTTGTTTAATTGAATGCCTCTGCAGACATACTCAGGCTCATCTCCTGTTTCTTCAAACAAAAAGATAACAAAGGAAACATGGATCTGCCATATAACCTCATCATTTGCTTGGAGGGGAGGAAGAGCTCCATGCCAGTCACAGCTTCCCTCAGAGCTTCAAGGACAGAAGGAGCAGCTGCCAGTCTGGGGGCAGCAGGATGGAGGAGGTTCACACACTATAAAAGCAGAACAGCATTTGGAGAGAAACTGCAACCAGCAGGGGAATGGTTTGGAAAAGGCTGTGAGGGGCACAATTTTGTCCTGGCAATTCTCTTTGCTGGACCATCAGGCTTCTGCTGTGATAGGTGGGTCATCACCCAAAAAGTAATTTCGAAGCCAAGAGAGATTTTACAATGACCCTGGTGTTTGTGAAGACGCTGTAATTCAGCACCACTTGTGCAAAATGCACCTATTTGGTACAAGGATTGAACTAGTGACCTGAGTCAAGGACTGGGTAAATGTTTTTCCCTTCAAAAATAAACATTATTTCTTATAACAATATTTATAATAATACTGCAGGTTTGTACTGCAACCCTGAGTGAGAACAAGACCTCTTCACACTTAGAGGCAGACCCTGCCCCTCAAAACTTGCATTTGAAAACAGCTGTATGTTGTATGGCAAAGATAACAGAAAGGGAAGGATTAGGTTGTCTAAATCACACAAGAGGACAGTGTCTGTGCCGGAATGCTGATTTTAGAATGCTAATGATGGAAGGTAGGAGTATGGGGAAACAGTTACAGAAATCCCCCAGGTGTTCATAGTTGATTAAATTCAGGATTTCTGAATAACACTCTGTGTTGTTCATAATAACAGAATTTAGAATTACACACTGAACAATAACATACATAGAGACATGGTTTTGCAGTCTATACTCCAAAAAGCACAGGAATCTCAGACTTTTATTTTTTTAAATTTATTATGAGTTTGTTCTCCCTTCAGTTACATTTGGGTTTACTTTGTGGGAAGCCACTGAGTTATACCAGAAAGGAACTCAGAAGAGAGCAGAACAACAGCAAGTCCCCTGCCCTGCAGCTGCAATGAGACTCTGCCTGCTTTGCTGCTCTAAGACATTTGCCAGCCTGTAAACTGTGGGAGGCTGAATCTCCTTGTCCCTTTCTCCTTTCTCCTTCCTGCCCACCTTGAATGGGACAGCACAGGCAGAGCCCCACGCTGATCTCAGGCTGTGGCAGCCCATGCACTCACAGCTCATGATCTCATGATCCTTCAGTCTGACCTTTGGAGTAACCCAAGGTGAAGAAATTAATGCAGAAGCTCCTGCTCAGCCCTGTGGTCTCAATTTGTGGTTGCTGGTGGTTTAAAATAATATGACTTGCTCCAATCTCCTGATGATGGAGAATCACCACATCCCTGGTCAGGTATTGCTGTGGTCTGCTACACTCAGTGAGTCAATTTAACACAAATCTTCTCAAGCCTCACAGGCCTCCTATCCACTTGCAGACCTGGAAATCAAGGCAATTTGCAGATTCTGTGTCAGTACAATACAAATTAAAATCTCATGTTGGGTCTATTATTCAGGCAAAACCATCCACCAGAATATGTGGATATTCTCTAAAAAGTGCCACTGAAGACAGGAAAACCTAATTTTTACCCCCATCACAAAATTACAAGTTGATGTATTATCCAACCTAGACATTGTTTAAGCCAGTCTTGGCCTCAGAGAGACAGTCTAACTTTGCTAAGAGGCTCTTAAGGACATTGAAACCGAACTTCTTTTCCTATTTGAAAACATCTCTCACTGAAACACTCTTTGAGAGAAATCACAAACGCAGGAAACAGCAGCTACAGTGCCACATGTTTGTCCGTACAGAAGGAATGTGATGATATCATTTTGGAATGTGCTTTCTTTCTCAGGTTTTTGTTTTGGTGGTAGGAATGTCACTTTCTTAAAAAGTAAAGCACATTCTTGGCTGTTGTCTCCCTCCCCCTCCCTCCAAATTTTGCCTACGAATCAGTATTCCCATCTTCTGCCATGTGTTTTTCCCAACCTGTCAGATACCGTTCTCGTGTTAGTAGTACAACCATCTGATATCAGGCATCCCAACAGGCAATTATAAATAGTCTTTTACTATTAGTTTGGAAGGTTTATTTCCACAGATATAAACTTCAAGATGTTCTTTGCTATTTTAACTTGAAAGCATTATTTATTTGCATTTTGCATAGAGGATGTGACCATTTAAAATATGTCCCTTTCTGCCATGCTGTAGTAGAACCTCAAAACAAACCCTTGTTGTCTGAAATTCTTCAGTTTTTAGAGGCACATGATGTCCTGCTCTCTGCTCTCTGACTGGGTGCCTCTCTGACAGCTCTGCCTGAGAGAGCCCATTTCCCAGTGGATATTTCCTTATAGCCAGAGTCATGCAGATGAAGTTGGCCAAACATGGAGATCTACTTTGCTATGATTTTCTGTGGAATTTTCTTATTTTTCCCCACTTATCCCAAATCCATGTGCTATGTACTGCTACTACATCCCCTATTACATCATGATCTTAAAATTCTACTTCCAGTTGTTGTTAAGACTAACTTAAGGATAAGCAAGATCCTAAACCAGTTCCTCAATGCCCCCAAGGGACTGAGATGCTGGAGAACACACCTGCACTTCCAAGAGGCAAACCCTGCCTCATCATGCCAGGGTGTCGTCCTTCCATCTCATGGAGCAATGAAAATTCAAAATTCACCAGGAAACAAACCTTCAGACAAAAGAATCGGAGAGTTTAACACAATTTTTCTCACCTGAAGAGACCTCCCATTGCAGATTTCAGTGTGCTTTGCCGATGATCATTAAAGGAATGATCCTTCAGCAAACAACACAGGGGAAACTTCATGGTTGGAAGGTTCCCTTGTCCACACAGGCATGATGACAATGGCTTTCTGAAAAGACAACTCTTGTGCCTCAGGAGTTTGTCCTGCAGGAGTCCTGAACCTCTTCAAGTGGCAATTGGATCTTTGCTGGTTGGAAGAACAAAACGAAATTCTTGTCCACTCCAGCAGCTGGACACACAGTATTTAAATTTTGATATCGGGAAGGGCAATGCGTATCAAACCTGTGAGTTGCAAGAATCCTACTGATCCCAAAAACCAACATGTTTTGTGAAGTGTGTGCTGCAGCAATGAACATCTGGTAAAGAATACAGTAGAAGAACAGCAGGGCATTGCCAACATGGCAGGCAATTCAAAAGCAAAAATGTTTCATCCTGTGTAAAGGAAGCTGATTCCAGAAAGCTGTCTTGGAATCTTCTTGTCCTACCACATCTCATGTCTCAGAGATGACATGGTGTGATTTCTGGATCTTTATTCTCAGAGAACAGCAACATTAACCTCAGACACACTGCAATTTCTGCTCAGGATAATCCTGTTAGCAGGAATGAAGCCGTTTTACTGAAACCCAACTCACTGATCTAATGTTCTGTCTGATCTCCAGGGTCATTTGCAATGAGCACTACCGTGGGTTTTTATCACAGAAGTCCTTTTATTGAAGAATGTTTGACAAAATGCTAAGGGTCTGTAATTTGCCAGAGAATCAGAATTATCTGTATAATCAAGGACACTGCAAGATCAAATATTGACTTTGCATAAGCAAAGCTGTTGCTACAAACGAATTAAGAAGCCTGGCTGGGCAGATGTAATCGTGCAAGCATCAGCCAATACATTCTTGTAAGTCTCTATACTGGCTGCAAAATGCTTATGCAAAACCAGAGGCTTCCTACTGACTTAAATCAGAATTGTGTGTGGGTGTAAGGGTGTGCCTCTGCTGGAGCAGTTTAGATGTCAGAGGCCAGAAACCCAACTCTGTATTCTTTAACAATTAGATAAACCAGTAATAAGTTCATAATTGCAATTCCACAAGGTAATTTCATGTGCCTGGGAGATGACAATATGCATACAATCAAAAGAAGAAAGCTTTTCATCCCTGCAAACTGTATTACTGAGTTCTGCAATCTTTTCTATTTGCAGCATGCAGAAGGGAGGGCAGGAGTCACCCTGCACAGGGTGGAGACACCAGGAGAGGAAGAGGGAATCCCCAAGGCTGTAAATTCACTGAGTTCAGTTCAACAGAAAATATGGAAATGTAGGTCTCTCCTATGCTACCTCTCTTAGCCATTTTCATCTTTTTGCTTGTATGCAAGAGGAAGTGTCCTGGGATAAGGTTCTTAGATCTAGTGTAACAAATAGGGTATGAAAAATTCCCTTTATTCTGACGATCTTTGAAATAACAAAGCAGCTCAATTTCTGAATTATTATATTTAAGCTGTCTTTCAACTTTCCTTTTTCCCCCGACAGTTTTAAATCTCTCTGTGGGTGGAGGTCTAATGTCAGCACATGCAATTCTATACTTTAATCATTTTTTAACTACATGATCAAAGCAAGTAGGTTTTTATTACTCCAGTGTCCGATACTTCAACTTAACTATTGAATATCAGGCAACAGCTCTTCTCAATGGACCACATTAAAATAAATCTTTCCAGCTACACTTCCCTTCCACCAAGAAATGTATTTTAAAAAAAAAAATTACCTTATTAATCATGTGAAAAGAACAAACTTGTTTCTACATTTACTCTGGGGGTGTGTGAGCAGCACACTGCCTAAGAAGAAACCCCATGGCAAACATTGTTAATATTCTCATTTTATTTTCATTTCTAACACTTTTCTTCACTTTCCCTGCTTCCACACAGGAACCCAGAGAAATTAATACCTGGCCCATGGCCAGACTGTCTGGGAGAGCAGCCCCTGGGGTATTATTCCTCTGGCCATGGCAGTGCAGAGCAAACCACTTGAGAAGAATGAAGGCATCTTTCACCCCCCGGTGTCAACCCCTCCCTAACTGTGCCCAAATCCCATCTATGGTCTCTCTCCCCTACCCTGTCCGTGGGAATTCTTCCCATCCAATTGCTGCTGTCTCACTCTCATGGCTGGGTTTCACAGGAATAGTTTTCTGAACTGGCTGCACAAGTGTTTGTCCTTCTGTTGGCACCGTCAGTTTTGCATTTGGTACAGTAACTTCAAGACAGGGCAGAAGGTTGATAATTCCTTCATGCTTCTGGAGAAAAGGTGCCACTTACAGTTACACATGACTTGTTCAAGTACTCCCTACTGCTCACAGGGGAGCAGCATTCTCCTGCTTAGCCCAGAGGAATCTCACCAGTGTCTTACTGTGATCAGAGCATGAGCTCTGAGCCGACCTTCCTGCACATGAGCCACTGTGGGTGTTTGGGGAGTCCCACTGACCCTCACCATTCATCTGCTCTGCATGGACATGGATGTGCTGGGCACATTCCCATCAGAGCTGTGCACACACAGCGTCTGCACTTTGCTATCCTCCCAAATACCTCTCTGTCACAAGCTGGTCCAATTAAGAAGGCATGCAATAATATCCCTAATTACATTTCACTTTGATGAGAGATCTAGGCATTTTTTTGAAAACGCATGCTGTATAGGGTTAGGAGAAGCTTCATTTCAATTCTTTGCATATTTTGGCAGGGGTTGTGTCTCCTCCCTCGGCGGGCTCCAGGCCCTGCAGGGCACGTGCATCCCTTCTGCTCTGCAGCCCAGGCTCTGCATGCCAGGCACCAGCAGGCTGGTTTTTGCTGACTAACCCCAACACTACATCAGTGAGCTCTGACAGCTCCAACACAAGAATTAAAAAAGACCCTGAGCAGTCCAGGGGTCTGGATGGAAGGGTCCTGATGTAAAATGCTCCCTCGGAGCTGTCAGGCTCAAACAGGCACTTGGAAGGAGATTTATATTTTGTTGATTACAATGGTAATAAGCCACAAACACAAATTCAAAGAGTAAGAGTGAACCAAACCCATGTTCCCTTTGAGTGAGATAACATCTCTACCTTTTACACGCCTATCTATTGATGTGTTCCTGGATAAAATGTGTAATTTTAATTAACTGAAAGTACCTGCCTTTTATATTGGACTTGGTGCTAAAAACAAAGAAAATCACACAGCAAAAATTCCATGCTGGCTGAATGCATTTTTCTTTTGTGCTGAGGAGTTGATGTGAGCACTGCTCGCCTCTCAATCAATACACACTAGTGTGTAATTGGTGACTATAAAAAAACCCCCCTCAAGGTGTTCAGTGTCAATTAGCATCACTTTGCTAATTCTCTTGCCAAACAGGTACAAGCATTTATATGTTAAGCTTGTCTGATGCAGCCCCCATAGGTAAATTTCTTTCTATTAGTGAAGCAGCTACAGGGAATGTAATTATCCTTAAAATTAGGAAGGAAAAGAAGAAAACCTAAAAGAGAATGTGTTGATCCAGAACTAAAGTTAAGCACAAGGAAATTAGATTCTTTACTGTAATTGTTTAATAATATTCTAGTATAAAATTTCTCTCTGTTATTTCAACTATTATGTCAAAACCATGCCCATTTAACATATATATTTGTAAGTATGGATGGAGGTACATATATTATATTTATTTATGTATACTTCAAGAGTGCTGTGTTTTTGTTGGCTCTCAGAACTATTTGGTCAGCTCAGATCCCTTGATCATACTAAAGAAGAATTCTAGGTCAAGAATTTATATTTACAGTGAACCAAATATGTGAGCAAATGGGTGTTTCATTAGAGCTAACTTTTAATCTCCATCCAGGCCCAAGTTTCAAACACTCCTTCCTGGATATCCTCTCTCTGCCCAAGGGTTTTGCCATCTCACTCTCTCTTTCAACACCACCCTGTTGTTTGGCTAGGGAGACACGTTGTTTTTCTATCTCAACCAAGGATTTTGCCAAGTCCTGTTGCTTCCACTTCTGTAGCATATTTAGAATTCCTCCAGCCCTCTCTATCTCAAAATTCTTGGCCCTACACAACTGTTTTATTTTGGCTGCTAGAAGCCCAAACTAACCTCACCAGATTTTGACTGGCAACACAGATCTTTTTAACCATATCTGTTTTTCTCTGGGCACATCCTTGTTTACTGAGTCTGTTGGTGGTGGAACCAGTACAGTAAAACTCAGCACACAAAGATACCAAGGAAAATCCATGCTGAATCTTTAAACAAATAGAAGTGCCAGAAAACAGAGTTGAGGACATGGCTTAGCCCAAGTCTCAAATTTTCTTTGTTGGGGTTTTTATTTTTGAGGATAGCTATGTATTTCTACTGACTACAGCTTCTTTTTAATGTTTCCAAAATGTAAGCATACAATGCACAGTTTTCATTTTTTCTGCCCAGTTTGCACACAGGTGAATGCCTACAAGGAACTCTCTCTGGATAAGGGCAAACATGATGCAGAGACTCTGTGATTCTCTCACTATATCTGACTGAACTGGGCTAATAATTCCAGCTAATAATGTCTGTTAATGTACTAGTGGACTGCTGGTTTATGTGCACTGGTAGATAAATGCAGATGTTGGTATGGGTGATGGCAGTGATAAAAATGTAACATCTGTGAGTCTTCTGCTGCAAATCACTTTTTCCTTTATTACCTTTCGCAAGTAAAAATCAGCTTTGATTCTAGTAACAAACTTTCAGGTAAAGCTCAGATAACATTTATCCCAGAACATTTTATCACTATTATCTTCCTTCCCTGGTAGGTTAGATAGAGCACCAACTTCAGCAGTTTTCCTGCATACAAGGTGCACAAGGTTGCCTTCATGGAAGAGTTGCTTCAGTAGTTTACTAAAAGACAGAGTTCATCTTTCTTTTTTTTTATTTTTTAGAGCTTTTTATAAAACCCATTTTCACTGCACTTGGAAAATGTGACTGTACAATGGGAAAGGGCAGGCCCTCCTTTTTTTTCTTGTCTGAACACAATGGCAGGATAAGGGAGGCACCACTCATTACAAGGAATACACTTTAATCAAGTTGCCCAGCACCAAGTGTTTGTCTTCCACCACTTTAGATGCCAATGTTTGTTTTCTCTTTGGGAGAAGAAACAGACAACACTTTTAATTTTAATAAAAATCTTTCAGAATGAAGCAAACAGATGACCTGTTTGGAGGATCTACTTCTTTGCTTGGGTTGCAAATAAAGGCAAAGATGACTGGCAGGCTCCCATACAGCATTGCTGGAGGAGATTTAACACTTTCCTGCTCCATTTGTTGGCTGGGAAGTGTGAGATGGATTGCCACGCTGTTTGATTCCACTTCCCCTGCTCCAGAAACAGTGCCCTTGCTATCACATACTGCTTGGCTTGCAAAATATGCTGCTGTGAGTAAAGCTGCAGTTGGAAAGGTGGAAATCTGATTTTATTAAACACGTGTGGATGCCTGTTAAAATTACTTCTGCAGCTAAAGCCAAGACTCCATCTTCACTTTCACAACACTCTCACCCTCTGATATGAATCCATTGTTTCCGGGTTTAAGGACATAAAAGCAAATTTTCTGATGTGTTTCTTTGACCTGCAGTACTGGATGTCTAAGTAGACAAAGACAAGAAATCGTAATCATAAGAGCCATCTTTCACCTAAATCAATCATTTCAAGCCTCCATGTTTGTGAAGAAAAACAGAAACTCATTAAAGACTCCTAGAGCAAGGAAATTGAAATTCTTATTTTTTGTGCATCCTCATGGCCAATTCCCAGGATTTGGAACTTGAATGCTACATTTTTTATGCTGTTGGCTGACAGCAGGTAAATTTGAGGGCTTTGAGCATCTTGTCTTGTCTGGATGTACCATCCACAAACAGCACAAACTTATTCTCTGTGACCTGGTAGAAATAACTGGAGCCTGAAGCCTCCTGCTCTAGGATTCATCTTCTTCAAAGCCAGATCTCCCACCCTTTTCCTCCAGCAGCACTGAACTTCCAAAGTCAAGGGAGGGAGGGACAAAAGGAAGGATGAAGATGCAGAAACATGAATCTCCTTGACTAACAAGGGAGCAGCCCTGTTGTCACTGAGCTGCAGGTACAAAAGGTGCCAGCCCTGCAGTCTGTCCTCCTGAACCTCCCTGCTGGGAACACAAGAGGGATGCCAGGTAAGAGGAGACAGGAGGTAGTGGAGGACTGGAATCAATGAGTTTTCTGCCATGCACTTCTCCCTAGACAAATCCCTACTTGCCTTGCTCATAGTCTGTAACAGATGGAACTTGGTGTAATCTATCAACTTGTCTATAATTTACCAAAAAATACCATACTGATTATCAGCCCTGAGGTGGTTTCTCCTGGAACTTGTGCTCCCCTTGTGAGTGATGTCCACTGCTGGAAGCACACTTCTTAATTTTCATTTAAACTTGCATTACTGAAACTTCTTACTGGAAATCCTGGCTATTGCAATGCCATGGAGCATCTCCCTGCAATGGTGAATTGGGCAAAACCAAAGCATTCCATGATATTTTTTTTGTTGTTGTTGTTTGTTTGTTTTTTAATTTTGTGAACAGATTCTGGGACCTGCTCTTCTGCCTGCCTGCACTAGAGCATACAGCAGGCATTGCTGACAGCAAAGAGCTGCTCTGGAGCCCCAGGGTACTGTGCAATGCAGCAAATGTACAAAAATAAATGGTCTGTTGTATGGATCTCACAGCGATATCTGGCTGAACAATGAACACCTTGAGGGGGGCACTGGCTGATGACAAGCACAGGATTCAATCTTTGTCCCAGATCCACCCATGAATGGATCAGTCCTCATTTTCCTAAAATCACTGTTTATTCTACTGGCCCACTAATTGCTACTATTAAAGAAAATGGTGCCATGTATGGTCTTGCAGAGTATCAACAACCCAGAGCTGCCTGGCACTTAGGTGTGCAGCGAGGTGCTGCATGCAAACACCTCCACCCAGAGCATGGGCATTTCTTTGATTATTGCTCTGCTTTACCTCTGCCATCTCTTAGGGGAGTTTCCCTCAAGGACACTATCCACAGACACCAGCTGCCTTCCTGTTTTAATCAGCAGCTGCTACCAGCTCTGTGCTATTCATTTGGCAGAGCTCTCACTCCTGAGCAGGTTGCTATGGTTTATGGGAATTTTCCTGTGTTGGAAGGACCAGGAATGAAGGTGCTTTCATGTGGTTTTGGCCCGTATCACCTCTGTGTCACATGGAATATCCAGCTCTCTGAAACTACACCCCCTGTTCGCTGCTGACGTTGGAGAACCACTTGGATTCCAGGGTACAAGATGTGATTTGCTATCTATTGTTCCTCCTAGACACTTTAAACCACTTTGGGATTTATTTTATCATATATTTTAGTATTACTAGGAGGATATTGGACCAATATTTTCTTTACCAAAACCAGCAACACTGTCAGCAGAGAGTTTGTCCCATAAACTGGATGGGAGCCAGACATGCAGGACTCCTGCATAAACAATGGATTGTTCTGGAGAATAATCTGTAGAAATCCTGCTATATCTCACCCACAGAGAGGTGTCAGAGATCCCAAGATGGGGGTAAGGAATAACTGCTGGCACCCAGGACAGATTCCTGGAGACTTCACTACACACAAAGCAGCCACCAGGCTAATCAACTCCAGCACAAGGGTTTCATATAGATCAAAACAGCTCAAAACAAACATCTCACCATTCATCAGTTATGCTCGTTCCTCTTTTATTTTTTTTTTGTTCTTGTTGTGAGAAAACAAGTAGAGAAATATAAATTTATTGTCCATAGACTGGAAATATTTTTTTTTCCGGTCAGCCTCATTCCTGAGTCAGCTATCTGTGTACGCTGCTAAAGGAAGTAATGGAAGTTGTCTATACAAAAGAAAGGGAGCACAAATCAACAGGAGAGAAAATTGGGTTTATCTTGAGCCACTGGCAAAAACAAAGCTATCAACCATGTGAAACAAGACAGGGCTCACTGCAGAACTGCAGAGCCTCTGTACTGTATTGATGATATCTAAGTTGTGCGACTGCTTTGCAGCTCTTTTGCCTTTAATCCAAATAGTGTCAGCCTTCAGATTGCTTCTCAGCCTGTGTGTCTGCCTGCAGACACTACTGCATTGATTTCCATCTGGTGCATGTTTTAAAAGTTTTCCTCACAACCTTAAAGATTAACTGCCCCTTTTTTATTTTTTTTTTTAGCAGAACTTCAGATTCTGACGCATGCTGAGGAAAACAATCACAGCAAAGAAGCACCAAATCTGTGAACTCTCGCCGATCAGTGGGCATACAAAGATCTACCAGCAGCTGTTAATGTCACGTTATGGATGATTAGCAGGACTTCCTGTATCTAATGAACATGGCTCTTTCAGTGAGGAGGAGACACAGTACAATGCTGTCCCAGGAACACAAAAACGATGTAACATTCAGTCAGGAATGCATTTACTACATGGCCTGGAATGGTGAATTGATCTCATGCTTCTGTAACAAAGATCTCATCTGTAGTCCCCATGCACTGCTGGCACTGGCACGGCTTCAGAACGAGCCTGACGATCCTGCTCCCAAAAGGAACTGATTAGGAGGGATGTTCTAGGAGCTATTTGATACAGGCAGCACAATCCAGAATGCCATTTATAGAGCCAAAATAAAATAATATGGCAAACTTTAAATATTTTTATGTCTAAGTATGCCAACAGCATCTTCTAGCTGACAGTGAAAATAAGCATTAAATATGCCTATAACCGTGGTGTTCCTGGATTTGAAGCAGGTAGAGTGGATGGACAGATGTTTTGGTGTGAGCATGGCACTTAAGAGAAAAAGGTTCAGTTTGGTTTTTGCTGCTTTCCTCTTGATTTTAACTGGAAATATAAATGTAAGTCCATTTAAAGTCCCTCTGCTCATATCTCTACATTTTGTTTCACACACAGGGGATCCAGGATACCCAGGGATATGTGAAATAAAATGTCAAGTTGTGAGATGACCTATATGGTGAAGGGAACAAGGCTGATGTAAATAAGACAGGCAGTTTGTAAGAAAGACTTTCAGAATCTTTTGCCAACGATCCAACTTGTGGAAACAGTGCAAGCAAGGGGGTGAAAATATACTTGGAGTTTTGCTTCGTCAATACTATAAAATAAACCAAAGTTAAAACGGGTGTTGCCCAACCCAATTGTCAAACATCACTGCTGCAATACAAAGACAAATGTTTATTGGCTTAACTTTGAAACTGCAGTAAATGCTCTTCTGTTCAATTACATAAACAAATACAGGACAGAGTATATAATAGGGTCCTTTCAAGTAAATTATGCTTTCTAAGTCACGTGTAAAAGAAAAATTACTTTAATGTTTATATTTCTGTAAAATAAAAAACCATCAAGGCTCTCCTTCTGCTATATTCTAAATATAAAAAAATAAAGAATGTTTAAATTATGTCCATTTTATGACAAAATCAGCAAAGCAAAGAAACACAGCCAGGCTGACAATCCAGCTTTTCTTCTCACCATTACAAGAGAGAAGGAGAAAAAATTCTTTATTATGTTCTCATTTACAGTAGCACAAATCCCCAGGAACTGCACTGACTTCAGTATGTTATTTTGGATTTACAGCACACTAAAAGAGATTAGAATTCAGTCACACATGAATGAGGAACAGAACATCCACATTCATTCTAAACATATTTTTCTTTCTTGTGTACACAGAGCAGCAATGCTGTCCTTAGCAATGACAGATTATGTGCTGCTGGTTTACCTGCTTGCCTAGAGGTATTTGTACCAGGCAGGATGCCTTAGTGAAGGAGTACTTTGTTATCCTCAGTTGTTACCCTTTTATTGTTACCCCAATTTATGTCCAGAGAGAACTGCCAGCTCTGTAGCATCAGGGCATCGGGCAAGGGGCTAAAACACACTCACAGCATTATGCATCCAGTGATGAAAACCACCTGTTTGTGAGCCTGTTCTATTGTCTCTGCCAAAGACTGGCTCTAAGTCCTGACAATTTCTCATGCAGATGTATTAGCATACATGGACTATATATCTTTAAAATACAAGCAGAAAACTGTAGTAGTTGCTGGAGAGCACTGTGGTTAAAACAATACATAATTCCTTGTCGTGATGGAGAAGGGCATTTTCTTCTTACAGGTTGCTCAGTTATGAGAATCTCAAATCTAGTCTAGCAAAAAGGCAATGCAGTGAATAGGTCCCTACCAGTTTAAGATCAAAGATGTCCCCTGCATGGCACAACTCCATACTCTAACATCCCATGCCTTGTCCGTCGTGCTCAGCTGAGGTGGAAACTCCTCACACCTGAGCAGGAGCCAAACAAGCAGTGCCTTCCCTTTGGTCTTGACACCTGTCAACATTAAACACATCCACCCCTCCTGCTCTGCAGGCTTTCTAATGAAGTGGCTGCAGGCAAGGAAGAGGCATTAAGAGAGGGAGCACTGCAAAAGTAAAATGAAAATAGGCTGCTCCAGGAGATCGACAGAGATTAGGGTTGGATATCCCTGGGCTCAGTTTTACTGTGAGCATACTAATGCCCACATCTCCAATTGAAATGCTCTGGAAACCTTCTCTGCAGCTTCCAAGAACAGTGCAAAATAATAATTCCAGCACGACAGATCACAAATAGGAAAGAGGAGGAAGGGTTGATTTTTGTGGTTACTTTTTTTTTCCTGAGCTATAACTAAAGAATTGAAAAGCATGCAGAATATTTATTAAAAAAAATAAAAAATTGTCAAGGTTTCAAAGTCAGGCACTTTCCTAAGTTAGTAAAGGCCTGTGCCAACAGTTTTGAGAGTCCAGTATAAAATGCCTAGGATTTTGTTTTCCAGAACTCTGATTTTTATGGAGATCCAATCTCTTCCAGACCCAACCTTTAAAAGATCCAAATTCCAACTCTTCAGCTAGCCCTCAACAACAAATCAGCTCAACTACCTGCAGGTTACTTGTTAAATCATTTAAACTCCCTCAGTCCAACCCTTATATTGCTTCCTGACTTCAAGTCTCTGCTAATGAAATCCTGCTGCTCCGTATCTCCAGCCCACATCCCACGCTGCCACAGCACTCCCAGAATCACTGTCTGTGCTGTCCTTCATCCACGGTTTTTTTGAAGAAAAGTTACAACTCCTTAAGTTTTGGGGCTCTTACCCCATCCTTCCTTTGAGCTCTTCTCCAGCTCACTTCCAACCACAAGAATCTCGCTAGAGCATTTAGGCTATTTTGTTCTGCAATTCGATACCGATGAGCACAATAAAGCTCTGGGTTCCTAAGCACTGGTGTAATAGAAATAAACAGGAAAATAATGTAATATGTCTAATGAAGAGGAGGCAGGAAAATGGTCAGCTGTGTCTCTCTACCTTTCTATCACATAAAACACACACATATATATATATTTATATTTAAATATGTCAAAATACATGCACCCTACATCTGGTGAAAAAAACCTCTCTGACTATATTTTTATTTTGGAATGTCTCAATTTACCAAACAGAAACATTTCATCCAGACAAGTATTCAATTAAATTCGTTTGAAAAACAGGCAAGCTTCCACTGGAGCTATGCCAGCCCCAGCTTCTGAGCAGTCCAGCTGGTAGTCTCCTGAGGACCAGGGCTTCCAGCTCCCACAGTTTCAACAAATCTTGCTATTCAAATTGCTTGAAAATTAAGGACCCTTGGGCTTACAGTGCCCCCAGTCCAGGGCAAGTAGCAGGCACAGCACAGTGTCATGGTGACTGGGGAGCTCAGAGATACCAGGATCATGGCTCCAGCCATGGCCAACACTCCAGCATCCAACAGCTCCCGCTCCAGTCCTTTTTTACAGGCAATTTCAAACTGCTGGAACATCAAGGTTCCTGAGAAATCAAAATACTTTTCTCCTTCCAGCTCTATTGCATACATATGTAGCAAACAAAAGAAGATTCTTTGTGATCTTTTGCTCTCCTTCAGCTGTTCCTTATTAGGTACATTCATCTTGTTTGTTCTTTTGTGCAACTTATTTTGCTGCTTTTTTTGTGAAAGCTGCCATTTTTCTACCTGCATTTGAACAGTTCCCAGCATAATGAGATCCAGATATTGGTTGTACATGGCTCTGTAATACAAACAACACAATGTTATCATTTTCTTTTTTCCTTCCTTAGGGAGAAGTTTATTGAAAAATCAAAGCCTTCTCTCTAATAATTTTTACTCTGCTAGCTGTAGGCAACATTTGTTGGATAGTAATTACACTAATTTCACGATTATAAGCTGCACCGTTTTGACTAAAATTTTGGTCCAAACCCGGAAGTGCGGTTTATATATGGACAAAGAACGCAAAGTTGCTGTTTTAGTTTGGAGTCCCAAAACTTCTGTTTTTATCTTGGTAAGAAATGTTGGGCTCTTCCCCCTGGCTGGAGCAACTCCCAATGGGATGCAGTAATTTTATCAGTCACACAGTGGGACTCAATGGCCATGAGCAGAAAATGACTGGCTGGAGGAAGGATGGGTTGTGAAAAGATAAAGAACAATGCCCTGCCTGGTTTCAATGGATGGCCCATTAGCAGAATATCTGCCATTGAGATAAGGATCACTGCCCCCACCCTCAACAGATGGTGATAGAACAGATACCTTTTATCACACTCTGTATTGTAACCCAAGACAGTTGCCAACACCCGGACATGCGGCTTATAATCAGGTATGGCTGTAATTGTGAAATTACTGTAATGTAATATAAAAGTATCTAAATTTTGCATGCATATTGTTTCTCTTTTTTTTTTTCACAGATTGTGTGTTTGTTCTTCCCCCCGCTGAAAAGCTAAAAATGAGAATTTACTTCCCATGTTCTCACCTCCTCTCCTCTACTTTATACCATATTGCAACTTGTCATATTATATTGTGAATAACTAAGGAACTATTTGACATATTAGTTACACATTTATGTTGGAGAGCTTTTCTCTTTCACTATTTTTAGAAAGACCAATTTTACATGTCATGATACTCGTATCTATATTTATATTGAATATGTTTAATTTTTTTCTTACCATATTTAGTTCAAGGCTTTTATTGATGATGAAAAAGAGCTATTTATCAGACCTTCATTTCACAAGGCAGATGGATAAATTTCAGCTCTTCTGGGAAATCACACAAATTTAACTAGACACATGTGAGTTTCCCACTACCGCCAGGGACAGTTCTTGATGTTGCAAAGACCAAGATGGTAATTCTCATTAAAAGAGATACACTTTTTCTGAAAACAAGGTGGAGATAATCAAAACATCTGAGGGAAACAAACTGACATATTCCTACAACTCTCTGTGGTGCACATCAGCAATACCACACACCATGCCTGTCTTGATCAAGCTGTCAGTCCTTACAAACCAAATTCAGGAATAATTGCTCCAAGTTCTTCAGACTGAGGCTATTCATGGATTAAAGGATCCCTGAACCAACTGATGGTGAATAAAATTGTTGGAACATAATGTTATGTACTGCAGTGTGGACCTCTAATTTTATATTTTGGAATTTAAATGTAAATAATTTATTTTTAAAAAAAGTCTCTCAGAAAAGTTACTATTAAAATCAAAACAAATTTCTCTAGGGCTCTATTTACCATGCCAAAAGAATAGCATAAGCACAATTCCTGTCTTTCATGAATGTAACCAGGGTGGTTATGCCCCAGAACTGAATAATAATTAAAAGTTAGATATTGGCAGCTTCAGGCTTGCTTTTCCCCAGGAGCCTAAGGGGTAAGCTTTAGAAGGCAAACTTCACAAGAGCCACTTCATTACAGAAAGAACATGCATCTGATTCCCAGAATGGCACTCAAAACTAACATCTCTGTGGTGATGCAAGGATGGCCCACATGAAGAAGATACGGTTTCATGCTGTCAACCATAAGGATTCCCAACACGAGTTTACAAAACAGACTTCATTTGGGACACTTTCATCCATCTTTCTCACTAAGCCTGTACAACAAAGATGTCCAACTCTCCTAATACCCCCATGTGACCTTAACAAAAACTGCACATGGCCGAGGGAGCAGAGGTGGAGGAAGTTCTGGGAGCAGTTTCTAGGCAGAAGACAACGGCTTTGATGGCATCCCAGCTGGATGATGCTGATGTGGGCACACAGCTGGATCCAGTGTCTCTTGGCTACTGAAGCATTCTTCTGCCCAGAGCTGGGGATTCAGGTTCTGTCACCCCAACAGCAAAGCCTTTCTACCAAACATGAGGCATCATCTCGGCTTAACAGCTCACAAACCATTAAATTTGCCATCATTTACATTGCCATCATTTACATTTCCTGTCTTTTTTCTTTGCAACCCTGAGGGTTAGAAATATTTTTAAAAAATGAAATTTAAAGACTGCAAGTCAACATGCCTCTATTGTTGGGGCTTTCATACTTGTAGAATCTTAGTAACTACTGTATTCACAAGTATCAAAAGTAATGATACTCTGCAATATATTAAGGAGTCCTCTGGAGATGAAAAGCTCAGGACCTGATGATTTTTTGTCCATGAGCCATGGCATGTCAAAGAACAAAGTGAGCCTGGCAGGGATTGACGGAGATTAAAAGTACACACAGACACGTACACACACAAAAATCACTATGGAAAATGTGCTGCCTAACTCTGCGTGAGTGAACCCAACAGCTCAGGCACCTTGCTAAGCTCCAGTGGGAAGAGGCAAGCACTGCAAGGGACATTCCTGGGTGTCCACTCACTGTAAGCCTGGGCCGAGGTGAGAGGGTGTGCTTGGAGCCACAGCGAGCAGAAGGGCAGCAGCACCGAGCTTGCAATGGAAACATTCCCGGTTGTGTCCCAAAACAAACAGCAATAAAACAAACTGCTAATGAGGATGCAACCTGACCCTCTGCAGAGTGCATGCCCAAGGACCGCGGGCTCTAAGGGGAAGGGAACGACTGTGTCGGCAGAAACGCCAAGCTCAAGGGGATTTCTTAAAAGAGCAGCCAAAAAAAAAAAAATGTTTGGGTACTTTGCTGGTAATAAAAGTTACTCATGAAGTAATACAGAGCAAACACTGCTTTGAAGGAAAGAGAAGTCTGTTAAACAAAGAACTTTACTCTGCGGAAAGAATTCCTTTTTAACTCTAATGTTAACATTTCATTTTTTGTAAGAAATCTCAGCAAATCTTCCCTTAAGACTCTTCAGATGGGACACTTCTCTTTTTTCCCTCTCTGACTGCTGATGTACTCTTCTTTCCAGGAAAAAGACAAATTTTTATTCACACTTTCTGCTTGTTTTCATTAGGCTGTTTATCACAGTGTTACACAAACGATTCTCTGAGCTATTATAGCCTAGGGACAAACATCTAGATTGTACTATTTTATGGAAGGAGACCAGCAGCTCCAGGAGACTGAAAAACCACCCGTGACAGCATTCACAAACCTTGTATCTGTTTTTTTAGTAACAAGAAAACAATCCAGAAACCACTGCTAAGGGAGAAAGAGGAATATATTTAATGTAGTGAAAGGCAACCTGTCATTCTGCCCAACACATTCTTGGTTTTCTAGAAGTCAAGTCAGCAGTCATACTTGGCAAGGAAGATGTGATGGCAGAAGGCACTTGGTTTGTGGAAGGACATCAGAGGTAGCTATTATGATTAGAAGTGCAATGATAAACCTGGATAGTGCCCTTCAAAGAAACTGTGATAGCCAAGAATAAGCCAGGATGTAAGAAGTTTGGGAACTGATTAACTAGGGACAGCATCATAGAAATATAAATGACAGTGGAATAATGCTAATCAAACCCAAAAGATTCTGCAAGCAGTTAAACATGGGCTTAAACTTCAGTATTGGAAATATCTCATTGAAGGTAATAGGCATTTAGTCAGTCCTTTAACACTTTGGAATTATGGACATCGGTTTTCCCAAGTTTCTGGACACATACCACCATTAGTATTTCTGCTTTAAGAAGGGATGTTAAGGAACACACAACAGAGTAGCTGGGGCAAACACAGTATGTCCGTTGGAACCCAGGTGGGAACAGAGCTCTCCTGACCCCTGAGCTGAGGTGCTGAGCAGCAGATCTGCATTGTGTCATCTCCTAATCATTGCTGTGAAGTCAGTGCACTTAGAGCCAGGTTGGTGTCACTGTGCCAGTCAGCCACAAAAGCAGTGAAAGGCAACAGGAAAGCAGGAGTGTGTCTCACCCATACAAAAGTAAGTTGTTCCCCCTTTTTATTGTCCCTTTCAATAAATGGCAGCTGAGAGACATTTCCTTCTTGGGATTGTTCCTGGACTAGCAAATGCAAAGCCACTTGCTGCAGAGGGTATCTATGCCTTCATAAAGAACTGTAATGAAACTCAGGTCCAGGTGCTGAATGATAGTCACACTATGCAGAACATATTTTTCCTATTTATTTTCTTGCTCAGATTTCACCTGTAAAACAGGAATGCTAAGGCAGCTCCTCAATCTCAGCCTGTTAAATCCTCAGTTCAGCTGGCATACTCACAAAGATTTTCCACCAAAGGAATTGACAGATTTCCATTGCAATTGCAACACCAAAGCAATTGGTGCACCAGAGCATCCCAAAATCCATTTTCCTGTGACACTGTGCTCAACAGTTTCAGGTACATTAACGAGATCAGGTCTGTGACACATCACAACCCCAAAAGCTTCCCACCTAAGCCTAGGAATGGAATAAGCAATCCATCATACAGTGTGACACGTTCCCCAAAACACACACACTCTCAAAACCTGAAAGTGGTGTCAGAATGTTTATTGAAGAGGGCAATCTGACTGGCTGAGCCAACCTGGGTAGCTGGTAACTTTTAACATAAGCAAACAGAGATACTGTAAACCTGCTGTGCATGGAAACTGTGTTTATACTTAAATTGGACTTGGAGGACTGAAATAACTTACTAGAAAAATATAGCTTAAGTTCCCAGGAGCTCTGAATGACCTTGAGATCATTCTGAAAAAAACAGAAATATGTAGACATATACAGTGATGCAAACAGAGTTACACAAATATTTTTGAAGTCAGCTAATAAAATACATTTCCTTGCCTATTTTTTATGATAGCTTTGCAAACATACTTTTTAAACCACACTTTTCAGCCCCACCAAGCATTTTTTTTGCCACTTGCGTTATCAGAACTGATGGTAAGCATTCTGCAATGTAAGTGCTGCCCAATTTACTTCTTAGTGAGTTTTGTAATTGCTGGATCTGTTCCTTTTAGACAGACTGCTGAAATTCTTGCTACCACATTACAAGACAACAAACTTTCTTAGTGATGCAGTGAAAGTACAGAGAAACACAAAAAAGGAAAAAGACAAAAGAATTTTCAGATTTTTCTCAACGTGGCCAATACATTGACAAAATATATTTATTTATATGGCACCTAAATTGCTGTACAGAGGCACATCTGCATGGAAAGTGATCACAAATCAGAGAGAAAACAACCACCACAAATTGTGAGCTCTGTTGCTCAGGAACCTAGAAAATAATTATTAGAAGTATTAAAGCAGCCAGAGTAATGCAACCTAATGTTGTATAATTGTAAGCAAAGTGTTTAATTTTCTACGAAAATCATGAAATTGGTAAATCTAAGTGTTTTGCTTAAAAAATAATTACATAAAAGGAGAGGGATAACAATTTTATAACTCGAAAACAGCCAGGGGAGTCTAACTGAGCTGCATTTATTCTTCTGCCATGGAGTGAGTGCATGGCCAGTGCTGGAAGCTGAAAAGGAAAGCTGGAGATGCATTGAGCGATGGATTGCAGGTTATCCATGAATCCCCATTTGCACCTGCATTTTCCACAGCACTCATACCATCTCCATTCAGCACGAAAGCACCACACACGCAGGCAGGCAGAAGGGACTGTGATTTTCACAGCAAGGTGCTCATTCTGCAAAGCCTGATGATGTCCAGGATTGGGATAACCTGGGAGCACATGGAGTGCACCAAGGCTTGGGAGCAGGGGGGCAGGTTTCAGTTCAATGCCGACAAACCCCATGAATTTTTGTGTACAGTGTAGGAGTAACTGATGCTCTGAGAGCATCCGCAAAGCCCCTGAGAAAACAGGATGGCAAATAGGTGTTTCTGGAGAATAATTCTACCCCATGACGGGAGGCTGTATTGAGTTGGGTGGGGGCCGGTCTCTTCTTCCGTGCCTGCAGTGAGAGGAAAAGAATAAATGGCCTTGAGCTAAGAGAGGAGAGATTCAGAACAGATAGTAGAAACATTTTTTTCACTGTTATAATGGTCAGACATCGCAACAGGCTGCCCAGGGAGATGGTGGAGTCACCAGTTCATGAAGTGCCTGGATCTGGCACTGGGCGGGGTGGTTTAGAGGTTTAAGGGTTACAGGGGCAGTGCTAGCTGGACGCTTGAACCGGATGATCTTGAAGGTCTCTTCCAACATTGGTGATTCTGTGAATGACGGCGGCGAGGCTGCTGTGTCCCGGTTTCGGGGGTGAAAGGCAGCACTCCGTGATTCCGGCTCCGTCCGAGGGCACAGGCCGGGCAGCGCCGCGGCCGCGTCCCGTCAGCACCGGGGCCGCTCGGCGGCGGCTGCGCGCGCCTCTCCCCTTCCTCCTGCTGCTCCCTCCTCCGCCTGCCCCCGACAGGGATGGAGGCCATCGAGGAGCTGGCGGTCCAGCCCTGCACCTCCTCCCTCTACCTGCGGCCTTTCCGCCTCTCTTACCGGCAGGTGAGTGGCGCCGCCGGCCCGCCCGCCGTGCCCCGGCCCCGCGGGGCCCCTCAGCCCCCGCCTGCGCCATTTTGGAGCAGCGCCGCTGTCACCTCATGGCGCCGCCCGCCCGCTCCGCCCGCACCCCCGGGACCCCTCGGCCCGCCCTGAGGTGGGGCTGGGGGCGGGCAGCGCGGGTGGCCGGACAGCCCGCGGGGTCACTGCCTTGGGGTGCCGCGGTTCCCCAGGGATGTCCCCTGAGCCTGGGGCTGTCAGTGTCACCCCTGCTGCTGTTTGGGTTCCCCTCTCGATCTGGGCCTTGCTTTGGTGTGAATTGTTCACATCTGGAGCCCCTTGCTGGCCACACCTCAGCAGCCCGTCACTTTCACCCACGGATGTTCAGGCGTCTCTCTTAGGAGGACAGACCATGGGAGCTGGCCTGTTATTTCATTAATACATATAAATACCTCAAAGGTGGTTGCCAAGAGTCTGGTGCCAGTGATGCCCAGTGATAGGATGAGGAGCAGTAGCCATAAACTAAAACACAAGTTTCACTTCAGCCTAAGGATAGACTTCACGTCGAGGAGCAGGCTGCCCAGGGAGGCCATGGAGTCTCCCTCTGGAGATATTCCAAACCCACCTGGACTCATTCCTGTTACCTGCTCCAGTCATCTCCAGCTGTGGGTGATCTCCAGAGGTCCCTTCCCACCCTGATTATTCTGTGATTCTGTGAATAGCCTCAATGCCTGCAGGTGGGAAGTGAAGAAGGAGATCCTGTCCCTTATCATGTTTATATCAACATGAGTCAGCTTTTACAGGATCACTGAGAACTGGTATCTCCAACAGCGGCAGGAATGCAAGCATTGAAAGGAAAGTCACTTCTCACAGCACCAAGCATTGCATGCTCCTTGGATGCTTTCCTTGAGCCTGGTTGTTGGCTGGTCCAGGGTGAGCTTTTACCCAGCCAGAGTGGTGGAAAGTTCAGACAGCCCTAGAAATGGATGGTGGAAAAACATCTCTGATTCCTTCTCTGCTTTGCTTCTAAACACATCAGTTGGAAAGGCAGAAGAGGGATCTGTTGAGTCCAACAATGAGATAAAGTACAGAAAATGAAAAGCAAGGGTTCAAATAGGTTTCATCAAAGCAGATGAGCTGATTTTTAGCATTTTCACAAATATATTTAATACATTTTTTTTCCTAAAGAAAGCTCTTTTCTCATTGGTTGGAATAAATAAACTATTTTGATTCATGAATAGCTGAGAGTTTTACACTGAATTATGTCTTTTTAGGTATCAGAAGTAAACCTAAAAAACATATATTCTGAACTTTTGCTGGTTTAGCTTACAAGTGATGGCTCTTACTACTTAATTTCACTCTAGTTTCTGAGTCATGCTCTATTTACATGAAAATGGGATTTAATTAAAATGTTTGAAACAGTATTGCAAAATTACATTTAATTGATGTGCCTTAGATGTGATGAGTATTGTAAAGAAGAAATAAGGAAATGTTTGGTCATGTGCTGTGAATTGACAGAGACCAGCACTGCCACTAAATGAAGTAGACCTGCCCTTCTTGGTACTTCCTCTCCTTGCACAAGTGTCTGTGCAGCAACTCAGTGAGCTGGATCAGGGTCAAACCTAATCCAGCCAAAAAAAAGAAGTCAATTTTAAGCTAATTTTAAGATCACTGATTCAGTTCATTATGCTGGCAGAGGGGAGGTGGTAGTGTGGTAGTTAGGGATGAGTGTTTGGGGCCTGGTGAGGGCAGAGATTGTTTCTCTTGGCTGCAGCACTGTCTTAAAATGAACTTGAAAATGTAGTTCGTATGGCATCTGCACAGGCTTGTGTGCAGCCTACTGGGAACATGAGCTCAGTGTGAGCACAACTGTCTACCTGACCTGAGAAGCAGGCCCTACATTCATTGAAACACATTTTGCATTTAAAAACTGACTTACTAACCAGAGGAAATACTAAATATTTTCACTCATTTGACTAATTGTTTCAAAAGCATTTAAGTCTGCTAAAAACCCCATTAAACACTCAAGTGTCTGAAATGCAAGAGAGTTAGATTCCTGCTCTGCTTAAGAATTTTTGAAAATTCCACCACTCCTCTAAAACTGACAGTTGTTTCCAAAATCTAGTCCTTGATCTTAACACTTTTATGTTGAGTAGGTCTTCCCTTGTCCAACTTTTAATTCACTAGCTGGAAAAAGAAAAGAAACTTTTCTTCTTCCCAGTTCCTAATTGTTGTATCTCACAGTAACTCTAATTTCCCCCTTCCATGAATTCCCTGCACTTGCTTGCTGAACTTGACCCAAATCTAATAAAAAAGTCTTTCTGGATAGCAGAATAATCTAATGGGGAAAACTTGAATAATGGCGTTTGTTGCACTGTGAAAACTGAAACTAGTTTGGATACTTAAATTATGCAGTGTATGGACTTAGTGGAAGGCTTGGGGTGTCCTGTAGGTACATTTTGTGAAACTATAACACATCCCCTGTAATTGACTGTAGTCCAAAGAAGATTCATTGATGCATTTTTGGGTGTGTATATAATATTAATGAAAGGCAATTGGGGCCTTGAAGACTGAGAATTTGAAATCTATTTTCAAAGAGGTATATTCCTAAAATAGGCATTGATGTTTAACATATATCTTCTGTCCAAGGAAATATAGAGGGTGAAGGTTTTTTATTAATTTGTTTTCTTTTCACATCTACTGCTTTTCTGTACAAATAGGAAATGGAAAGAATTCTTCAATACAGTGTAGGATTTTGAGAGTATTTCTAAGCTTTCATGAATGCATACGTAACAGCACTGATTTCTAGACATTTCATATCAAAATTATGCTGTTTGTGTGGAGATAATTTAAATCCTACTACCATATCTAATACAGCAAGGTCTTTAACATAAGCATAATTCTTATTATTTTAAAAAAATTGGGATAGGTGATTTACATTTCAGTGTACCCTGCTAGTCTGCTTTTTTCCATTCACTGAGTTGTAAACGACTGTTGTTCTAGCAGCTTTACAGACCACTCAAAATCTGTGGAACATCAGAAGAGGATCCATTTGGGGGCTGAAATCTAAACAAAATGCTGAGTAAATTGCCCCAGCTGGTCAGAGCATGGTGCTCATAACATCAAGGTCACAGGCTCAGTCCCTATGTGGGCCATTCACTCAAGAGTTGGATCAATGATCCTCATGGGTCCATCCAACTCAGAATATTCTGTGATTCTGGAAATGCTTTTGTAAATGCACACAGGTTACACATCAGAAGGAGGCTGTGGTCACACCTGATGAAGAGTGGAGCCACAGACTCAGATCATTCTCTACCTGCTCTCAGAGGCATTTTACACATTTACAGCTGCTGGCCCAAGAATTGCACTGGTGTTTTAGCCAACTGAGTATTTTCCTTGGATATACAGATGCTCAGACTGGGAGCTGTGGACAAACAAAAGAACAGAGTTGGGTGTACATAGAATCCAGTCAGGCAATTTCTGTGATGTTACAGAGAACTGCAGCAGTGTCCTTGTAGGTTTGTGCTTGATTCTCAAGTTCTCCTGTGTTTTAAGAGCTTGAGTCATCCTTGACACTCTATTTGGTTACATGCAGAAATACTCTTCCAAAAGACCATGAGAAAAATGTCAGTTTCTGGCTCTTTCAGTGAAGTGAGGATTGTGAGAAATGGCAGTTCCTGAAGTTACAGCGATTTATGCTTGTGGTGGATTCTGTTCTTCCCATAGAGGATCAGGAGAGCTTTTCATATGAAGTGTTTCATCATCCTCTCCTTCAGCCCATCTGTATTTTAAATGAAAGCAATGAGCTCTGGATTTTTCCTACAGAGCATAAAAGTAGGTGTATACCTTTCTGAAAGACTTCCAGGTTTGGAACCTTGCAGATTGAAGCATCCTGCAGCTTCATGCTGGGCAGCCAAGCTGTGGAGAATAGCCTGGCTTGCTGGACAAATCACTGTATCAGTCACTCATTTAAATGATTAGTTCTATCTTTGTGTAGTGTAAAGGTAGCAATGGAAGTGCAGCCAAGGAGTTGTGGAATTCAGCAAACTGCAGTCAGATTTTGGTGAGGGCCAATATGGAGGGGTAAAGAACAGATTAAGTTTATATTCTTCGAAATAGATGTCTGACAGAACTTCAAAAGGGACCTCAGCTTCTGTTTGGGATTTTCAGCTGTCAGCCCTGCTCCAGGTGGAGCCCTTAGTCAAATCAGCCATATTTGAAGTGAAGTAGCCTGGGGTTGAGAGATGGACAAGGTACCTCCCAAACTGAGAAATACTCTCTTCATTTTGTCAGTAGGAACTCTGTGTCCCTATATTTTGGTTTTGCTTGGTACCGAGAGAAGAAAATTCATTTTCTCACACAGAGGATAGCATCTGTCAAGCTTTAATGTGTACTTGCCCCCAAAGTGCAAATTGATTTGTTATCTAAATTGGCTTTTTTTAAAAACACACATCACCTCCTGAAGAATTGGCTTTTTTACCAGGAACTCCATGGCAAATCTCTTTTCACTTTTTCCTATTGAAGTTTTTCTGCTTTTCAT
The DNA here is from genome assembly GCF_009819885.2 of Catharus ustulatus. Classification (NCBI taxonomy): domain Eukaryota; kingdom Metazoa; phylum Chordata; class Aves; order Passeriformes; family Turdidae; genus Catharus; species Catharus ustulatus. The sequence continues at coordinate 8,233,280 of NC_046226.1, forward strand.
AAATAATTTATTCAAGAGACCAGAGGGATGGCTAATGAGAGATTAACTCAATGCCCAAGGGCTAGGGCATTTCCCTGGGATGTGGTAGAGTCAGGCTGCAAGATCTCACTTCAATTAATATTGCTTCCCACATCACAGGAGAGTGTGCTCACTGCTGGGAAACACATTTGTGTGTAAATCTTCATCTCTCTTTTGTATATGCTAGCCAGGCACTAGCCTATATATTAGACAGAAAAAAAAAGCCAAGTTTAAGAGCTCTACTGAGACTCCAAGTCATGAAGTCGACTCTGAGTAGCAGAGTTAAGGAGAGTCTGTAGGATTTTGAGTAGCATTATATATCCAAATGAGATTTGGATACAATGAAGTCTTCTTAATGAGCACCTGAGCAGGGAGGGATTTCAGTGGTTCTGCATGTTGGATTTGGACTCTTACACAGGATTTTGACAGAGCTATGATGGATCTTGCTGTAGCAATTTAAGAAGTTACTGTATGCAAGTTTTTCCCTGAGCTTATGGTCCCTAACCCCTGGGAATCAGCAGAAGGTGGATTTGCTCCAGCTCTTGCTCTGTTGTTCCAATTCAATCCCACTGCCATCAGCCCTTTAAGCCAAATCACTGAGCTTTACACAGAACTGGGTGAATTGCCTTTGCATATTCTTTTTGGTGACCTCTGTGCTGGGGACAGCACCCTTCAAAGGGGAGGCAGAGCATCCATCAGCTGGGGGGAAGCATCTAGCTGGGGGAATAATACCTTGAGCTGTTACAGAAACTTTTGTCCAGAGCTCACATATCAAAGCCTTTGTGGATCTCGCCCAGACTCCTGTACCTTTGTTTTTGAAAGTTGTTCTGGCAGGGGAGCTCTTGCCACTGTTTCCTTGCATTGTATAAACATATTTGTGCATTCTGCCCAGGAACTTTTAGAAGTTTGCCACCAGACTAGAACCAACTGTCAGTAATTTTCCAAGTGTGTTTGTGTGTGAGTGAGTTTGTGTTTTGAATCTGTGGAATGGTGAATGGGCATCTGTTTCAATGATGCGGGTGGGATAAACCTCAAAAGCTCCGTGCATATCGACTGAACCATAGTCAGTGGTGGTAAATTGGAACTATTCCCTTTTCTGAGCTTCACATTCCTTCCACACTTCAGACTAGGTCAATGCCTTAGCCTTTCCTCTATTGATTGAATACTTAGAATAATTTATTTTAAAGTTTGAAAAATGCTCCCTTCAAGTAAATTTTGATGCATGATGTTTTTCATTCACTGTTAAGGGGATTAAATTATTATATCTTTGAGTTTTGTAGTCATTCTAAAGCAATTTTCAAGGCTGCTGTAGATTTTAGCACTCCATGAACTTTGTAATGGGAAGAAAATGTGCTTCATGAACAGGGTGCAGTTCATCAGTGATGAAAGAATTTCTTCTGGTCTGAGTTTGCTACTGCTTTCTTTTGTGACCATGAGCAACCACTGTGTCTTACAATTTTAATTGTCTTGGACATGTCATCAGGATTAAAATATGTGTATACAAGGAGAAAGAAGTGAGGCCTGTATCATTAATGCCATGAAAACTTTGAAGATGAAAAAGCAAAGCAGGGCAGTGCAACAATAATATTAACAATCTTATTTTGCATTTAGGAATTTTTGTATATGGTAATAGCAACATGAATGTGCCCAGCTGCCTGAAATATTCTCTGGAACTTCCGTCAGCTTTTTTATAAACATAAAACATTCTTTTCTGTTTTGACAGTTAAAAATTATGCTGTAGAGGGAGTAAACAGATTTTTAAGTTACCTGTTCAAACAAGTAAGTCTTCTGTTCAATCTTCAAAAGGTTCCAGTAGTAGGAAATATGTTACCAAGTAACACATTTATTTGCAGTTCATTTTTTTAAAGCCGTAGTGCAGTGAAAGGAGATGCCATTTTTTCCCTGTGAAGTTTGTCTCATTTTCTTCAGCTTGTCAAGTCTGTTATGTCAGTGTTGAGTATTAATCTTAAATGGAAACATACTGCTTCCAGCTCAGGGAGTCCCTGAGCTGCAAATTGCAGGAGTCTGAGAGTGTTTTAACAATATAGTCTTCCTTGGGCATCTTGGCTTCTGTCAGAGGTAGATCCTGGATGAGACTGATTTTTGATCTGACTGCTGCTGTATTAACAGTGAATGCAGTTGAGGTGCAGTATAATTCTTTCATATGGGTAAAAGAAAAGAAAGAAAAGTTTTTGCGAAGACAGCATTAGGGAGTTAAGTACTCTGGGAACATAATTCCCTTGGAGAGAAATGGTGTTCTCTGCAATTAGAACACAGATTTAAGAAAAGGAACTAAGGAGTCTGGGCATATCTGCTTCTGGCTCTGCCATATGCTTTGAATTCAACTCTGAAAATTTGTACAAGTTATTTTTGTATAAGACATGAATTACTGAAGGGGGAAATGGGAAGCATTAGTTAATAAGAGCAGTAGTTGAAAAGAACACTAGTACTTGTTTTTGTTTCAGTGAAATTATGTCGTGTTAGTCTTAATTTCTTTATCCAGCATGCTTTGACAAGTGAATGTAAGCTTTTAAGTAAATGCATGAAAAGTAGTTGACAGTGACAAAACTTCGTATTTTTAGGTCAGTCATACTATGATTTAGCACACTTGTGACAGCAAATGTCACATAATGGAAAGAATAAGGCCTTGTTGAGCACCTTTTGTAGCTGAAATGTGTCTGCACTTACATAAACGATCAGTGAAATCTCATTTAATGCCATCAGACTACTTGGGTTACTGCACAGTAACTGTGAAGTTACGACTGAGTGTAGGAGGAGGTACGTAAATTGTAGTGAGCTTAAACTGTACTTCTCAAGTTCTGATATGCAGCTCGCTGAGTGCCACTAGAATACTTGTAGGTCATCCATGTGAGGCAGCTAAGGAAAGCAGATCAATTATCAGCAGGCTGAACGTGCTACCAAGTCCTGCAGCTTCCCTGGAAGATGTTTCCAGGTCTGCAGACGAAGCAGTTGAAAGCCATCAGCTCTGGCAATACCACTCCAGTAGCCTCATCTGCAAGGACTTGTCTGCACAGGACTTTCCTGATTAACTCCATGTCTCATTCTACAACAAAGAGTCTGGTTCTGTTTACGTTAAACCATTTTCAAAGTACGATTGCACTTTGAATTCATACCCTACCTTAATCCATGTTAACTTTCCAGTGTGTGCCCTAAGGGAGCAGTAAACTAAACTGGATGACTGTGTCCACACAGGGGTTTAATGGAGTTTAAGTAGCAGAATTCAAGTTCATCAAGGTACTTATTTCAGATTCATTTTCTTGATGTCCTGGTATAGACAAGCCCTAAGAATAAAAGTGGTTTAGTTCTAAGTGAATGAACCACGTTATAAAATTCATCACTGAAGTTTTATTTTACTTTTGTGTGTGAAATACAACTACTGTAGGGTAAAAAGTAGCTTTTTGTGTCTTGTTTGGTACCATCTCTCTTGTAGTAATTGCAGTTAGATCTGAGAAATAAAATAGTGCTCATGTTCTTCCAACAACTAAATGCTGTATTTGTTTTTCATTTTGGATCAAAATTCATGTGTTTGCTTAAATAGCAGAAACTTTTCCTCATACAAAAAAATCTGTCATCTGAATCACAATCTCAGCTATGACATTATGTGTATTTGATATGTTTTAAAGCAGATGAACACTGTAAAATTTTAAGTGTTTATAGCAAATCTGAGTATCATGGAAATTTGACATTTTCTGTAAATGGCAGTATTCTTTAAAATGTCAGGGTTTGGTGTTCTATAGGGGCTGAAACTATCCTACTCTATTCCTGAAAATAAGTGTATTTTAAGTAATTTTATCTCAGCTGCTGCCGTATTTAAAATACATTTGTATTTTCAGCTGTAACTCATAAAAGGTCAGCTCCTGTGCTCTGAAAACTCTGTACAAGTTGATACTGCATAAATGAGCATGTTTTACACAGCAGGCATATAATGTTATCTGCCCCTCTGACTTGTGCTCAGATCAATTTTCTCCATAATTTTTAACTAAAGTTAAAGAACTTTGTTTTTTGGTACTGTCCTTCAGACATTGATCAAAATCTTGTTAATACAGTAACACTAAAGTTTACCGAAGTTTAAACAAAGTAAAGCTCCGTTTTTCTTAGTGGTCAGCTCATGTCACACTAAAGCCCTGATCACTGATCAAAACAACATTAATTATTTGTTTCAGGTTGAGGTTGCTGTGTCAAAATCCTTTAAATACCTCTTGGAGCAGAGAGGGAATCTTACGGCCTGTGACAGAGCAGCTGGTGTGGACATGGGCTGATGCCCCAGTTGACAGGTTGTTGGATTAGAAAGAATATCAAAGGCAGTGAGTAAGATTAGGGATAAGTGAACATCTGACAGCAGTTTGCAGCAGGGGAGAACAGATGATAAACAATGGGAGCGGGGTGCGTGGGGGGGGTGAGAGGTGAGAAGGCCATGGGAAAAGTGTGGCGGCAATCACTAAAGCTCCAGGTTGCTGAGCCTCATGAATAGAACAGGAAATGGGATTTGCTGGGACAGATGTGCTGAGTGGTGATGAATACATTATAGGGAAATGAGGCTAAACTCCTGAAGGTGAGAGATGTTCCTTCTCTGAAAATAGAAAATATGCGAAAAATAAAGTTTAGCCCTCTGGAGAAGTAAACAGTTCTTGAAAATTAATGTAGAAAGAAGTAATGCTGATTTTAATTAAATTATTTTTTCACAGGAGTGTTCATGATAAACTCTAAGTCATGTACTTCCAGCATAACAATCTTACAGTGCTGTTGCATATATAGGATTGAAAGTGTTTATTTTAGTCATAAGACTGCACAAATGGTGGAATAGTTTGAATGATGGAACAGTCTGGAATGGAGGCTCTGACTGGATAATGCTTAGAAGCATATTCTGTATCTGGCATGTATTACATAGCACTCACATAACATATGTTTGATCCTGCCACTGTTAAGAGACTTGTACTGAGTGATCTTGTGAGGTCCTTCCAGCCTTAACATTTTTTCAATTCTGTAAAGTGATTGAATGCTTGTAGAAAATCATACATAACTCTTCCTGTTCCTTGGGGTATTGTTTCTTCTTGGACTTCCTTAGTTTATATTCTTGATGGATCCTTTTCCAATATTTATGATATAGTTAGTCAGAAAGCCAACAGAAACTTTTTGCATGTTTGCTTATAAAGGGCTGTATGTCAGTTTTCTGACTTAGAATTTCTTATGAGATTTTTTTTCAAATTTCTTTGAAGAAAAACTCATTAAAAACATCTCACACTAACATTTTAACAATGTATTACTTTAGCTGAAGGGAGGACAAGCAGAAAGTATAATTGTTGATGTTATGAGAAAGTACCAGTAAGATTTTGTTCAGAAGGCACCTAGAAATTTATTCCACAATGTATTCTCACAGTTTGAGTTACAGACGCAAGCTTGGTGAAATAATGCAGAAACACAAACTGTGGGAGTCACCAACTGGAAAACATAAAGCTCAATGTTGTAAGGACAAGAGATGACTTAGCTGTAATGGGAATGCCCACCATCTGTCCTTCCTGACCTCAAATCCCTCAGATGTGCTGCCCCTGTCCTCAAGCTGAGGAGACATGAGGCTGAACTCCTTCAGTCCTGGTTACTCCTAGCCATGTGTACTGTAACTGCAGCTCTCGTTTGTGAAAGAGCAAGGGATTGTAGACAGAATCTGGGATTAATGTGTCCCATAGCCCTTCATGGAATTAGCTGTTCATGTTTGAGAAATTCCATGTTTGGTATCTTGACCACAGTGACATCACTTGAATACAGCAACTGAAGAGTCAGTAGAGCTTTGGAGTTACAGATGTTCCACAAAACAATTAAATTTGTCCTTCAGTCAGGCATAACCAAAGAAATAAAAAAATGGTGAGCGCAGCAAAATAGAGACAAAAAAATCTGTTCTACTGATCCTAATTAGCATAAGTACTGTCCTAATAGATGTGGTTTCCATAAATCTGATTTCTGCATTTGCATGAAAATATAACCAAAAACTTTACCATTTGTTGTAGGCAATTCCCATTTTAAAGATCATTTACAGTTGACTTGCATAGTTCCTTACTTTATATACCAGTACTGAAACTGTTACAGGGCCACTGTCATGCAAGATTCAGAAATACTGCAGTAACACATAGAACTGTATATGAATCACTAATCAGATAATCACCAATTCATTCAATTTACTGAATGCCAGTAGTATATGGTATTTAAATAATAGGTACATTTCTCACTAGGAGTGCTCTCTGTTAGAATGGGTGCCAGATTAGAAAGTGTTCACAAGCTACTTGAATCTTTCTGTGTATTACTTTTTCCCAATGGGAAGATGATTAGAGCACTGCCTCTGTGGGAATCAGATTTCAGTTGAGTCTATCAAAATTGAGAGGTAAAAGTGAAATTAGGAAAAGAGCAGAATCTGGAGCTAGTTGCATCTGTCACTTTGAACTGATTTTTGGGAGGGGGTGGGGAGAAAGGAGAGGATGAAAAGCCCTGAGGATCTTTGTGAGGAGGGTCTGTGAGAAAGTCTTAGGAGAAAAATCTAAAGATTGTTCCTAAGCCTTGGCTTCTGTTAGCCCCCTGCTGCTGTTCTTCATCAAGTTGTTTTAATGGCTTTCAAAGCAAGTGAGTGGAAAATGGTTTCTCTGGAACTTTAAGGAGCCTGAACTGAAAACTGTCATTGCTTTATACGTAAAACACATCAAAGATTGATGGAAGAATTGCTTGTTAAACACATTGTAGATTTAATTAAAAAATGGCTGATATCATAAAAGAGACATCAGATCATCTAAACTACCTAAAGGTGAAAGTTTCATGGCTTGTCATCTGCTCAGGAACCTGCATTATCTCTTTCATAGCGTTTGTGACCCCCTGTATGTCTGCAAGATGTTTTTTTTCCCGCAAGTGTTGCGGTTTTTTCATAATGTATAGATGGAAAAGTACCAAAGCATTAAAATATGTAGGTGGTCGTTTTTAATTTTCTGTCTGTCTTTAGGGATGCCTTTTTCTGTTATTTTTAATTAACTAGTGCTTCAAATTCTTATCTATTTCTGGAATAGCTGTTTTTCTTTGTGTTGCAGTGCATAATATTTGGTGTGTTCAGTGTGTGCAAAGTGCATTTGTGTATCATATAGTAATTGCCTGTTTCTTCTGGAACCTGCCCTCTGATTTTCCTCTCCTCTCCCCACTGTCAATTCCCTCCACAATCCTCCCAATCAGTAAATAGCATTTTTTACCATTGTGTTGTAGATCTTATGCAAAAAAGTGAAGGGAAATAGTGTGCATTGAAAACAGCATTTCCACTGAAACTATGAGTCTCATTTTTTAAAACCAAATGTTTTTTTCTGATCTCATGCTGCATATGATCAAGGTGCACATTTAGCAAATACAAACAATTCTTTTTAAAGACTTTTTAAAGAATTCCTCAGCAAGCTGATAAAGTACAATATCCATCTTCAGATTTTAGAAATATCCAGTCTTGTAATACCAATTTTAATCCACAAGGTCCTTCTGGAGTAAAACAGCTATATCTGTGCATGATTCTGACTCCAGATCTGGGTGTATAATATGCAGAAAATTGTTTTTCCCAAGAGCCTAATATGTGATGATTGCAATTACTGGATTTTTTTGCAAATGATAAGGCTTAGAAATGGTATGTTTCATCAAAAACCATGGCATTATTTAAGTGAAATCTGTAAAAATTTCATGATGTATGAGGTCATGTAAATAGGGAGTGAGAATATTGACTATCCAATCAACTACCTAGAATTTGATCACTTGATGTTATTGTTCTAAGGATTCTTTTCAATGATATTTGTTTTAATTAGCTGTAATGGTTACTTGTGAACTCAGAATGGATATAGCATTTTGGTTTGCTGCATAAAAAGATTTTAGACGATAACAGATATGGGTCTAACAGATATTAAGATCCTTGGCATGAATTCTTATAACTTTGTGGAATTCCAACCTTGCTGAATAAAATGAAATTTAGGTCCCCTCTTTGATGAGGCCAGGTTGTCACTTGCATTATTTCTATTCAGTCCTAGTTGAAGCAAACTCAAAAGCAATTTGAGTAACTTTTTTTTTTACTTAGTAGGTAAGCTGATTGGAGTAGCAGCAGTTCAGTGGTTTTTAACCATAAATTATATATTCTGTCAAACTGAGCTGGAAGTCAAGATGGGGAAAAATAGGGGAAAACAGTAAATTTGTATATTGATGAAAACATTATAAACTTAAAAATATTTAGGCTATGATGCTATATAGCTCTTGCATATATTCTCATCCAGAACTGCTGAAATAAACTATCATTGTTGATTTTATTTAGTTTCTTTTTGGCTTCAAGACCTACCTTTGTTATCGTTATGCTAGTTAAACTTGTTGAGCTTTTGAAGCAGAAGGATTAGAAGAAAAATTGGCTTTCAAAATTCAAATCTTTTGGCAAATCTGCCTTAGAATTTCATACGTGTGTCTGCACTAAGCACTCTGCTTTCAGCCTTGTAACATTTCTGACACTTGAAAATATTGGACACAGGCAGTTTCTGGCTTACTTTGCAAAACTGTGTTGCTCTTCAGAGTGAGATTTCCATAACACTGCAGTTTGTACAGCCTAAAATTTTATCTGTAACTCATCTGATTTGTACTGTTCAGATAAATTAAAAAACAATTTCATGTAGTGATTGGACAAGGGAGAACAGCCTTAAACTGAAAAAAGATAGATTTAGATTTGCTGTTAGGAGGAAACTCTTGGCTGTGAGAGTGGTGAGGAACTAGCACAGGTTGCCCAGGGAAGTTGTGGGTGGATGCCCCATCCCTGGAAATGTTTAAAGCCAGATTGGATGGTGCTTTGAGAAACCTGGTCTGGTGGAAGGTGTCCTGGCCCATGAAGAAGGTCTGGAAATTGATGGTCTTGACGGTCTCTTCCAGCCCAAATCATTCTGTGAATATTGACCCCCTATTCAGTGAAACCCATCATTAATCATTAGTACAGGAATTACTGCTATTGTATTTTACAGGATAGTTCCACCAAATCTGAAACACTAATGTTTCTCTGATTGTTTCTGTAAACCACCCTTATTTCTATTCAAGGAGAATAGAAATAAGGTTGACCTGTCAGTCTGGAGAACCCTGTTTCTTTTTATCTCATTACTTTCTCTTTGATCTGTCTTGGAGTTCAAACCTCAGCAGAAATCTGACAGGACCCATGGGAACATACAAGCCTCCCTAGAGCATTATGGGATACTCCATAGAGAAAAATTAATTTGCTCAAGTAATAATATAAATGTCAAGATTTAAATGTAAGAATTATGTTGGAGGGGTGGGAGAGTAGAGATTTAATCACACCCAGGGGCTGAAAAAAGTCAGGGAAACTATTTCACTAAACAGAAAAATTGTCAGGATATTTGCTTTTGAAGTATTTTTGAAAAAACCTAGATGAATGCCAATTGGCATTGTGTTTTCCCTCCCCTCTGTACACTCTTCTGCAGCCCATAGGATAGAGCAGTGTCAGGCCTTCCAGTCCTGCACTAAGTGGGATGATACACCACACCCAACAGTTGTGCCTTGGGGAGAGGATGAAAGGCAGAAGAAACAACTTTTTGCAGTGCTATGTTATGTATACATTTTAGTGAGAAAAGTGTGTCTTGCTCTTGCAGGGGAAGATGTGTAATTACCTGCAGTAGTTGTGAATGTTAAATCTTCATTCTCAGACCAGCCCTGCTGACCCTGTGGGGTGAACTTGTGACCTTCATTCTTTGTCTAAGATTTAGGCTCTTCTGTATATGCTGGGTTCATGCCATTGCATGCTCAGAATGAAGTCTTAGAGCTTAAAGTGTCTTGTGTTCTATTGAAGGAGCCAACAGAAGTGGCCCATAAATAGTTTTAACATGCTCACAGTACTCAGTACTGCTGAGGACACATGCTCAAAATCCTGGGACCCTGTCTATAAACATACTTGAGGGAAGTGGCAGCTTTGAGTTCCTGTGAGATTTTGGTGTACAGGATGTGTCCTCCCCTGCTCTCACTGCACCACAGAGACATGGCAGTGCTGCACCTGCCTTTGTTCCCAACTTCATTGAGACTCAGGGTGGCCCAAGTGCTGCCTACTAACCTTGGTCAAGCTTGTTAATGCTGGATCTTTTTTGGCAGGTACCAGACTGGTGTGTGAGACAAGAGGTACAGTTCATTGAACCATATTTTCTGCATTGATTTGCATGCTGCATCAGAAGTATTTTGTCTTTTGTAGTTGTATATATAAATGAATAGATTTGTAAACTATTTTAAAATCATACTCTTGTGATCCATGATATTGCTTATCAGGTACATTAGAAAAACCAAGTAACTTGGCAGTTACGTGTGATTGATTGTTTTCTGTGTTGTTTGGGATTTTTAAAATCCAATTGTACTGATACAACAGTCTGTGGACAGGGTTTTTCTTATCAGCATTCTGCTTCAGGTGACACAGTCAGTACTCAGGGTTTTTTTAAAATTAGACCAGCATTTATCGACTGCATCATTTTTGAATGCAGATTTATTATCTGTTTCAGTGTGGAGTGGCCCAGTATTGTGGTAGAAGAGGGATAGTTTTATTTTCCTTCTGGCTCTTTGTCAGCCAGAAAATATTTTAATCAGATCCTATATAAGTTGCTGTGGATTGTTAGAATGACTAAGGAGGTAATGAGAAATATTAGACAATTGATGGTGGTGATTAGCTTTTGGCTGAAGTACCAGTGGCAACTTAAACTGTGGTTTTATGGTATTGTCAGTGTTGTTTTCCTGAATGACATAGCAAAATTAATGATGAAAGGACAGTTTCTTTCCTTCCTCTCTTGGATGAGGGTCATGACCTAGGGTAGCAAAGAAGAAGAAATTATGCTTGTAGGCGTAGTGGTTGCCTTGGGACTGATGATTTTAAGATTCATTTACTCCTTCTACCTACTATACTTGTGTTTGCTTCTCTCCCTGCTGTGCCTGCAGGGAAGAGGTGAAAGCCCTAAATCCCAGCAAATTCAGGGGGTGATTCTCTCTGAGTTAGAGATCCTGCATGAGGCTGTGCTGTACCAGTAACTGGCCTGGGAATCAAGAGTTGTGGGAATGTGATGTGGACCAAAGCAGTGTTTGTCCTCTGTGTAGCATTTGGAGAATCCTCTTCCTGAGGGCTTGAAGGGTTATTTTGACTGATGAGTGCACAGGCTGAGTACAGGAAGGAGCTCAAGAATATTCAGAGAGAATTCTCATCAACTGTGGGGTCTCAAACTTGCTTATTGAATTTCAGTGTCTTGAAACAGCTACTACAGACAGACATGATTGATCTAGGTATGTTATGATGAGTGCAGAATTATTGCCCCTGCCTGTCATTAAATATCACTAGTCTGAAATTTCAGTCAGGCCCTTTATCTTGGTAACTCCTCAAAAGAAGCAGCTGCCAGTGGACAAGAAAAGATGAAAACAGGTTTCCTGGAGATGTTTTTTAATCCTTTTGGTCTCTCTAAATAAAAAAATAAATAAAATTTATTTTTCTCATAATTATGTGTGTCTCTGTAAAATTTGGAAGTTTGGAAAGTGTTGTCTTTAGTAACTTAGGAGTTTAAGTGCAGTTTTCCAAAGTAATTTTCAGGAATTGGTCTCACTTAATTTCAGTAACACTTTGTCAGGTAGTAGAGCAGAAATTCTGTAATCCTAGACAAATATTGCAGTTTAAGTCCCACCACAGGAATTACATTATTCAATAAAGATGTTTAGATGCAACTGGGAGATTCTGGCATTTGACTGAAATTGCAGTGGTCCAGAATAAAGTCTAAATCCAATTCTCCCATCTTTCTGGTGGGGGTATTAAAGGTGAAGGTTGTTTAATGCTAAAAAGTGCTTTCCTGAATCTCACCTTTTAGAGTTACTCATTAATTATTATAATTTGGGAGTACGGCTGTGAACCCATGTCTGTGTTCCCCAGATTAATTTATGCCTGAACTACAAAGGCCATGCTTGTTTGTTTGTTTATTTATTTGTTTCCATCTGCAACAATATGCAACAATTTATACAAATAAGGAAAATTCCAGAAAAAGTACTGAAGCACAGAACACCCAGGAGTTCTCAGCAACCCTTGGGTTGAGGTTTTTCCCTGGCCTTCACTCCCTGAGCTGGAGCCAGCAGATGTGCATCCTGGACCTGTGTTTGTCAGCCTCCTATTACAGTTACTGCAAATTATGTGAGACTTTTTTTCTTAAACAATAACAGAAAAAATATTGGTAAAAGATTAGAGAAAAGGCCTTTGCTGGGGAGGTTTTCAGCAAGTATGGATACCAGTGTGAGATGTGCAATACATCTGTTTGAAAGTGCAGCACTTATTTACAGTAAGGAATTTTGCTGTAACATCAGCTGAATGCAGTTTCCAAATTATATTATCTCTGTTAAAACTTCTTTTGTTATTAGGAATATATTTCTTACCTATGTCCAGTCAAAGTTTCAAATTTTATGTTTTCCTATAGTGTTCTGGAAAAAAGAGGGTAAGTAATTTTGTAAATATAGAAGGTGTATGTTCCTTTTATCCCTGCAAAATAAGAAAGTGTTTTACAAACTTCAAAGGGAAAACAGAGTTTAGTGAAAATGGAGAAATATATGCAGAAAAATTCAATTATATATAACAGAAATTTATGTAAAAGAACAGTTGAATAGTCACTTTAAATTTCATCATCTGTGTACAATGGTAGAGGAGTCTGAAGACTCTGCCTGTTAGCAACTGGTTCCTTTGTACAGAGTCAGATTTAACTTAATACTAGGAAATCCCCATCTGTATCTCAACTTATAACCTTAAATTATATGCTGACTTGGCAGTAAAATGATGTGAGAAAAGTCATAAATTTGACCTTTGTCCATATTGTGTTTCTTAAATGTCCTTATTCTTTGTAGTATAGATTTCAGTGCACTGCTGTGGCTTTGCCTTGGAATAAAGTGTTTGATCTGTACATGCAATTGCTCCTGATAATTATGTGTATTAAAAACAGAAAAACAAGGTGAGAAAGGAGATTTGATTTAATTTAATGTACTTATATATGCTTAATTCTCGTGTTTTATAAATTTCATTCAAAGGTAAGTGATCTTAATGATAGCTGAATGCCAAGGTAAACTGCAACAACTCCATTGTTGAAAAGTACACACAAAAAAACAAACTGTGACCTGAAAAGTAAACTTCCAGAGGATTATAGGAGAAAGTTTACTTACACATCAGGTATCTTAGTTGTAATTGTTCTGGCAGTTGATGTACATAAAATGAACAAAGTGGCTTGGCCCAGTATTGCATTAACAGTTGAATAAATTAATGCATTCTCCATTGTTTATTTTACCTCCCAAAGTGTGAAAAAATTGCACCTTTGAACAGTAAACTCTATTGCTATAACCATCTGTTTGCAGTTTCATTACACACTCCTACCAGAATAACCTTCTCTTTGAAGAGAAAATTGATATGGGTTGTAAAAATTACGGGCTCTGACCTTAGGTTTTATGTCCCTTGAGGTATCCCTGGTGTGGTCTCCACTGGTAGATGTTAAGGTTTCTTCAAGAAGTACCTTTGTGTCTTCCAGCTAATTTCAGATAAGAAGCCCATGCATCAAAGGGTTGGCTGTCACACAGAGCTGAGCACTCCAGTCTCTTGTTCAAGCCTGAAAATGAGCTGAGTGAGACCCTTGCAACTTTGTCCTGCCCTGCCCAGAGCTGCTGTGTCAGCTGGGGCCAGCATGATGTCCTTTAGAGTAAAGGATGTTTTGTCTCCATGGACTTCACTAGCTCAGTCTTACTTCTGAAACTGTTAATATTATCAATTAAAGGCAATTAGCAGGACTACTGTTTTGCTTCAGGTAGAATGTTCACTTTTAATTCTGTTAAAATGCCATCAGTTTATGTATTTTTGGATGCATACTCCACAAAGGCACTAAACTCAGTTGATTCCAACTGAAATACTTGAATAGGGAAGTTAAAAACTGAAAAATGCCATTATTTGTAATCATGATGCTTTTAAAATAAACACTCTGGATAGTTTAGTAATGAAATATTACAAGCTTTGTTTAAAAAGCAAACACTCCCCCCCTTCCTCTTGAGCTTCAACAGTGGCTTGTTTAAAAAACCCAGTAAAATTCCATAACACTTAAACTCTTTTGAAGTAGCTTTTCAACATCAGCAAGTAATTCTGCAAATTGCTTTTGAAGATGAGGCTTCATTTACTCCAGCGTGTGCAGTCTAATGGAGTGGATTAGTGGGTGTGGACTGAAATGGTAATTTAGGTTTTTTTGTGTGCATGTGTCTCTGTAGAACACTCCCTATCAGACAGTCTCTGTCCTCCTGGAATAGTTGTGAGTGGACTGAGGCTGTTCTGTTTAATAGTCACTGCTGAAGACTTGCAGTCTGTATGATGGCATTGTATTCATGTTGAATAATAATTTTTCAGTATTAATTTTTCACTTTCATTCTACTAAATAATTTTTTTCCGTTTTTTTTTCCTAGAGCAAAAATAAAATTTTAATTAGGTGAGTTCCCAGAACCAGCCCACATAAATATCAGTGGTGGGGTAAGGGTAGATTAAAGATGTGCAGATGGAGTAGGAAGAGAGAGGAGCACCCTGGATTTGTTTGCCTTGCACTGTTTTGGGACTGCTCCCCAGGACAGAGTGACTTCAACTTTACATTTGAATTAGTAGTTATTTGATAGGATACACACAGCATAAGACAGTTCCCTAATACTGATGTGTACATTCAAAAGGGAAAAAAAAAAGGTCACTCAGCTAATGCAAATTGAAATTATTTTATTGATTTTAGTATTTTTTTAACTGAGTTGCATGGTTTTATGCTAGCTGAAAGTGGTTCCTTTCATTTTGAAAGATGATGTAGAACTTTCTATGAAGTCTGTAATTATGTAAAAAGAAGACAGCATTCTCCCTGCTTGCTACAAATCAAACCTTTCAAGTAGACAAAAAAATTATGATAAGTCATTATGTCAAACAGATTTTAGATGCAAAGTAGTCTATTCAAGACAAGGTTTTTCTTTCAGATGAAAAAGTTGAATATTAAATGTCCTTGAATTTTTGACTGTTCATTTGCACTGGAGTTTTTTTGTGGATGAAGTTTTTTAGATACAGCATGGCAGTTCTTTAGCTTCTGTAAACAAAAATACACCCCACTGACTCAGTAATCCAATAAAAATATTCAATAGGAAGCAATGAAGCTTTTAAAGTGTATTGAATAGGTATTTTATTGTCATTTGGAAAACTTCAGGAGTCCAATCTTGCTTTAGCTGTGTATCTCAGGTTGATTTTGGTTCTTCATATAGGTTTCACTTCATTGTGATGACTACAATGCTTTATTTATTAAAAAACAATACCAAACTTTATATTTTAATGGTGATTTTTTTTTATTCACATGATTTTTGTATGTGGTATATGCTGAAAATACCATGAAAATGCTCAGACAGTGCAAGATAATTTGGTGACAAATTATCTCTTGATAATGAAGTGAAAACAATAAAGTCCTGAGTTTGTCCTGGAAGTGCAGTTTCTGTGGGCACATCATTGTAGGCACTGAAAACATTTTGTATTGATTCTATAGAACAGAGAGTTTCAACATTAATAATTTAGCTGACAAGAAATGGTTTACATTAGGTTATCAATGCTCATGTGTTGCCACTGAGAACTGCTGCAGATGTGACATCAGGTTCCATTAGGCTGAAACCAGAAAAGTCACAAGGAAGCCTCAACTGATAGCAGCACTTCTTCAGTAGTGAGGGCAGAAAGGAAGGGAAAGGTTCGTTTGCAGAGGGATGAGGACATCACTTTTATAGCTTTACCGTAGGGGAAGTCCAGTCTGTTAAACCAGGATCTGGGGCTCGAGAAGCAGCAGCTAACACACACCTCTCCTGTTGTAGAGACATATAAACCAAAATGTTCTAAATTACTGAGTTGTTTTTATTGCAAGTTTATCTCTTGGCAGCTTTTACTGGTCATAAAAAGGTGAATATGGCTGAAAAGCATTAAGCTGAAACCACTTAAGGAAATAAAGGTGGCAGAAGGCAGCAGGAGCTGGCTGTGTTAATGCAAATTTTTGTCTTCATGAGTCAGTTACTTGACTCCCCAGGCACACTGCTCATGTGGATTAACCTGGTAAAAACCCGTAACAAACTCAATGTTCTCTTGCTACGAAGGTCTGGGCAGCAAGTAGACACCTCCACAGGAGAATACACAGTGAATTTCCAGATAGAGGCACTGCTCTGCACATTGATACTTAACCGTGTGAATACATTTGTAGAAGATTGGTTGAATGTGAAAATAAGTGCAATAGAAATACAAGTTTTAGACTTTTTGAAAGAAAAGCATTAACCCTCAAACCTTTAAAAAAAATTTTGGGAGCAGAAAAAAAGCAAAAAAATTGATTATTCCTCTAGGGAGTTTTACTGCTTTGGTCCATGTAAATCATTAAACAGGGACCTCACTCTTGCTTGGCTTTGCTGACTCTGGTTTAAGACCGTTATTTGCCAATTAATTATCTTATCTGTTTTTCTGTACCTATAGTATTTATTTTATAACATGAAGAATGCTCATTATCCCTTTGCATTAAGGACATTAACTACTTTTGTGTCTTAGGAGTGTGGAAACAGAGTAAATGGAGCAATGAGGACAGAGTTATTTTTGTTTTATAATTGCTTCAACTTCTCCGGTTGGATTTTTTCACAAATATTGAACATTTACTTCTTGGGTAAATCCAAATGGTAGACACTGGAGGATCATGACTGTTGTTTGTCATTTTAACCCTCAAAACTAGTGCGTGTAGCTTATCTAAATCATAATATATTTGTCATTTTTCTTAACTGCCTCTGTTTGTTTACATCAACTTTTGTCTAACTGAATTGTAAGATCAGTGAACAGGAACTGTTCCCACTATATGTATTTAGTGCCTTTCACAATGGGTCGCCAAACCTCATGTTGTCTCTGCTGTAATGTAAACAGAAAGAAGTTAATCATTGTCATGGACAGATTTCTTTCTCTTTTAATGGTATATGTGATGTTAATTTGCTTATTTTGGACATATTTCAGACATATGTCTCTTGTATTATAAGTGATCTGCCTGCATGGCCTGTTACCTTTCTCTTCAAAAATATGTAATACAAGGTACAAAACCTTTTTACTGAGGTGGTTTTGGGGTAACTTTACAGTTCTTGGCCACTTAGACTTTGTCTGCTCAAGTTAAAGTTTTCTGTGGATAAACGTGGGAGATGACTTAAGGCAGTGCCTTTAATTTGTCACTTTTTAAATTATTCAATACTTATATAAGGCAAATAATCTGGAAGAAGCTTTATGTAGATTTTGAGTAAGGATCATTTCTTCTACACTTCTATATTGTCTGTCCAGAGCTCATTTCAAGGAGTCATTAAATAAGTAACAATTTGATGTCAATTTTGTTTTGTTGAATAAAATAGCCAACAGAGTGACTATAGGAAATCTGTTACTGTGTGGAGGATTTATTTTATACACCCTTGAGTGATGTTGTGAAAAAATTATTATACAAAGTTAAAGGAAGCATTTAGAGCGGTTTTGTGAGTGTTCTTTCACTTGTTACACCAACACGTTTTTGGTTTACTCTTTAGAATGAAACTTTTATAAAATCTAAGAAAAATAAGCCTTTAATTGCAGACATGTAATGTAGTTTGTCTGTAGCTGTTTCAGATGCTGTCAGTTAATTCTTTTATACGTAAGCAAGGCAAATCTCTGTGCAGCTGCAGGACTTGAGCACTGGGTCATTGAGATGAGACAGATCCGTGCTCAGAAAAACCTCAGCCTTTTCCCAGGTAGCCAGCTATGAAATAGTGCTTCTATATTATGAAAATTGGGAATATTTTTTCACATTCATCATCTCTGTGTGGCACTCTACCAAGGTTACCATAAGCTGTGTGGCATGGACTACAACTACTGTCCTTTCTCCTCCTCACCCTGAAACTCAGTTGCATCTTATAATTGGAGTACCATAGATCTAATTCAATTAAATAATTTATAAAAAGGATCTCTTTGTTTGGGAAGATTCCTGGAAAGATCCTTGAGGAAAGGCCTACACCTCTCTCTCTAAAATTGTGTTTAAGTACTTACTCCTTCCATTTGAAAAAGCAGAAAATACGAAAAATTTCTCTGCATCTGCAGAGAAATTGTGAGTCCCTGGAGGGCTGTACACCATAGGCTGTCTGAGGGCTTGGTTTGTTTGGGTTGGGGGTGTTTTGAAAGGCCAGGATGGTATCAGTCTGACAGTGATGAGTGCTGGTACCTGTGCAAACACATTACCTCGTGTAAGAGCTTCTCAGGTGGCAGACTGTGCATGGGCACTGCTCTCAGAGAAAAGAAGGAGGAAGGCATTAAAGCTGCTCCAAGTGAAGAGCAGAAACTCCCAGTGACTTGTGTCAGAGCATGCCCAGGGTCTGTCACATGTGGAGCTTACCCAGTATCACCCTACAATCAGTGCCAGTGAATGTTTCTACACCATTAGCACAGCAAGTCCTTCTTCTCTTCTTTATTGGCCTGCCTGGGCTAAGTCTTAGGCAAATTCCTCTAGGTAGCCAGAGTTATCCTTTAGGCATTCTGGCAGTGATTTGACCTTGTTCAGATATTTTATTGCCTCAGGTGGTGGAAGAAAGCAAAGGACATCAGTATCTCTGGGACAGTGATTCTTAAGGCATTTTAACCAGAGGGCAAGTGGCTAAAAGAATGGTATTTTAATAGGCTGCAGACAAGTCCAACTTATCCACTACAAACAGTGTGAAGGGACTTCTGCCTGTAATTAGGGCACTGAGCTGGTGCAGGAAGAGTCTTAGGAAAATTATTTCAAGGATGGTAGCTGGACAGAGAATGTGAAGATCAAGAATGGGTAATATAAACAGCTCTGCCTAGGTAGGAGTCACATCTGCTGAACTTGCAGCCACTGTCAACAGTTGTCTAGCAGAGAGCACTTGGCAGTGCCTGGTTGTCCTGAAATCACTTGAACCAAAAGGCATTCAGTCTCCCTGTGCAGACTGTCAAGCTGGGACCGAGCTGCTGTTAATTCTGATTAAGTTATCAATGCCATTAACAAGTCAGTCTTACAGACACTATGGTCTTGTGACACACTTTGCACATTCAGACAGTACAGAAATGGCTATTTGTTCTTGCTTTTCAGAGTTGAGGGAGGACTGTGTTTAGATTTGGGTGCCTTTTTGAGGCACTGTCTTTTGCCACCCTTCAGTGCCTTTTGCCAGACTTGGAAGAGTGTTCTGGGGAAGCATTGCTGTGTGCTTTCTCTGTTCTTAAATTTTAGAGACAGGTTGCCAGGCAAGATGGACATCTCGTCTGACCTGGTATGGCTTTCTTATGCAATTAGTACTTATGTAAGTGATCTGTCTTCTGTGTAACGTGAAACGAAGTTGTCTCACATGCTCCTCTCTTGGAATACAGCTTTATTAATTTACACATACTATATGCACTAGTTGAGTGTTGCAACATCACAGAACCTGATCACTGATCACAGAACTAGAGTGTGATTAAAGATTTACCAAATCAATTATGTGTTACACAAGGTTGTCACAGTATTAGAACTGCTATTCTGAACAGATTAAAAATAGTGTAAAATACTTCTGAAAATAAAATATTTATCTTTACAAACATCACAGGACACATTTCCTGTTTGAAGAATAATTTTTTAAATCTTTCTCTAATGTCATAAAATAATCCTTTCTTCTTCCTGTCATCAATGTTTAGATCTCCAAGCAAACATTTATACTCACTTCTCACTGTATTGAGAGATACTGTGATTGTTCCTTATTAGACATTGGAGAATGGGCTACTTGTAATATTGCAATTACATATGCTTATTAAAATGACAAATGATTACGGTTTGAGAGAACCTTTGTGTTTCACAAAGATCAATCTCTTTTTCAGGAATTAGTTGACCACTGATACCTTTAACATTGCAGCTATCTGTAACTGTGGTGATAGCAGAGCTTTGTCCAAGACCAGGGTATATACAGTGGAACAGTTTAACAAGTAATCGTAGCCACTTGGCTTTTAAAAGCATGAATCTTGATCAGTTCAGCAAGTAATACTTTTGTCCCAAAGATAAGACAGAGATACTACATGCAGCTTGATATAGTTGGTTAGAAGCTGGCTGGAATTAATGTTCTGTAAAGTATGTAAAGCAGCATAAGAACCATTGGTAACTGTTTACATGCTATTAATAATTAGCAACCTTCCTACCAGTCTGTTGGGAAAGAACCATGCGTTGCGTACAATAGAAACTCAACTCCATTCGGTTGGGTTCAAATTACATTTGACTTCGACAATAGCGCATGAATGAGTTTCTGCACATTTGAGTTTCTGCCACTGTAAACAAAGAGATGTTGGAATGTTTCATTTGTTTATTGATTTATTTATTTGGACAGGTGCAACTTGATCATATGAAGTAATTTTTTAATTCACGTATTGCCAGAAAATACCTTAGTAAGCATTGTCCAGTCAGAGTATATGATATTAACCAATGTCTTGACTGAAATTGATTTAGCCCATGGCTGGTTTGGAGTTTGTGTCTTAGACTAATCAAATCATGTTCTAGAGAAAGTGCTTTGCCTGGGCTTAGAAAATACAAATTTTATTTTCTGATTAATTTCTTTTTATGTACTAAGTTCCTTCTTTTGCTTTCTGCTAAAAATTATGTGCACGTCTGTGAGGTAGGCTCTGTTAATGGTAATAGAGCTCATCCTTGGGAAGAGGTCATTCAGTCCTGATGGATCCCATCTGTATGAGGATGATTCTCTAGGGTGCAATTTTCCTCAGCTATTTGAAACCCTCTCATAAGTGCTCCAAAGCAATCAGGTTCTGTAATTTGCAAAATGATGGCAAGAGGAAGGAGGCAGGAAGTTTGTTGGTGGGATTGTATGGTAGAATGCAGTATCACAGGACTAACAGCCTAAATTAATGCAAGGAGATATTTGATTCAGGCTTTTTTTTTTTTTTTTGGCATCTCCAGCAGCTGGACACTGCACTTCTCCAAAGTGGACTCTACAAAGGGAGAATGGATGATGGTAGCACCAGCTTATGATTTGGGGCAGGGGAAGGTTGAGACTAGAGAAACAATATGAAGTTACATGCAGAATACATTACCCTTGGTAAAAAGTTTTCCAATTCTTTCGTGTTAAATGGAAAACTGCTCAACAATCTGCTAACAAATCCCAGAAATACCTTGCTTACAGGTAGAAATAAACCTGCTAGAAGATTGAGCTGACCTTGCACATTTAATACCTTAAATTATTTTGCCATACAACACAGCCCATGTTACAGCTGTGTGTTGTTTCATAGTTCTATCAAAGTTGGTCCTCTGTCTCTCACCAGGTGGAATGAATTGGATATACAATCAGATTTGGAAGCAGTGACTTTAATATTTCAGTTCACACTGAGAATTTGGTGTCTTTATTTCCCTTTCAACATTATATTGCATTTAAATAATGACAGGGCTTCTCCTGTAGTGTACATGTTCAATTCCTGTCACTGCTAACAGAAGGTATGTGCGGACACCAATGGAAGCACGGACTAGAGTTTCTCGTGAGGTGAACAACTGTTTATAATTAGAGTTGTGGGAATGAAGAAAAAACCAGCTAGCAAGCAAACAGTCCCTCTTCCAAAAAGCTTGGTAAACTCATAAAGCTCAGGGGCTTAATCTCTGAACCAGAGTGCTTGTTATCTAATCCTCACCAGCTGTTGTGTACTTGGTAGCCATGACATCTGTAATAGAGCTGAAGGGCCTGTCTATATTGGTTGGCACCTTTACCCACCAACTGAATTTGATTCTTCTCTCATTGCTCACATTTACCTGCTTTAAATCATTAACCAGTTGCTCAGGGTTTGATCATCCATTTAACCATACTTTATAATAGAAGTCAAGTGCTGCTTTTCACATTAAGCATATTTTAGGTATGTAGGTCTTCAGCAGGTCTCATTTTTGTGTTGCTAATAAGAAAAAGGTATCAACCACAAGAATTTCCTCTGGTTTCATACTTATTCCTAATGTAGAGTTAAAACTGACCTGGGAGTGAAATCTCTTGAGTTGTGTTTGAGCTGAAAAACACCATCACACTTCCAGTAAACAGAGTAAAGAATTATATGCACCTCCGTTAACTGATGTGTATGGATTCTATAGGTAACTGTAGAAGGTGTAATATAAATGTAAGCAAGGTATACGTGCTCATTATAACTGTGAAAGAACACTTGTTTTCAGAGATCACTGTCAGCTGTGATGTAGTGGATATTGTTCTTTTTAAGCTGGCAGAGGACAGGAATTGGCCCATCTTGAGAAAATCTGCCATTTAATGTCTCCCAGTTCTTGAGTGAGTGCTGTGATTTCAAGCCTGCTGTGAGACAGTGCCCTCAGCACCAGCAGCAGTGCAGAGGAACAGCTGCTGTGTAGAGTGGAGTGTGACCCCTTCATGTTAGGTGTGGATAAAACTCCTATTTTGGTCCTTTTAAGGGGTCAGAGGGAAGGTGTCTTGTTCCTGGTTCCCACATGGGTTTAGTTAGGAGGTAAGTGCTGAGCAGTTCTCAAGGTAAGAGCATTTCTGGACATGGAAGAACATACCTGTGGGTTATTTTACTGGTTAAAACATAGCTGTTTATAACTTCCTGGCACGTGAATGGTTAGATTGAGCAGCTGAAATTGATGCTGTGGCCAAAACTGGGCCTGAAGGCTGCAATAAACTTATGCTAGCTGTCATCATAATGTGGGTCTAAGACTTTGAACTGTGCTAAGACAGTTCTCAGTGTCTGTAAGACTGTCAAAATCCAGAATACTGGCCTCATAAATAAAACCAGCTTTACTAAGTTTTCAAAGAAATGCCTCTTAAGTTTTGTTAAATTTTATTATAGTAATTTTTCAGTTGGAGTTAATTTGACTGATTTTTAATTTTTCCCCCCCAGAATGGCACTAAGAAGTTCTGGGATTTTATGAGGACACATGACAGGTAATGATGGCATCATTTTATTTCCCGTTGTCTTCATGCTGTATTTCATACTGTATTCTCTTTCATTGGTCAAGTGTTGTTGGTGTTCTTTTACCCCCAATTTCCTGTTCAATTCTCACTTCTTGTACAATACATGCAGGTAGTTGAATACTGTTTAAGACAGAATTAGCAGAAATTTAAAAATCTCCTTGTGGTTTATAATATTTTCAGTAAGTTTTGTCTGTACTTGAATATTCCAACATTAGAGTTTTAACACATAATTTAATATACATTTTAATGATTACATAGAAGATGGAACTGAAAGTTTGGATTGTATGAAATCCTCTTTTTTGAGTGGGAATTTATTACCTGAAGGAGTTTCTTCTATCTTTCCAAATGTATTTCTCTGATGGGGGAAGAAAAGCAATTAATTCCTGACTTCAAAGATCAGTTCATACAGGTTTATAACAAATAAGGTGTATATAAAACAGACCAAGTCTCAATGTTATTAAAAACTAAAATATTTATATGTCTTTCAAAAAGTATTAATATTTAATCTGTTAGCTGAAAACTGAGGTACTAAAAGATAAAAATAAAAAGCAAGGGTAATAACTTTTTCCAAGAAAAAGCTTTCCTAAATCTATTAAATGTAAAAAAATGTAGCAAGACACGAAAATAAATTGTGACATAACCAGAACCACTTCAAGAGATGTGCTTTTCATGTGCATTAAATAACTAAAATCAGTTGCATTTTGGGAAATTCTTCTCTGTTGGAACCCTCTAAGTCCTTACATGAGTCTTTGCATGCATGTGGATGCCTGAGAGGGATATAAAATTTTAGCAACACTTTTCATCTATATAAAGATTATGAAGGTAAAATTTTCAGCAAGACTGGCAAAGTATTAACTAGATTAAAAATGCCTGTACTGCTTGAGAATGAGGACAGAAAAGGGAGTGATATTTCAATACTGAACTTCACACTTGCTTTTGGAATTTGCCTGGAAGACAGTTCTGTCTTTGCACTTTGTCTGTCCATATGGGCATGTGCCTGAATTTATGATGGCAGATACAAAGGCTGAAATGATAATTGATTGCTGGAAATTTAATATATTCCCATTCAAGCAAGTGAATCCAGCCTCAAGTCACAGTGTTGAGAACAAGGCTTCCAGATGAATTTGTGTGACTATTTTTGTTTAAACTTTAGTTCATCACTGTGTGATAATGTGTGAATATATGCAACTCACTGAGTGGGGTAAGTATTAAAGGATCAGTTTTCCATGAACTTCTTGGGAACAGTATTTCTGAAGGACTTTTGTGGACATTTTTAAAATAGTTGAGAACATAACTTTATAAAAAGGCTATGGCCACATGTCATGCCAGTCATCTCTGGTCACATAACATTTGTTAGCTTCAGATGTGCAACAGCTGCCACCCAAACTTATTAGTGACTACTGTTGAACTGCAGAATGTCTAACACTCTTTCACAAGGAAATTCATTGCAGCTTCTGACACCAAAGGTGGTAGTGTGAACTTTCTGCATAGGAAATCCATGGGTTTACATGTATTTTTTTTGTTAATAGGAAGGCAATTATAATCCAATACATTAGTCAGATTCAAAATCCCTTATAGTACATTAAAGCCCTACATTTTGCTGTATTTTAATAGCTGTGATGCTTGTTATATGGAAAAGTCGTGTTAACTAGTTCCTGAAGATTACAGAGAACTTCATACTGAGAGAACTCTTACAGGTTCATTACTGTTAAGGAAATATTAAAGAAGAGGAGATGTTTCTGGGACACATGTTCTGTTGTATTTCTAGTATTTTCTAATGTGTGTGTGTGTCTGCTTGAAAAAGATTGTAGATGTTTTCCAGAATTAAGATCCGTTTTCCATAATATTTTTACATTTGTATTCACAGGTTACTACTTACAGAAGTGCTGTAAGACTCTTAAATGCCCCAAGTGTCTGTAATAGGGCTTCAGTTTACCTGAACTGAGCATGTTGGAATGCCAGATCTGTAAAGAACACACACACATATATATGTGTATATATGTTATATTTACATAGAATTGATATGTATTATGAATTTAGTGATGGTGAATTAAAAAAACAACTGTGTGATCATGTAAAACCACACATTGTGCCTAACCCATATCTTTATTTGTCACCCTCTTTCAGCAGCACAAGTAAACATGCTTAAGACTGACTTCCTTGCTGCATGGTAGTGATCTGAGAGCTTGTGTGCTGGCTTCCTTTGGGACACCAGTGTTCTGTCTCATTTCAAATTAGGTCCACATAAGCCAGTATTTAATAGATTTGTATCAGAAGATACAGGAAAATATTTACCAAGAGATGAAGTTATTGTTGTATAAATGTATCCTTTCCAACTGTTCACATCAACAGCTGATTAAATTACACAAAGACGAAAACACAAGGACAGCAGCAGTCACTTCATTTGATGTGAGTCACCTTTTACAATCTCACTGTATGTTGCAGTAGGGCAAGATCATTTAACCAGTCTGGTGGTGTAACTCTAGCTCAAGGTAAACTAACAGAATTGGTATTACTTTTCCTTTTTTTTTTATATATATTTATTTCTTTTCTTTCCTTTGGTATTTCAGATCTGGGCATGAGTCTATAGTATGTGGTTCATGAGCTTTCTTAAGATCAGGGTCATTCAGAACTAGACATCAATCCTGAAGTCACTGCTGTAATTTATGTTGAACAAATAACTGCTTATTCCCAAGCCCTCCCTGCCACTTAAAGACAAAAATAGTTATGTGCAATTTATTACTGGTCACAGAATAAACTGTTAAGGCAAACCTTCAGAATCTCTGCTGTCAAAAGTCACCTGCATGTCAGCAGAGACAAAAGAAGCAGCATTTCTTACCATATTTAGGTTTAAGTTCTAACAGAAGGAAGATCATGACACAAGGACATACCTGTGCACAATGGTTTTTCCTGGAATGCTTTACCCAGAGAGACTGAGGAATCTTCATCCTTAGAGAAATCCAAACCTTGACTGGACAAGGCTCTGAGAAATCAGGCCTAACTTAGAACTTAATGTGACTTTTAACAGGAGATTGGATCAGATGATTCCCAAAAGTCACTTATATCCTGATTTATATCTATGATTTTACAAGCATATTAAGTGCTTGACGAGTGTGACAGTCCTCATCTGAAAACTCAAAAATTTGCAAACTTGGCAAGAAATCTCTCAATTTCTAAGCCATTTTTCTATTGGAAAATAAGGAGCTTACTATTGTTCTTGTCCTGTGGAGTTAGATTTAAGTTAATCTTTCTTTGAAACATGCAGATGAACATTATTAGAGCTCACTGGAAGGTTTTAT
This sequence comes from Catharus ustulatus, assembly GCF_009819885.2. Taxonomy (NCBI): domain Eukaryota; kingdom Metazoa; phylum Chordata; class Aves; order Passeriformes; family Turdidae; genus Catharus; species Catharus ustulatus. The sequence goes on from NC_046226.1 coordinate 8,259,628, forward strand.
TATGTCATTAGAAACGACAGTTAAGTTTACTAAAAATTAATGAAGTAAAAATCCTTGATTACCTCTTCTCCACTATAATTATTGAACAAGTTTATTGAGGTGTTGCTCCTAAAGTTACTTAATTTTGCCCTGTTGTGTTAGGCACACAGCAGAAGATGCTGTCTGCAGTTGTGCATTTTCTAATTAAGTGTAATTTTCCCTTTAATACTCAAGATGATGTGTTTGGTCGTTATGAAACATATCCTGATGAAAATCAAGCCCAGTACAAGCAATGAAAATTTAGATGCAAGGTGTATTTCAAGATTCTTTTTAGACTTGGGTCTGTCAGAACTGGTTAGCAATTTGTGGGGGTGTGATTTGTGGGCTGAAGAGCTGTTAATTTTTTTAAGGACTCGACTTTTAAAAATAAAAGTCTTTATCAGGAGAACATTTTCCTTCTGCAAATTTGTGGTGATTTTCTGTTAGAAATAGAAACATACTAAATTTTACAGAGTAACCATCAATACCTGTAATAAAAAATTATCTCTAAAACCAGACTCAGGTTACAGTTATATTCTCCCTCATCCTAATTTTGCTATATTTAGTCCAGTAAGAGCCTGAAATGTAATACTTAAGTTCCATATTCATCTACTTTATAAAGCAATACACCACATTCGTTTCAGGTTTCAGCAGCTCCCCTTAAACAGATTCAAGGCTTTTAAAAGGCATAATTTGGGAACAGATGAAGGTCAGTGCACAGTCATGTGCTCCCTCCTGTGCTTTGAGTAATAACGCTTGAGAACAGGGACACAACTGTACCTTTTCCTAGTTGACAAAACAAAATTATGTCTACCTCTGTGTTTGAAAGTATGAAAAATGCACTGTGAAGTTCACTGCATTTAAAAGAGAACAATTTTGAGGAGACTGAATTGTGTGCAAGATAGTTATGTGTGTTCCTCTCAACTCTGAAAATACTATGTGATGAATAAAAAGCATTTGGATTAAAAAACTTACAACTCTGCATGGCATTGTACCCCATTCATGCTGCATTTTTACCTTCTAAAACATGTCACAATGACTCAGCAGTTGTTCCTTACTTTAAAAATTCTTAATGAAAAAAACGGAAAGTTTATTCTTATATTGCTGCTTTATAAGATTTGGGTTTTTTGTTTTTTTTTTTAAAGTAAAGAGATTAATTTGTTTCACATTTCAAACAAATTCATTCCTAATCTAATTTGCTTCCTTGGAAGAAACGACTTTACACTTTATCTATTACAAAGACAACTGAAAAATGTAGTTTTTCCATCAGGAGTGAGTTTACAGGGTGGAGGAAACCAAAGTTATCTCCACTTTAGTGTGCTCCCTCCTGCAGGTACCAGTCCTGGGGCAAACAGGAGGAGGCTCCCGAGGCAGGTTAGGAATGAGGATGGAGGGAGGAGATGAAGGTGTGCAGGCTCTGTGCTGTGCAGTCACCTGGCTGGGGGCAGAGATCAGGAGGTGGCTGCCCAGGGCAGTGAGGAATGTGGCCCAACAGCTGCTCCAGGAGCTGGCTGCATCCCAGCTCTGGCCACAGGAGCTGGCCAGGCAGGGGTCACCAGAGCCTGGCCAGTGGCCTGCAGGAGCCACGGGTGCTATTCTGGCTCAGTGGCTGCACCAGGCAGCTATGGAGACAGGGTGGAAGTCATGTGCCCTGACCACATTATAGGAGTGGATTAAATTCCTTCTCCTATTTCATATGCCAGATCATTTGGGCTTTATGGAAACTTAATCCTGTATGTATTTTTCTGGTTTATGTCCTAGTGTATTATAAGACACCATGAAATTTAACTCAGATGCTTCCTTTGTGCAAGAGTTATCACAGTAGCCTTAAAATACAGCTTTTTAACATCCTTATAGGTAAAAAAAAAAACAAAAAAAAATTTTTAAAAACACCAAACTTTTCCTTGGGTGGCATATACCTTTTACTTTCAGTGATGTGCTGTTGTTCTGTAAACCTTGTCTGTCTTTGTAATGTCTCCTCCAGGGTGTCAATGATGTGGAATTTTCTTGATTATCTTCAAAGATAGTGTGGAAGATAATGCACTGTTTAAAATCAACTGGAGGTAGTTCAACAAACAAAAATTATGAAAAGTTTAGGGAAATAATAGCTGAGAGAAGAGAACAAGGGCTGGGCATGTTCATGCAAAGGAAGGACAACCAAGGAGAGAAATTACCACTTATCACAAAATGTAGAGGAATGTTACAGGGCAGGCCAGAATCATTTAATTTCATCAGTAATCAATGACAGAATGAGAAATTATGTATGGTAGGGGAAGTATTTTTAAAATTAAACACTAAAACTTTTTACCAATATGCAGTATGATAATCCAGAAAAGCATGTTTTGTAATCACTGTCATTGAAAATGCTCAGGTCTAGGCTTGATATCTGGCTATCAAGGATGTTATCAGGATAATGATAATTTTCCTGGTATTAGAAGTAAAAAATGTAGTAGCCTATTAGTTTCCTTCAATCCAAGTAATTACACTATTTGTTTGCATACGATATTTGCAAATAAAATGCACTTAATGCTGTGCTTTTTGTTGTTCATTTTTGGGGTTTTCTACAGTGAAGACTTGACAGATCCTCTGCTTTCATGCCAGGAATTCTGCAGGCGTATTTACTGTCTTTTAAAATGAGTTACTATGTTGTTACCTTAGGATCCAATCTAAATAAAAGCACAGAAATGAGAGAAACATGAGATGAGATGCTGTAAAGCTATCAGAGAGAAACATGAAATCATAAATCTTCAGATTCTTATTTCATCTTTTTAAGCATGTGATGTGAAAGCACCCTATTGCATATAATCTTTTCTCTGCTGTATCACTGAAATAGGGTAAAATGGCAATAAAATCTTTATTGAGGGCATTGCTTCATTTGGAAGTTAAATATTTGCCTAATTTTAAGAATAGAAGCCACGAAAATTCTTATAACTAAGCAGGTCCACAAGAATTTTAACTCATTATTCATAAATTTCTGAATACAGGTTTCTGGTATCCAGATTAGAAGCATCTTTGGTTTTTTACAAATTTAGGGATTTAATTTTCTAGTGTTTCCAATAATATAAAAAAAAGAATTAATGTGTTTGTTCTCTTACAATCACTGAAATCAGAAAGAGTCTTCCCTCTGCTTCCAGGTGATTTTGAAATAAACCTGTTCTGTGTGAAGGGTTCCAGGAATTTGTACATGGCCTAGAGACAGCAGCATGATCATGACCTGCATTTGGGATTGGTAAAAATAATCTTAGCAAAGCTAGGAAATGTTCTGTAATTGGAGTGCTTGCATTTTAGAATTTTAGCTGAAAATATCTGTTGGAAAAGAGAAAATAATTCAAGCCTTGTTCTAGAAATGGGAAAATTGAGGAAAATGTGAACAACTTCCAGTTTCTCACTGATAGTACTGAGGCTGTGCAGTTACACCTGGCAAAGGGCTGTGTTTTGCACATCATACTTGGATTTTGGTAGGTAATAAACAAAGTTGCTGTTTTCCCTCACCTTAGTGCAGAACAATTGATCTTTTTTGTTTTGTGAGCTGTCCTTGAAACCTGATGGTGTTTTGAATCTTTGAATTTTGCCATTTCAGAATGGAATAGAGCACTACTTAAGCTTTTCAGGTGGATTGTTTATTGTTCTTGCTATGTGATAGCATTTATAAATGGCAGTTTCACAAATAATTAGGAATTGGAACAAAAACCCATCAGGCTCTGACATCTGTTGCACATAATTCCCATAAAACTGTATTTAATCAATAAGTTAGCATAAAACCTGAATTTATTTATTAAAATATTTTCTTGAAAGAATCCCATTGAGATGCAGTGTGTCATTTCTAAGGGTATCCTGGGATACTGGCCAAGATATGACACTTAAGGAATGTTATTGAGAGCAGCATGCTTTGATGTCTCATTTATTTTGCAGTTGAATTTTCTTTTTATTTTTTTCTTTGTTGTATAAAAATAAATTGCTGTGAGAATTGTTTATTCCAAAGAAGTTGTCCTGATCATGTTCGCTGTTTGGCAATACAAATTGCTACTTTACAAGTAGATGTAAATTGTGTTTTAAAAGTGCATGTATATGGGTTTGTTACCACTTCTTAGTTCATTTTTATGCTGGTCTGATGATTAACCAAACATATGCTTCCTGCTTTATGGTGTCATGAACAACTTCCTGCTGCAGTTCAGTTTACTGAAACCAATCTTCCTTTTGATTTTTTCCAAAGTAACGTTTATTTTCTTAAGCATACGTGGCTCACCACTTTATTCTGGGTTTATTTAATATTAAATATTTACGTTGTGTTGGAGAAAGCATTCACATTTCATCGGAATACAGAAGTCTTTTAGACGTCTCTAATTATCTATTGCCAAATCCACTTTATCTGTGATTAGTATGAAAGGGTGAATGTTTTTGTCAGGAGCTTATAGCTTTGCTTTTGTAATAGGCTGCATTTTAAGCAGCCAATTGGATTGGTGGTGGCCTTTGAAAGATGCAAAATGCTTTGAAGGAAGACTTAAATGAACCAGTAAAGATTGTGCAAGCACACACATTTAATCTCAGGACTATCTGCATTATAGTTAAAGCTCTGGGAAACTAAAGGAATTGCACTGGAGAATAATCAAAGGGTACAGCTTTATTACATCTCTGCTCTGAAAACGAAGGGGCTGTTTTCTCTGGCTTAAGGTACTGGGTGCTGTGCTGATAAAAGGAAGAAGACAGCACTTTAGCCACCACATGAGAAGTTTTCAGGATGTGTCCAGCTGTGAAATGGATGGTTAATTTGAATACAGAATTGGCACAAGGGCTGCATACAATTTTTTCTTACGGACACCAAAAATAATTTTGAAATAAGATGAAGTTGGCCCTCCTGAAGGTTGACTCCTCCCAGAGAATTTGCTTTTGGATGTTGGTTCTCAAACAAGTTTAGGTGGTTTTTGATGATCACTTTCAAATTGAAAGCACAGTCAGATTTGAACGAGGAGAGGACAGATTCGCAAACATGAACGTGGTTGTGTGGAGACCTCAGAGCACCTTGCAGGATCTGAAGGGGGTCCACAGAGAAGCCAGAGAAATTCTCTGTCAGGACTGTGGTGACAGGACAAGGAGTGATAGGTACAGATTCAGAGAGAGGAAATTTAGGTTAGATACTAGGGAGATATTTTTTACTGAGAGGGTGGTGAGGCACTGGAACAGGGTGCCCAGGGAGGTTGTGGATGCCCAACCCTGGAAGTGTTTAAAGCCAGGTTGGACAAGGGGGCTGGGAGTAGAGGATCTTTACAGTCCATTCCAGCCCCTTAGCATTTTATGGACGTACTTTAATTGTGATCTGGGGTGTTTCTCAAACATAATGTTTTAGAAAGACTAGATGGAATTATAGGCTTGACATGGAAAATCAATTGAATAATCAATTTGTCATCCTTCTATGAACAAAGAAAGCCAAATTCATATAACTTCAAGAAGAAAAACAAATTTATACTTTAAAGCTAAAGCAATTATGGGACTTCTAAATTATTTATTTATTTATTTCATACTAACTTTTCATCTAGTATGATTTGTGAATCTTGACATTTTCTCCTTTATGAGCTATGTGGGCTAAAATATGAAATGTGTGTTTTATATTCACATGCTCTCCAGCAGAGATGAATGCATCTCTAAATACTTCTGTGGTTGCACACTACATTTGATTATTTTCTTCTGATTGTATCAAAGGGATTTTTAAAACCAAATATCTGTTGAGAATCAAGGGGGCTGATTAAATCACTTGCTTTTATTCCTGCATGCCGTTTTTGTGTCTCCTTTTGGAATCTGCTATTCCTTCTTCTTTGTCTTCTTTGAGAATGGTAACTGAAATACTGCAGGCACTGTGTTAGTAGTATTGGAGGGATTTTGGTAGTTTGGTTTGGTTGGTTTGTTGTGGTTTTTAAGAAATCATACATCATTAGTTCCTAAAGTGTCCCCCATGGAGCTGAGATTATTGTTTATAGGTACCACCTACCAGTATTACAGGCTTTAAACTAATTTTGAGATACTTTTAAACCTTTAAAAGTAGGTGAAAGAGGCTGAGGTTAAGAGCTGAGAAGTCCTGGCTTTCAGTGTTAATGTCAGTGTTTTTTTAGGTGCTTTACCTTCCACTATTCGTTTCTGAACACAATTTGTGTCACACACACACGCATGCTTGACACAAGAATCTCCTGAGTTGCTCTTTCAAGGATTTGAGAAAAGTCAATTTCTTTACCTGTGCTACCTCATAATTTACCAAATGGATTTGGTATTAGTATTTTAGTTATTAGCACAAGATTGTCATTAAAAGTTCTCATCTGCAGCCTTGAGAGTCTTAGCTCACTGAGAGAAGTACAGGAGTCTTGTCCTTGTCTTTGCTATTGCCATACTGTGGGGGTTTTCTAAAATTATTTGTAAAGTCAGCACTAAGGCCACATCTAAGAATAAAGAAATACTGAATCAATCTTTATTTATTAAAGGATTTTGAAAGTTTGTCTCATGAAAAACAATTAGTAAGTGTCAGCAGTTGCATGTGGATTAACTATAGCCATAGAAATACACATTTAACAGGCTGTGGTAAAGTTCATTTGCTGATCTCAATTACTGGGATATGTTTCAAAAGAATTAACTTTGCATAGTCCGTATGTGTGTGTGCACATTTTAACAGGATGTCAGTTCTCATCTGTCCCCTACCTCAGAGCTGCTGTGGTCAAATGCTGTGTATCTTGTGTTGCTCCATGAAACACCACCTGCCTTTCTCAGGTTTGAGAGTGTGAAGCTGTAGTATTTCTAGCTAAATATCTGCTGAGCTGGAATATCACAAAGCATCAGTTGCTGTGATTTCAATAAATACAGAGCGTTACTATGTTGGGGGAAGGAAAAATATGGAAGTAGTTTTCTATGGCACACAGTGAAGTCATTCTCTAAACTGCTCTCAGAGGTGATTTCAGCTGTAAAGGTTGTATTCAGGTGGGTATTTTCTCTTTTTGTAAGAGTCTTAAAGGTGCAGGAGGAATTAAGGTTCTGCACTCTTATGTTGCAGTGTCCTTGGCTCAGCTGTCTTATTGCTGCACATTGACTTAGTTTAGGGAAGTCAAATATCCATCAGATAATCGTAATACCTATTTCACTTGGGGCTTTTTCTAAGTTTAAATGGTTAAATGCCACACAAGAGCCTTGGCTGAGTAGTTGGAATCCCTTTCAGGAAACATCATATTAGATGCCAGGACCAGACACACTTCAACTGCAAACTTGAGTACAGTAACAGCTCAAGTACAGGTTAAATGCTCTTTGTATGTGACATTTTAGGTACATATCTTTCTTAAAATATTTTAAAGCTACTCTAATAGTTCCCATATTTATAAAAAGAACAATATTCCATGTCATTGCACAGTAAGCTGTTTATATGCGTTCTTTCTTTGGGGAAAACTACTGTAATTAGTGATTTCTTTTGTGTATAAAGCAGTGGGAAGGTGAGGACGAGGTTGGGCTGAAGGCTAAGTAGGTCTGTGGTCTTCACCAGCCCTGGAAGTCACTGTGCACACCCTGTCATCTCTTAATAAGCTGTTTTTCTGTTTGGTTAGTCCCTAATTCAGCCACCAACAGATGTGGTGTGGAGGAGCTGAGTCTCCTTCACTGCTCAGTGGTGTTTGCATTCCTGACCTCTCCTTTTACGCCTCTGATTGCCCTCAGTCAGCTGCTGGAGGAATAGCCAGCAAAGATCAACCTCTGGGATGTGGTAAAAGTAATCTGCCACACAAAGTGTAAAGATTAGCAGGTCTAAGCTGAGACAGTGTTTGCTTAGTGCAGAGGTGTTACAGCTTGTTTTAAGGCATGGATGGAAGCTTGGGATTTATCATGGGTGTTATCATGATCCTTTTATATCTGGGTGTTGTTCTTTGTGAAATGTAATAAAAAAGTCGTCCTGTGCTCCTGTTTGAGGCATGAAGCCTGTTGCTGCATTAGGACCTTTGATACTCATTTTAGATCAAATTCTTGTGTAGTATTACTACCTACTTTTAGGGAATGTGGCTGGGCTTTTTTTTTTCTTTTTTAGTGCTTCTGTGTTTTTTCCCCCAAATGTACAGCTTTGGTTTCATTTCTTTTCTGTATCTTTTAGTTGTGGGGATGCTCACAAAAGTCCTTGTGGATGTTTTAATTTTTTTGTGTTTACTCCTCATTTAAAAACTGTTTATATAATGTCCTAAAATAGGTCTGGTTGTAGTATTTTGAAGGGAAATCAAATACCTCTGTAATACCCCATGGTATGGTCCCACTGAAAAATGTATTTGGACCTACTAATGGACTTATAGTAGTTCTTTTTGATAGCCTGTATCATCTATAAAATAGCAATTTCAAACTAATTTTGTAGTGAATTCTTTGTAAGATGGTTTAAAACTACAGAAGATAAATATTTTCCTTACAGGCCAGACCAATCATCTGAACCCACATTCTGGGCTGTTATGAGGAAGCCCATTGAAAAGGGAAGTGAGGCTCCTCCACCTAGCTCAGTTGAACTGTCTTGCTCTAACTTTGTGTAATACTCAAATAACTGTCCTGAATGCAGCCTTCAATTGGTTTTCAGAAGTTACAGGCCTGGTGACCTGTGAAAATATTTCATGTTATGTTGTTTCTTGTGAACAAAGAAACAGCAAATGGTATTCCCAATGTTACCCCTCTCCTAAGAATGTGTAATTCTGAACTTTCTCTTCCACAACTCTCCAACTCTCCAACAGGAAATATTAGAACTTGTGTGTTGTGGTTTGTTAAAAAAATGTAAATTTCTCTTCAGAATTGTTTGTCAGTCTCTCAGAAAATTAGAAGTAATTAAATAGAAAGTTCTACAGATTTGTGCCATTTCTGTACCCTCTCATCTCAAGATGGTGTGAGAAGCAGACAATTGTAATAACTTGCTGCTACTCCTTTCCAGCTAATTTGATCTTGTTCCTTAATTCTGACAGATTGTTTTTAATTTTCCCATCTGTTCCATAAAAATCTCAAGTGATTGACTCCTAGGAAAAAATAATGTCTAATAGCTGAGCCATTTTTAATGAGTTGGTATGAGTTATTTAATGAGACGTGCTGAAGAAGGCAAGCCAAAGGAAAGATTGGGCCTGGGGTGGTGGATGTAAAGAAAGGTAAAGGGCAACCATCTGCTTCAGGAACTTCCACTCTTCAGCAGCAGCTTTAGGCTGCTGCTCTCTCCAGTTTCAGGCAGTGCCCATGGACAAAACAACATAGGCTCAGTGGCAGTGATTGCTTTTCCCTTTTTATTTAGAGCAGTGTCTAACCTCAGACAGTACTGCTTTGGGGAGAGGAACAGTCATGAAAAGAAAAATAAAAATCAAAGAATAAAAGAATAATATATAAGTAACCTTTAAAATTCTATGGTCTGTGGTTTAGCTTCATTTCTTCCAGCAGCCTACACAAACTCCCAGATATTCCAGAAAGAACACTAGTGCCAGTAAACAGAGTGAATGTTCTCCTCCAGCCTCTCTGAAAGCTAATACCTTTGCTTTAAAACTGCCTGCAAATGGCATCTCCTGGGGCAGGAAGCCATCAATATGCAGTACAGGTCTTTGAGAATAGCAAGCATGAATATAAATACTAACATCTGGACTGGTCCCTTCTGTTTTGGTTTTTATATATTATTATAATAAACATTAACATTATTTTTAATAATCATCAGATAGAATTTTCTTTGGCAGCTTGAGACTTCATTATTAAATCAAATAGTGAAAATAAATACACAGCTCTTTTACAAGTTGAAAGTTTGACTCAACCCTGCAAATATGCCATTGTGAGTCTAATCTATTGTAGAATTCATAGAATAATGAATTAACATCTCCATTGCATACAGTGAGCAGAACAATGAGAGAATGCTTCCATGGCAATGAACAAAATATACACTTGTTTTTTCAGGTGGCAGTGGGCTACCAACTAAAGAGAAAAACTTTTGTCTGCATTTTCTTATGCTGGTAAAGCTGAGAGTGTGTTAGGCAAGCAGAGAACATCAATACTCTACACATCCAGAGCATGTCCAAATACTCAGCCCAAGGTTTTGACTAGCCTAATTTGAGGCTAATATAAGGGGAAAAAAATGTTCTTATTTGTAAGAATTTTTTGCTATCTAGTACCAGGTTCTAGTACCAGTACCTCTCTGGAAGAGGGGGTGGTGGTGGGGGTGTTCCTGTTGGGAAGAAGGAATTGATTGGTGCTTATTTTGCATGCCAGGAACAAAAGGGACTTCATTTTGAGCAAAATTGTCATGGGCTTTGGGACATTACCCATTATCTATCCCTCTAGATGGATTTTGGACAAGGACCTTGTTGTGTTGCAGCTTTGCTAATAAATCTTCCATGTGTTTATGTAATTAAAATTAAATTCACAAGATGTAAGTTTATAGTTCTGCATTAGTCCTTCATAAAGCATTGATCTTTTGTTTTTTTTATCTTCCTCCTCAGTGTGTCAATCCTGATCTTTAATACTTCTCGGCAGTGCTTTGTTGTGGTGAAGCAGTTCCGCCCAGGTAATCCTCTTTTTTAGATTTACTTTTGCTCTCTAGTGAAGCAAGCTTTTAAGGGTTTAGCAGTTAAAAGTTGGTGCATCTGTGGTGATAAAATCTTTGTTCTATATTCTGTCTCTTTGTATGATAGCCCATCCTTTTCAGTCAGTCAGAATTTCTAACCAGGGAAATTTCCATTATGGATGAAACAAATGATTAGGGTAGTCTTACATTCTGCTTTTGGGCTGGTTATTGTCCTCTTTTGGAAGAAATTACAAACAGCTCCACAATGATCATGCAAGAAATTGCTTTAATTTGAAGTTCCTTCTTGACCTACTTATGCAGAAGCACAGTATTTTCCTTTTTGTTTTGTTTTGTCTTGAATATGCTTTTTATTTGTACTGTCTTATTGTGCATTGTATGGTTGGGAATTGAAAATGAGGGAGATTCGGGGCTGTATGCTTTTTCATCAGTATATGGACAGCTTCATTTTACCAGGTATTATGAAATTAGGTTATACATTTTTTTCTGAGTTTTTGTATCCATTATTTTAACTCAAAGCAATATTTACTTTCTAGAAGTTGAAAACAAAATGCGTATTCGCTGCATGTTAATTAAAATAAATGACAAGGTGTTTCACTGACTGTTGCTAAGAGACCATTTCAAGCCTGCTCATGGTACACTTCATAGAAAACTTTCAGGGTAGTGTCACACTGCCCTTTCTTCCTGACAGTGATTACAGCCTCTCCAGTGCTGTGCAGCAGTGTTACACTGACAGTGCATCCTTCTCATCAAGTGCTAATTGACTTGTATGAAGTGTTTGGTTATTTGTTCATCACTAATCCACTGTCTTTTATTTGCCAGTGAATAAATGGCTCCCATAACTCTTGCTGTCGTTGAGGCAGTCTGGGGAGAAGCCTTCATATGTGTGCATGCATATACATATATAGCAACACATTCATTGCACCATCTCTATGAAAGTGTCAAGTCAGCCTCAAAAGACTGCACTGTTTCTGGAGTGAAACCATTCCAGAGGCTGGAGCTGCTCAGACACCTGGCCTTAGGCACAGTGGTCAGCCAGACCCCCACAGCAGTTCAGTGGTCACAGCCATGCCCTGCCATTACTCTCATCTCTGTATTTATAATTATGTCTCATTCCATGGTTATTGTCTGCCCTGGTGCCTGTTCCACACAGCAAAGACAAAGGCTGAGACTTTTCTCATTGCCAGATGCTACCAGGGTCCCACCAGGAAGGGGATCACTCGTTGCTGTGAGTGAACAGCTGCCACTCACTCTCCAGGCACATCTCCTGCGTGTGTGCTGGTGCCATGTGTGCTGCTGGCCTTACCCTAGGCTGTGCTGGCAGGAGCAGCTTTTCCCACTGATGTCTGTGCTGCTTGTACAGGCACTCATCCCTCCCTGCCCATTCCCACCTCGTTCTGTTTGGCAGCAGCAGCAGCAGAATGGCTGCAGACAGGAGGTTTTCAGGATCAGGGAGCTGAAGGAGAAGCACACAGCTAGCCAGGCAAACAGTGTGCTCTGGGCTTAGATCATCTTGAATGATCATGAGATCACACATTTGGGAGGAGCAGAGAGAAGAAAGATAAACATGTATCTCTGTATATGTTCCTCATCCATGACTAATTTGCAGATGTATTGGTCAATGCTTATTTTGGTGGGCAATTGATCACACATTTTCAAATATAATAAAATGATATGTTGCTAGGGTTGGGACCTATGAGCACATACTCTGGTTTATTCACTGTAACTATAATGATCTTCAATGGATTGTGATGTTTGTTTTTCCACTGACTTAAGCAATATCAAAGTTTTGAATCATAAGCAATGTTCCATTTCAAGAGGTACAGAACAGCAGTGCAGTCAGAAGTTTAGAGAGGATCCAGCAACTTCCCAGACAGCCAAACCCCACTGGCTCCTTAGTCCCTACTGCTGTTTTCTTCTGTTTAGGGATAGCAGACAAGTCCCTGTATATGTCACCTACAAAGGCTGCTTTTAATAACAGCCACGATCTTTGCTCCATTTGGTTGAACCATCTATCCTTTGTCCCATGTTACAGAAAGGAAGGTGAGAACATCAATTCTCCTGGAGTTTCCACTTTCTTACAACTGAGTGGCTCCAGGGTAATTAGTCTAGATGTGGATTCCATCACTTCCTTGGGAAGCCTTTTCCAAAGCCTGACAACCCTTTCTGTTGTCATTCTTCCTGAAGCACAAGCAGGAGCTCCCCAGCACAGGTTGATTCCTCACCGTGCTGCTGTTGATGGCTGTGTCCATCTGGCCATGGAGGAGTGCCCAGCAGTGGTGCAGTGGCTGTTCCTGGCCAAGGAAGCATCAGAGGACAAGGGGACAATGGACATGGGACAGTGGCTGGGTGACTGTGCTGGGGCATCTGGATTCTGCTCTGCAAACCCTTTGTGGATTTGCAATAAGATGACAACCTGTGGTGAGGAAGAGGAGGGTCACAGGTTTCCCTCTGAAGATTGTGCCTAGCCAGTAGGTCACACACTCCTTTTCCATCCAGTTCTTTATCATGCAGTGCAGTACATCACTTGTGCAGTCAGTTTTGCACCTTCAAGAGAGTTATGGAATTCTCTGTTCCCTGATATTAGCAGGCAGCTTGGCTTTCTAGGCTTCGCATATCTGTGAGAGATAAATTGAGTTTGAACCTTTACAAGCCAGGTGATATTAAATTCATAATCAGACTCCTTGATGAATGCTCCAATATTTGGGCTCTTACAGAAGGGGCTGGTACTGCTTCTTTTCTTGCTTTACTACAGAGAAAAACTGTTCCTAAAGAGGACTGCTGGATTAGGTCCTTTTGGGAATGTAGGTTTTGATCTACGTGGAGCCCATTTGTGCTGAGGGAGAAGGAGAGTGGCAGGTGCCACTGGAATGACAGGATGGGTTTCAGGGATACAGAAGACTTTTAACACCCTTAAGTCACAGTTTCATGTTTCTGTGCCCCACACTCTTACCTGCATCCTGTGTTAGTGCCCAAAGCCTTCAATGGGATGCGTGCATTGTTCCTTTTTTAATTATCTGATATGAGTATGTCAGTACTAAAAATGAAATAAAACTTTCAAAGGATTTGGCTCATCTCAGAGAAATCTTGGATGTGGTTGTCATTTATGATAATTTTCCTAGCTTTTAGAAGTTTTTGGAATAATGACAATAGACACCCTTCAAGGAGCTGTCCCTTAGAGCTGTCAGGGAATATTTTTTTTTCTGGCTTCGTGCTGCACTTTAAAAAGAAAACTGAGCTCTAAGTCTTGTCCCTCAAGTAAGAAATGGAAACTTCAATCCATACCTGTTTGAATCTCTAAGACCTGGATATACCTAAGACTAGCAGCTTTGAAAGTTTTAACTCCTGGAGAAAGATTAGGTTTTGGTTATTGGACTGATCTGGACATCTCCCTTTGAAGTGCAGATCTTGCTATTTTACACTTCTGAGGTGTCAAAAAGAGCACTGCAGAAAGAGCCCAGGCACAAATTTCTGGAGTTTAAACTCTGCCTCAGAGACCAAGTGCTTAAGAATTCACTGTGGTGCTTCACTGTTATGCAACATTTCTCTAGAGACCTTTTTTTAAGAAATACCAAGCTACAGTACCTGGAAGGATAAAAAGTTGCCTATTAAACCTGAGTTCTTATATATCAATTCTGCAAGATTTAGAATGGGAAATAAAAGAGAAACTAATTTGAAAACCATGTTATGTGTATGTGAAATATGCATATAAAATATTTTAATGGAATAAAAATAGGTTCAAAGTTTAAAATAGTTTTATTCAGGGTGGTTTATAACACTCTCTTGGAAACCTTTCATGAAAAGCAAGGGGATAGACATAAGGAAGCGTCGAGGAAAAAAACAAGTGGAATTATATTAAAGTTACAATGATCTGGAGTTGTCTGTCAGTAGGGATTCTTTGTGTGTTCACATCCAGTCCTGCAGTTCTCACTCAGGCAAAAATTTCTGTTGACATCACTGAGAGGTTTTCCTTAAATAAGGACTAAAATCTGACATTTGCACTTTCTTTAGGAGTGCATTACAGTGGCAGCTGTTTGTAGATTAATTCAAGAAGTCTTTTTCAGACTCCACACAGGAATTTGTGCAAGGAACTGTATGTTCAAAAGAGGATTTTTTTTTCAAACAAACATACATGCTTTTCATACCCTTTCTAAATAACAGCTGAGTTGACAGGCTGAAAGACTCATCATTGTGCACATGGTATTTTATGTGCAACCCAACTTTCCTGCAAGATAACTGCATAGTTTAAATTAAATCCCAATATCCACATTGCCCAACAAATGGGAGCTGTATGGTGCTTCTGGCACTTAGATTTCTTGGATGAATTAGCTTCCTTTTTCAATTTTTATTTATTTTAAGGTGTGCATGAATTCATTTCAGGTGATGTAAGTACCAGCAAGAGTTTAAAGAATAATTTTACGGACATGGCAAGAGAACCTTTGTTCTTTAAAATTCCAGTTTCATGTGTCATTATTTTAACAGATAACACAGCTGAATTCCTTGTTACTCTCAAGTACTCTCATGGTTGTTAATTTCCAGGCAAAATTTGTCTACCACCCTTTTTTATATTTAATATTAAGAGACTAACATACTGCCGCTTGTTTCTTTTTCTTTTGTCTTTTGGGGGTTTTTTTAAGCTGTTTACATGTGTGAAGTAGAAAGGCATCATCCTCAAGTCTTCCAGAATCAGGACAAGGAGAGCTTTCCTTCCCTGGAGAATCCCTTACCTGCTGCAGTTGGAGTGACCTATGAACTCTGTGCTGGCATTGTGGACAAGCCAGGCCTTTCTTTAGAAGAAATTGCTTGTGAGGAAGTCTTGGAAGAGTGTGGCTATCGTGTTTCCATTGCAGACCTCAGGAGGATCACTTCTTACAGGTAAACAGCAGCAAGTTACAACACTTTGATTTCGTCGTTTCACGGATTGCTGAAGTGCCCTGAATGTTCCCTCTTGCCTTGTTTAAGCAGTGTGTTGGAGCAATGTGGACATCAGAAAGGTGTAAGATTTAGCAAGTGAGAGGAGTATTTACAGAAATGTAAGGAATTAGAAATGCATAATCAAAATGTTAATTATGGGATTGAATTCCCAGGAAGAATCATAATATTGTGACTAATTCCAAAGACTGTTAGAACAGGGAAAAGTTGCACTGGGCTCTTCAGAGTAATGTTTTACAGCACTAGGAAACAGCCCATCTTTACTATACTGAGTGTTTTCCATCTCTGATTCTTATTATTCAGATTAATAATAGAAACTGTCCAAGATACTCTCTGATTAACCTTTAACATGATTAACTCTCTGATTAACCTTTAGCATGAGAACCTGTGGCATTAGATCTCTTCACAATATTTGGTCTGCAATTAAAGCTTCTTTGAATTAAACAATAATTGTTGTTATATATAAAGATTTTGCTGATTTGAATGTGAAAATTATTACATTGTATTTTTGCAGGGTTTCAAATAGTTACTGAAATAGTTTTTAACGTGTTTTAAAATATTTATTAGGAATAAAAGGAAAAAGTAATATGCAAGTAGAAAAATACAAAATGTGAGTTGTTGGTGAAAAAAAAGCCCTCAAGACAAAATTTGCACACAGCTTTAATCCTATTAAATCTCATTCCCAGCTTTTAGTATTGTTATCCAAAATGTATGTATGTTTGTATTTTACAGAGAAAGCAGCAGATTTTTTAGTTTCTTTATTTTACTTGACATCTCCATTGAACTAGGCACTGTCATTGGTTTTTAATTTGGGAATTGAATACAAATCCACAGCTGTCAATCCTGGCAAATGTTATTTCCTGCTGGATTAACAAGCAGTGCTTCTGTTGAGGGGAGGGGGTGAATCACAGGAGCTGTCTTTTACAACTCATTGAAACCAGATTAAGGGTTTGTTCTACTGAAAGAAAAAGTGTCTTCCAGATTTATGAGCAAAAGCTGTCTATAGAATTTCATAGGTTGCTGACACTGACAGGCTGCTGCATGCAGATATATACATATGTATATGTATGTATGTATGTATGTGCATACAAATGCAAAAGAGGAAAAGTAGAATACAGTTCCTGTAGAAGGCTGTAGATTTTGTGTAGAAGTTTGATTCATTATTAATGATTTATATCTACCTAAAACTCTCTGTGTTTTGGTATTGATAAATGTCTTTTTATGTTACAGTTGGTTGTTCATTCAGTTGGGTTTTTTTGGTGTTTTTTTCTTTTTAATTGCACTGACTTGTGACAAGTGTATACAATTGGGGTTTTCTTTGTTGAGATGCTTGCAAAGAGCTCATAATCCCCCATTGTCCATGTGAACACAGCTTTCTGCCCATGGAGATCCATGCTGAAATCAGAAGGCCCTGTAAAATTTTTACGTTTTTAAATTAATCTGAAAGGTTGAACCTCAAAGATTATATTTTACAGGGTTTTTTGTTTGATTACCCATGCTCTATTACTAGGATTTTTTTCTAAATGTTTTGATATTCCTATTAGGAGTGTCCTGTTTTCCTCCAGCCAAGGATTGGCATGTCTTCCTGATCCTTGAGGATTTGATGCAAAGATGGGAAGTAATCAGTTCATTTCTGGTCTCCTAAGGACATTTTTTCTGCAATGGCTGTACTACATAGAAGAATTCCTGGGCTTTTTCCAGGTGTAGCAGGTTTTTCCAAGTGGTTTATGCTGCTGTTTCATGCTGTGACTGTCAGTACAAAGCACAGGCATAAAGCATTGCATTAATGCATCTGCATGCCATTACAATTGCAATGCATCCTGCACTTCTACTCTTACCTCCCATCCCAACAATCTGGGTAATAGTTGCTCTGCATTATTTATTGATCCAGTGCCTCAGGCCAGAGTTTTGGGGGGCTCTCTCTAGATGCTCCTCTTCCCAAGATCAGCCTCAGCTGAACTGGCACCAGTTGTGACAAATGTGCATCTGTGCTTTCTCTCAAATCTGATCATTCCATGGCCTCTCTTGGAGGGTTTTGGCGTTCTGTCTGAAGTGTCTTACCTGTCTGTACCACAAGCAATTTTTCCCACATGTGTTGCCTAAATTTCCCTTTCTTTACTTCAAGATTGACACCATTCTGTCCCCAGTGGTCATGAAGTACTTCTGCACCTTCACCTATTTGTTAAAACATGTTCCTTTTATTTTATTTTTGCCTGTGCAAAACGATTTTAGTTGATCTAGTCTTTCTCTTCAGGTCATGTTTTATAGATATCTGATCATTCCTTCTACTGTCCTCTGCTTTTTCTCCATCTGGTCTGAATATTTCTTAAAAGTTTAGTGCCACAGTACTTTAGTGGGGACTTTCCTGGATAGAGTGGAAGCATTACTTCCTCTAATCTCACAGATCATTCTTTATACACTGGAGTTTGTTGTTTGTCTTTTCTGCAGAGGCATTACATTATTCATATAATTTATCTTCCACAATGTCTCAAATGTCACAAAGCTAGGAGTTGAACTTGATGATCATTGTGAGTCCCTTCCAACTCAGAATATTCCATGATTCTGCATTGTCATTCACCTCCTGTCTGTGTTCTGTGTCATCACAGCCTTTGGTCTGAAAGCAGGGAGTTGTATTCCTAATGACATCCTTTCTGGAATCATGGTAATGAGAAGGAAATTGCCTGCCTGGAATAAAACAGGAGTTGAGCTAGACCTGACAGAAGGGCATGAAAAGCCAAAAACATATCAAATGTAAAGGGAAAAATGGTTTTGGCTCAGGAGATCAATACAGTTCTGTGCCTAATGGATTAAGAAAGATGGAGCATGGACAATCCATAGGGAGAACTTAAACTGTGAGGAAAAATTGAATATGAAAACCTTGAGGGGAAAAAGAGAAAGAAGAGATGAAGAAACAATGCAGAGAAAAATCATAGGCTGAGAACTAAATGGACCTGGGGAAAGTACATTCGTTGTGGGGGAGAAGAATTTTCTGTAAGGAAATAAGGAAAGTACTTAGACTGCATTCAACTTTGCTCTGTTTTTAAGCAGTGGGAACTGTATAGGTTAGAGGTGATCTGAAGATTGCAGGGATTTTCCTCATTTCTTATCAGGGCCTGCAGCAGTGGTTTTGGGGGATTTTTTCTTCTAGTACTTCTCAGCTAACCTGGAAAGTGTGACCCCAGTACTGCCACAGGTAATTCATACACATGCAGGTAACTCACTGGACCCCTTTATTAAGCTCTGTCAAAGCTCCAGTGACTTAATACTCATCACATAGAAGTCAGACACTGAATTAAGCAGATCTCAGACTTAATTACCTTGAATGATCCACAGAGGAGCTGTGGAGTCAATGAGGAATCAGGAAAGAAGACAGGAGTTGGGGAATTTATACCATTTGACAAATTGTTGCAGCAGCAGGAGGACAGTGTGGTGTGGGTGAGTGAAGGAGGCTGGGCTGGGGGCAGATAACAAGAAACACAAACACATTTAGAGGAACTTGACTGGAGGAGGACAGAGGAATCACACTTTGAAAATCAGAAATATCTGTTCCTATTATAGAAAAATGCCAGACAGGAGGTGAATTGAAATGCAGATGGTTCATGTTGCTGTGTAGACAGAGGAGGGATCATTCTGAAAAGAATCTGTATTGTTTGCAGCCTGTGTGGTGAGTTTAGTATCATCACTGCACAAATTTCTACTTTTGTGCTTGGCATTCAGTAACTTCATTTTGGTATTGCAAAAAGGTTGGTTTAAATTATGGCAGCAGCTAATTCACTTTTGGATTCTTCCAGGAAGTTTTGGTGGCTGCTGGTGTCTTGAGTTCTTGTCAGTTGTATGTATGGCATCAGTCAAAAATAGCATAGGTGGTTGATGTGAGGGGAGCAAAGGAATTAACTGCTTCAATAATAAAACAACAAAATGTAGCTAATCCTATGGTAGTATAATTATAAATTGAGGGTTCATGAAGGTTGAAGTTTGCAGTTAAATTAAACATTTTTAAAAGCTCTAAAAGAAATCTGTGAGCTTCCCTTCATGTTTGGGGTTTTATTCACAAATGCAAAAATTTTTAAGGTAGCATCTTACCTTGGACTTACTCATATACCAGATGTAACAATTTTTCTATCTGTCATGGTATCCTAGCAGTTTTCTGATTGAATCCCATGTGCTGAAATTCAGCTGTGAGTTAGTTTCCTAGGTTGAAGTACTTCCAGCCATCTGCCTTGAGACTTGTTTCCTTACAAGACAGGGGCAGGGAAATAAGTTGTTGTCGTTTTTGTTGTTGGCATTGATGTTGTTGTTGCTATTGCACAATTTGCGCAGTATTTGCTTTTAATACTTGAAAAAAAAATGGTTGTCTTGAATAATATTTATAAAATTAATTGGACTTCAATAACACCTCAGAACATCAAGGTAGAGTTGAACCAGAGCTTCTGGTTCAAATTCCTTTTCCCTTCATTACATCTTTATTTTCTCCCAGAGGCTGTAAAAAACTCTTGGCTCTGACCTGGATACAATAGGAGCTGTAGGTTCTCAGCCCCACTGCAAAGAAATCAGATGGATTTGTTTAAAGGACTGACTATATTAAAATAGGTACTTACTTTAATCTTCCTACATTTGATTTTTTTTCACAAAGTGTACAAGAAAAGCATTCAGAGAATTAATATTGGATGTTCCAGTTACTCTGCCATGGCTTTTGGCCTCTGTGCAATGAGGTAAAAATGGTTTGTATTCACAGGTTTTTATGTAGAAGGAATAATAGCCCTGAAAATGTTGGAGTGCATTACAATTAGAAAGATCACCTGCTAGTACACCTGTTGGGTGATGGCATAATGTAATATAATTTTATGTTAATTACTTCTGTGCTTTTTTCCCTGCACCTGCTGCTTATAATGTCAGAACTGTACAAAGGTCCTGAGAAGTGACAATGGGAGCTGCATGTCACTGATCGTCAGTTTACATGTTCTATGCCTAACTGGATCTTGATTTGAGCATAAATAACAGAGATTTGTGTCACATTTATTTGTAAACATGAATTATGTATTCACTCTATACCCAAATTCTGTATCCAGATGGCTTATGTCTTATAAAAGGATTTATTGCTTTCAGGAATTTTCACATCAACTATGTGAGATTAAAACAAAAAAAAGATATATTTCTGTGTTGATAAGAATGTTGATTGTTTGTAGATATGTATTTTTTTAATATTAACACATTACAAGAAAATTAGCTTTTAATTGCTGTCTATCAGAAATCTGAACTAAAGTAATAAGTTTTCACAAGGATAAGTCAATTTATGTGTTCCCCATGTTGCAGCAGAGGAGTAGAATATAAAATACTGTTTATATTCTCATGCATGCTTGTTTCTTCAAATTAAAAATATAATATTTACAAACGTGATACTTATGAATAAGATAATTGGTTGGCATAGGTGAGCACCCAGACATGAGAAAAAGGCAAAGCTAATATGAAACAGAAGCTTTAAATTTTGGCCCTAATTACCAATGTGTTTGTGAATGGACATACACACGTGTGTACACACTCATTGTGAAGGAAAAACTCACTGACTGTTGGCAGACTCAATCTCACTTGTGGCTTCAGACACTACTAAACCTTTTTTTAAGACATAAGATATTGTTTCCCACTTTTGATAAAAAAATGTATGTACTGTATCTTTATGCTGATGAACTTAGGACAAGTGAAAAGTCCCACTCTGTGAGCTGGATTTCATGCACTGTGTATTTCCTCATGCACTTGATAAAAGGGAAGAGTTAAACAAAGGCTTTGTAGTAGCTGCTATCGCCGTGTTTCAAAACCAGATTGGAGGGACAATCTGCCTCCTGTGTTTCCCCTGCTCTGAGGAGGAAGTGGATGGAAATGCTGTAATTACAGCCTCCTGCTGCCAGCCAGTCCCACCCCTGGGCAGGAGGTGAGGGGTGCTTCACAGTCATGCTGCAGAAGCTCCTTCTCTGGCATGGCTTTGCCTAAAAGTGTGCTGCCCAGAGCTTTAAAAGCCATAGCATGATTTAATCTCGCTGTTTGAGTGTTTTATTCAAAATGAAATATGGGAAGGCAGCATACAATCTTGTTTTGATGTGCTAAACTTATATGTAAGTTACTATTGTGATGAAAACCATACGACTTTGGTATCCTTACTTTGACATGCTTACATTCCTAGACTTGCTGTTGTCAAAGGTAATGGAGGTTTCTAACTTGTCTGAAGCAGTGCAGAAAGTTTAGTGCTAATAGAGTTTTGGGGTTTAAAATCTCTCTGTTGAAATTACAGGGCCTGTGAGCTTAAGCCCTAATGACTTGACAAGGAGTATTTCTCAGCCCTGTAGCTGTTAATTGGAATGACCATAGGAGGAAACAGATCCTCAGGATAAAGAGGCGAGGAAAACCGAGCTGTGCTTTGTGTAGAGCGTCTGCCTTTGTCCTACAGTGGCAAATAAGTCAAGCCCTGTGCAGACACATCAGAATACAGCTGGAACAGTCAGCTAAGGTCAAGCCAGGCTTAGTAGGTCTGGGTCAGTG
Organism: Catharus ustulatus; assembly: GCF_009819885.2. Classification (NCBI taxonomy): domain Eukaryota; kingdom Metazoa; phylum Chordata; class Aves; order Passeriformes; family Turdidae; genus Catharus; species Catharus ustulatus. The sequence continues at coordinate 8,281,643 of NC_046226.1, forward strand.
TGAGCCACGACATGCTGGGTTTGGGCAGCACAGTGCTAAACCCTGGACTGACACCAAAGCCTGAAGTCTCACTGTGGGCTGGTGCTGAGTTCAGACCTGCTCACCTCCCCCCAGCCAAGCCTCTCTTGTCCCAGGAAGGCACCTTTATCAGGAAGGTGGCTTTGTGGCTTTCCCAGGCTGAAACTCATCACTTGCAGGTCTGGTGTGCTGACCCCTGTGATTTCCACAGATGCAAAGCTAATGAATATAGCTGTAATCTGTTAATAGGTGACTCATTTCAGACCATGGCAAAAGTGTTTTATTTGTAGTGGGAAGTACTGGGGTAAGGAAAAGCATATGTCACAGGTGTGGGATAGATGAGGACAGTAGCACAAAGAGGAGTATGAATAGGATTAAATCCACATCAAAATTCCTTAAACAGTGTACTCAGAAAATGCAGGTAATTGTGCAAAAGCAGAGGAAATTCCTAGTGACAGATAAACCTGAAAGCACGCTGCAAACATCATTTTTCCTGTAGCTTATTCCTTCTCCCTCTCTGCTCTCTTCCTCTTCTGCCCCAGTGCCCAAAATCCCTGAAATGTACAATGTTTTGCAAGATTATATGGAAAAACACTTTATTACTTCAACCAGAAAAACTTAAAAGTAACAAACCTAACTTCTGATTTCTATAAAAGCCAAAGGTACTAGGATAGAGAAAATGTGAATAGCATTGATTTTTGTGCAATTTTCTAAGGACAAGCAGGATACATTAGCAGTCTGGAAATGTCGTGGAAGACAGCAGTAAGCAGTACTGGACAATATTTAATTTATTAAAGGGCAGTCCATGTGGATCTATGCAAAAATGATCAACTGACATAGTAAGCCAGAGCATTTAGAGAATTAAGTATCAAGTGGAAAAAGGTAAGATATTTGGCTTTTAAGAATTAAAGTATATTTCTATTTCTTCCAGCTTCTTTCTGAAACCATTGAAATGATCTTTTAGAATCAGGGACTAATGGAATAGTTGGAAGGGACCCACAAGGATCATCAAGTACAACTCCTGACCCCGCACAGGACATTCCAAGGGTGACACCCTGTGCCTGAGAGCATTGTCCAAAGGCTTCTTGAGTTCTGTCAGGTTTGGGCCTGTGACCTGCCCTGGGGCAGCCTGTTCCAGAGCCCAAACACCCTCTGGGTGAAGAACCTTTTCCTAATCTCCAACCTAAACCTCCCCTGATTAAGCTTCATGCTGTTTCCTCGGGCCCTGTTCTGCCACAGGAGTGGAGGGATCACTGTCTGCCCTCTTCTGCACATTGTGAGGATGTTGAAGACCACAACAAAATCCCCCTCAGTCTTCTCCAGGCTGAACAGACCAAGTGACCTCAGCTGCTCCTTAAAATGATTCCTCACCAGACCCTTCACTATCCTGGTGGCCTCCTCTGAATTCTTTCTAATAACTGAGCATCTTAATATTGTGGCATCCAAAACAGCCCCCAGGACTCGAGGGACAATGCCTCCCTTGCCTGGCTGGTGATGCTGTTCTTGATGCCCCCCAATTCAGGGATGTCCCTCCTGCTGCCAGGACACTGCTGACTCATGTTCAGCTTGCTGTCAACCAGGACCTCCCTTTCCATGGTGCTGCTCTCCAGCCTTTCCTTCCCCAGTCTGTCCATACATCCAGGGTTGCTCCATCCCCAGTGCAGAATCCTTGCCTTTGTTAAACTTGACATGGTTGGTGATTGCCCATCTCTTAATTTGTTGAGGTCTCTCTGCAGGGCCTCTTCACCCTTGAGGGAGCCAACAGCTCATCCCAGTTTTGTGTCATCAAATTGGGAGGAACTGTCAACTCCTGTGAGGGAGATTAGACAACAAATTAAAGCAGGGAATATGTTTATAAATAACATCCTGCAACAGTCTGCAAAGCCACCATCTAAATAGTGAAGGGATTCTAGGTAGGCTTAGAAATGTTAGATTTGCTGGTTTGGGGAGGAAAGACTAGAATAGAATGCAGTAAGTATTACTTATTAATACCAGCATTCTTTAATTTTATTTATAGCTTATTTGGAAGGTTTTATTACTTTGTAGCTAATATCTTGTGGCTAAGTTGCACCAGAGAACAGCAAGTTAGATAATCAAGTAAGAGAGAATGATCATATGGGTATGTCCTTCTATGAACATGTGTTGTTACAAATTTCTGTTTGTTTCTGTGGTTAATTATATGCCAAAAGATGTGAAGAAATACCATAACTTTGGTCATCATAACAAAGGAAAGACCTTGATGTCCAGGACTTGCATCTTTTATATTAAGTGTAGTAGCTACTCTTGATATATGTAGTTCATAACAAGAGAGTATCATATGATAATACAAAAAAATCGCACCATATGGAAATCACCCCCTGCTATTTGAGCTGTAGTGGCAGGAACCTGAGTCTTACAGTGTAGCACCTTGGAAATTGGTTTTCCTTTACTTTAGGGAGAAGATGTGTGGAAAGTGAACAGATTTCCACAGCTGTAGTTATTTCATAAGGAAATGGTCACAGGTGCTGTAGAAGATTTTGCTGTAAATAATCAAGCCAGAATGTTCTTATAGAAGTACTTCTTATGTAAATTTACTGGTTTTGTATATAACCTTTATATAATATCAAGTAGACATGGAAATACTCGGGTTAGGATAATTTTCAGGTTAGACAACCCAGAGGAAGGTGTCACTCATCATAAATAACAGGACATTAAATATATTATACACAGTCCTGTGCTTTTCATGGAACCTGTGGTGACCAGCAAGCTGCATTCTTTGTCTTGCAAATTTTACAATTGGTTAAAACATGGATCAAAAACTCCAGTCCTAACACTGGAATAATGTAATGAGCACAGAATGAAAGAGGGCCAATATCAGCCTTCAGAGTTCCTGAAAATGACAAAGATGGTTAAGTTTCTTTTCATAGATATACAAAAATGATCCTGAAGGGATCTTGTCCAAAGTCACAGAATGCATCAGAGGTAATGTTAGGAAAAGAATTCACTGATTTGAGCCATATTCAGTATTTTAAAAAAAAAGTATATTGATGTAAGAAACCAATTTCAATAGTCGCTATTAGAAACTAACTTCAGTAGTCGCTATTAATTCCCCAAACAAAATAATTGCCAGTGTTCTTAGGACACTGAGAGACAAATGATTAATTCCTGCTATGGGGTGTGATGTGTGCTGGATTAACTGAAAGATTTAGTTGACTAATGGCTGTGTAAATCTGGATATACACTCTAAGATCATAACACTGCTACAAATCTGAGAATCCTCTGTATGTGTAATAATATGGAAGCTAATTTTTCATCTTGCTCTAATGCCTCATTCATAGTTTCAGTGAACTTTGGATCCAGATTTAATGTGAAAAGTCGCTTGTAATCATGTGAAATGAAGAAAGTGCGATTACAATGTGAATATTTTCTTGGAAGAACTAAATGAGTGGATTATGTACTTATCCCTTATTTAATAATACCTAAATTAAATAGTCCTAAGGAAATAGAGGATTAACAAATAAGAAGTATAATACACAGCAAGCAGTCTAGCTGAAGAAAGACTACATAATCTAAAATATCCTCAACTAAATCCACTGCAGCAAATTTAGCAGGGAGACTGAATTACTTTGGACATGTGCGTGCTTACACTGGTCCATTTGGGTCAAGGCTAAAGTTCAGGAAGGATAGAGAGTGAGTCTCAGACTGCCTTTCCCTCCCTTCTTTACCTACCCAGTCCATGAGTGGAGGACTCCAGCTGTGAATGGACATAATCCTCTTAAGAGTGAAAAATCTAAATATTTGTGTAAAAACAAGCAAACAAATGTAGCACGACAGCACACAGATACACTGGGGAGCTTCTTCCTGTTGTTTGTGCATCTCTGAGTCATCCTGCAGTTCTGCTCTCCCTGAGGTCTGCTGGAAGAACTTCTGGTACCTTCAGTGTGTGTAGAACAACAGTTCACCAATACAAAAATCTTTCTTCTTTTTTTATTTTCTCCCAAATTCACATATTTCCAAAGAATATATTTGAAGATGGATCTATTTTATATGGAACTGTATTTAAAAGTGTTGGTATTTCTGCATGAATGTTGCAATCAATTTCTGTCACAGTCAATTTCTGTCTCACTTGTTAAGGACCCAGGTTTCCATTCCTAACGGAGTTTTCTTTCTGCTTTTTTCCAGGTCTGGAGTTGGTGTCACGGGTTCTAGGCAGACACTGTTTTATGCAGAAGTAAATGACCAGATGAGAACCAGTGGAGGAGGTGGCCAGCCTGAAGAAGGAGAGCTGATTGAAGTTGTGGAAATACCTTTAGAAGAGTCCATGAAGTTTGCTTACGATGAGACTTTCCCGAAGACAATGGGTGTCATCTTCAGCTTCATGTGGTTCCACAGCAACATAGCACCTAAGCTACCCAAAAAGTAAAGCACCATGATTTTAAGGAAAACTTTTCTGCTGCTTTCTGCAGAAAACTGCAAATCTGCCTGCCTCAATCAACTCAACTGCTCACAAGACAAATCTTTCTTTAAATAAATTTGGAAGTGAAATTTGAATTTAAATCATCACACAATTTCCGTTATTAGCAAAATACATACTGGCATCGCTGGGGAGGACTTGGAGAGGCAAATGTCGATTTTTGTGCAAAGTTAAAGTGAATGTGTCCAGTTCTTCTTTTTGGCAGCACTGTTTTGAAGAGCTGCCCAAGCCCTCAGCACAGCTGCCTCAGGAGCCTCTCACGTCTGTACATACTGACAACTGTGTATTCATTGTCAGTTTTAATATTTTTTTTTAAGAAAGCAGCAAACCTTAATAGTCACAGGTACCTTAACAATGTTCCTGAGTTCAACACAACTTTCAGGGAGCAGCTTTCTCTGTGGTGTGTGGCTGCTGTGCAGAGGAGGCGTTTGCATTTCTGAACATGCAAACCTTTATTTCATAAGCAAACATGTCTGTAAATCCTTCTGCTTTCATGTCACTTTGACAATGGAGCAGCTGTAAGATTATGTGCTCCTGATTGTTCCCATCACAATGCTGGGCAGCAGTGATGGTGATGGAGGGGTGAAGGATGGGGGCTTCTGCTGGAACACATGCTTCTTTGTTTGCTTTATGGGCAATACTTGATAAATTAGATCAAACTTTGTCCTCTAGAGTGGGACCAGAGAGGCCGAATTCTGTTGATTTGACTATGAGGTGATTAACACAAATGATTTCTCTGAGGTTTTCTGTGGTCTCAGTTTCCTTATCACCAAATGGGAGGAATGGGACTTACCCCTCAGATAACACTTCTTGGAATCTAATGATTGGAAGTGCTTTATTGTGATTTTATCATGATTTGTGCAGTTCTACGTGGAAGCCTGTGCAACCTGCACGGACGTACTGAGGAGCACAATTTGATTTAATGAAGTGGTCCAATTAGAACGTATAGTACTTGTTCTATCAGCATGGTTTGCACGTGGTCTGTTTGTCATGTGAAACTGTTAAGAGCATGAATGAAAGAGAATCAAGTCTGGCAATTCAATTATGCACTGAGTTATGTCATTCACTGACTTAATCAACATGCCCACATTATATGTGTCTCTAGGAATACTGAGGTGCTAAGTGTGTTTAGAAGAGGACTGCAAATATGCAAACTGGAATTTAACAGCTGAAATAATGTCTAATCGTGTCCAGTGGCAGATTTTAAATAACTGCATATCTCAATTGGTGTATAAATAAAAAAGGGGTTTAAAAAAAAAAAAAAAGCTTTTAGAATTGCTGCTTGCTGTTTCTCCTCCTGATAGGGAGGAAAGGTCCTTGGAAAGTGACTGAAGAAGGAGCAGCCTCTGTCTCTGGAGTCAAACTTTTTGTGAGAGTTCAGACACAGCTGTGTTGAGCTGGGCCTGGTCCATGGTGAGTCAAGGGCTGAGTTATTGTGAGAAGCAAATAAATTCTGTCTGTCTGGTGTATTTACATTGGAAGGTGTTTCAAGGTGGGGTCTCCACTGCTCTGTCTAGTACAGTGTGTCCTGACTGCTGCTGAGGCCTTTATGGACTACTACAGTCCACAGAATGAATAATGCCTTTTATTGCAGACTGTAGTGACCAAAGTTTCTATTAGATGCCATCAGAATTACTGGTCACACAGCAGCTTGTTATGTGGTTAGTGTCAAGCTAATAAATGATACATGTCAAAAGCCTTTTTTTCTGTATAGTGCAGAAATTGGGGAAAATAAAATACTTCGGCCCCTCCAAGGCACTGGGACTGTGCCTCTTAACGAACCAAACCTCCCAGGGGCAGTGCCAGGCTTGCCAAAACCTGTCCCCAGCTCCTGCTGCTGGTCAGCAGGAGTCTGTTCCCCATCGCTCACCAGCGTGGGGGGCTTGCAGGAGGTGTCTGCTGTGGCCATGCAGGGTGACACCGAGGAGCCACCACCACCAGAGCAGCAGCACAGGCTGCCCAGGGCTGGGCTGACAGCTGGAGGTGTGGGAAGAGGGGGACTGGCAGCGTGGAGGGAGTGTGGGGAGGGAAGCCACAGGGGTGGCAGGGTGGCATCAGTGCTCTGCTTGCTCCGAGGTGACCTCACCAACACAACCCACAGGCTTCAGAGTGTTTTCAGGCAGTTGATACTGTGGATAATGGTGATGGAGGGCAGTGGTGTGAGCTGGGCATTCCTTCAGCACTCCTCCATGGTGCAGGCATCCAGACAAGCCTCCTCCCTGCTGGGCACACACCTACAAACTCCTGGGGCACTGCAGTGGTTCTGAAGCCTTTACACCCCAAGGGATTCTGGACTCCAATCCTCTGCTCTGCTTCACCATCCCCGCAATGTGCAATTCTCAAACACACAAAACAGTGACAGGATTACTTTAATTTTCTTCCATAGTCTGGGAATTTTCCACAGAAACAGCAGTATACTGAAGGCTGTGCATAAAGCAATGGGGGATCTGGAGTTTGAATCTGCAATATTGAATATAAACATGTCTTCAACCTCTTACTTCTTCCATGTTAATTTTGGTGGGAGTTTTTATAAGCAGTTATGAAGGTTTGAAAATGTGGGTCAAAGGGCTTGACCTTGTTGGGTTTTTTTTTCCCAACACAGTAGATGATTCATATTTATAAAAATAAAACCAGAGCAATTCAGATGTCACTTCACTCATCAGGGCTCATTTCAAAGATCCTAATTAGAGGAAATTCAATATACATTGGCCAAGACAGGCAGGGAAAAAATATTTCTAATGGAATCTCACAATCACATCTGCATTTTAGATGCATCCTTTGGATGTGCCACCACACATATATCCATGGAGGGTGGACAGTTAGCATGAAGCAGGATCCCCATTTGCTGCTAATGAATGCTGGCTCCAGCCTGCAGAGCTCTGATCTGATCTCATCCCACCACCCCCATGAGATCAGCATCTTTTATTGAGCACAACTGAGCGGTCCACATTTATAACACAAGTCTTAGAATCTCTGCCATCTTTACAATGTGACTTGGAGATGTAGGAATAATCTAATGAACCTGAAGTTATGACTCAGACTTCTGGTGAAGCCTGGAATGACAGAATCTTCAATGCAGCGTCGCTGTCGGGCTCACTGTTGGGTGGCACAAGAGAAGGCATCAGCACCTTGCAAGTCTCGGACCTCGTCTGTATCTGCTCTTTGTCACCCTATTTGTAAAGTGGCTGCACGTCCTGAACTGCTCCCAGCTCTCAGGAGCAGGGATATGATTAAAACGCCTTCTGTAAAGGGCTGTCACTGTAAATCAGGGAGCTGAATTGCCCGCGGGGCTGGCGGAGTGCGGGATTTCCTGGGCGCAGGGATGCTCCCGCTGGAAGCGCTCCCCACAGGCACCCACTGCCTTTCCCCTCCCTCACTGCCATCCCTCCCCAGCCATAAAAGCGGCGCTCCCGACTCCCTGCAGGGCCAGGGCCGGGGCCAGGCCAAGGGCAACCGAGATAATTGCTCCTGAAATACACGTGCCGACCGCGCAGGGCGACCCGCTGGACAAATAGGATTTTTGCTAAATTAGGACAATTGCCGAGCACGCTCCATCCCCTGGTCGGGGCTCTATACATAGATGAAAGGCACACCCAGTTGTGCAATCTGTTGCAATGGCACACCTGGTGCTGTCTGCAAGTCTATTCACAACCGTCAGCAGGTGCGACGTGGCCTTTGTGGCCATAAAAGTCTGTCTGTGCCGCCCCTGCTGTGCTCCCCGCGCTCTGGGCAGGGGAGGCTGTCACAGATTAATGCGGTTGTTTGAAGCTGTTGGGAGCCACGGCCTGGAGCTTGTAGAGGCTTCAGGGGGATCAGAGTGAGGCCTGTGCACGCAGGATGGATTTGCAGCTTCTGTCTTGGTGGCTGTGCCGGTGTGGAGGTGACAGGCAGGGCAGTGCTGCTGACTGAGCAGGGACAGGGGACAAGAGCAACAAGGTTGAGTGGGAGGTGTCCCTGCCCATGGCAGGGGGCTTGGAATGAGGTTGTCATCATCAGTCATCATCAGTGATTATATGATACAGCAGGTTCCTGTCTCTGCAGCCCCAGGGATGCTGCCCGATCACTCTGCCATCAGGTACCAATGATTTGCAATAGAGCCCCTGTTTGGGCTCAGCCTCTCCGAAAAGGGTTTGCTTGCTTTGCTTTGGGAGCTCCAAGACCTCAGCCTCAATCCAGACTTGACTTCCATTTAAGGAAGGAATGCCATGGACTTTGAAGTAGGTTTTCATCAGGAGTTTTCATTCCCACTGGGTCATGCAGGATTTTGCTTGATACGAACGAAAAAAAGGGATGCTCAAATCCCACCCTGCTGCAAAAGGTACTTCTCAATTTGTCTAATCCTTCAGAGCCACTCTCACATTTTAATTGGCAATGCATTTTTACAAGGACTTAAATGCTCCTGAGATGAATCATGAGGGAAGAGAGGAAGAATTCATAGCAGTTAAATGGCCCAGATTTGTGGTGCTTGGAGCTCTCTGGTCTGCCTCAGGACTGGCTTTGGTGCATTTCTCGTAATTGGAAATACAATCAGATACATATTAAACCCTGCCAACCACGCACTGTATTGCTCTGCTGCTGAAGTGCTCAATATCCTGTACTGGCTTCAGTCTCTAATAAAACATTCAAAAGCAGTGACGCTCCGTGAAACCCCTTTTGGACCCTTGGTTATGAGGAAAATGGGCTGGGAATGGGCAATGTGGGAACGTCTGTCAACCCTCATCATTAACAGTGGCCCTCGTGCCCCAGCCTCGTTAACAGAAAAATCCCTGGGCTCCTCCTGTGCCCACCTGTGCATCAGTTCTCTGGCTATGGGTTGATGGGTAGAGCATTCAACAGCAAGAAAAGCATGATTTGATCCTTTCCTGACAGTGAAATGTTGCTGTGTGTGGGAAGCCCCTGGGGTTGAAGCTGCATGTCATTTGAGAGACTGACCCCTCCAAACGATGCCATCCGAGTGCATGTCCATCACACTGTGAACACAGCCTGGTTTTAACAAAAAGATCGTTTTGTTAATTCCCTGACAATAAGCCCAGAAGGACATCTCACCTGGCCCTAGGTGCCATGGAAACATGAGTCTGATGAGCCTTGCCCCAGTGCTTTGGGGTGTCTGGCACAGCACTGGCCCCATCACTGCTCTTCCCAAGTCAGCAGGCGCTGGTGGGCACAAAGGGTGCTGTGCTCTGTGCTCAGCCACCTCCTCCAAATCCTCCCCAGGACTGTGGGAAGGGCCAGGGGTTGAGAATTACTGTGCTGGTCTGCTGGTCCCCTCCAGCTGGCCCTGGGGATGGACAGGCCGTGGGAGCAGGGTCATTCATGGGGTTTGCAGTGTGTCTGGCCAGGGAGGTGCTGGTCAATAAAGGGTGCCTCCATCTCCTGCCCAGCGTGCAGGTCCCTCCAGAGCCCTGCCCTGCTTTGTGGGGAGGGGGTGTTGGGGTAACCCTTGCTCGTGCAGCAATCGCTAAAATAACTGTTCAAGGCGCAATCACGCTCTTGAGAGTGCTCGAAACAATTTAAGAAATGTTCTTGGGACGAGCGGCGGGCGCTGTGCAAACAGCTCCGTGGGGTTTGTGCGAGGGGCCCCGCAGGAATGCGCTCGCACCGATAACCCACACGCTCCTTCTGTAACCTCCTTCCTTTGGTCCTCCAGGCTCCCCCCGCTCCCACCCCGGCTTTTGGAGGTCCTCCTGTTGCAATAAAATCAGGAAAACAAAACCAGAGTCACCGCAAGTCCATGCCACACTTTGTCCAGCACCCCTTTTTCTAGTCACTATTAAAGCAAGGCACTTTGGGAGGACTTCAGCAGTCCCCATGGGTCTCCCCAGAGGCAGAACTTGGGTTTTGCTGCCCCACAGATTCCCAGTTTCAGCAGGCTCAGTGGAAGCTGGCAGGCCTGGCTGGGTTTGTGCCACAGCCGAGCTCTGCTGACCCCGGAGCTGGCGCTGCAGCAGGGATGCAAAGGCTTGAGTTACAGCAATCCATCAGCTGCTCATCCACTTGCCAGCCCCACTGCGCTCCTCACATCAATCATGTGGAGCCCCAGGGCGGGTTTGCAGCCCGATTACTCCTATGGCAGCTTAGCAGGGTGTCAGCAGCACAGGGGAGCCCCAGGCTGAAAGCAGCCACCAGAGCTGGGACCTTCCACATCCACAACAAATCTCCGGGGTCTGTGGGACTGGCATCAGGATCTGTCCTGTCTCTTCCTGTCATGCTTGGGGTAGTTGGTGGGGCAGCATCAGGGCAAAGCAGCCAAGATCACATTCAAGGTTTGTGCTTAGTCATGCCAGTGCTTCAGAAAACCCCATTTGCTGGAGTGAGCAACCTTTTGTCTGATATTTATGCAATATCTGTAAAGAGTGGGGAGATGGATTTGCAACAGGCTGCCAGGGAAAAAAGGGAACAGGGTTGGGCTGGTGCAGGGTGTGTATGAAAATTGCACAGCCTCAGGCTGGCCTACAAAGCAGCCACAACCCTCTACATCCCTGACCAGCTGATTTTGTAAGAGTGGACACTGTCCCTTCTGCAGCAGCAGCATCATGCTGAGCAGCTTTTGGGCTGCCCAGAGCTGGAGCAGGACATGACCAAGCCAGGTACCAGCTTTGTACCAAATGTTCTTGCCTGCTGCATCTTCCCAGTCATGCTGCCAGCTTAATTTTTCCAAATGGCTTTGTTTTACCTCTAATGTCTTTTTTCAGGGTAATTTTTGTACTACTGTTTTTTCTTTGTTTTATTGCTCTTCTGCACAACCTGATCCCAGCCTCTCAGACGAGCACAGCCAAAATCACACCAATACATCACCATAATCACATCTGATTGCAGGGCTCTCTGGAAGCCAAGGCACTGAGCAAAGGCTAACAGGCTTATTGATCACAGCAGAGTGACAGCTCTCTCTAGCACAGGATTTAGCTCCTAGGTGGACTCTAATAGGTACATTTGTTTTTCCTCACTGGCAAAAGCAATGTGTAAATATTCTGCTGTTAATGATACAGGTCTGTTCCTGGTTAATAAATGGGGAAACAAAAAGATTGAAGTGAATGTCTTGCCTTCTAAAGCCTTATGACTTATCCTAATGCCCTGTCCTTTTTCTATCAATCAAGGCTGATTGGCAAAGCTTTTTAATTCAAGTCTCTAAGCAGGATGATCAGCATTTACTTAGCTAGTGTTGATTTCCACTTGACCAGGCTGCTCTGGAGAAAGGTATCACCTTATAGTGCAAACCCTCTTACAAGGGATAAAGAAACTGAGACCACCTCCATCCTCCTCGTTAACGATCCTCCGAGCAGCTCTTGCTGTGGCTCAGGGATTGGGGTCCCAGAGGAGCTGGGCAGGCTCCCAGTGAGGACTGTGGCTCCGAGGGCAGAGCTCTTGTGGCCCCAGCCCAGCTGTGGTGCTGGCTTGTGGCAGCCCAGCCCCAGCCCTCCCTTCTCCAGCCCTGGTTCCAGGCACGGTGCTTGGCCTGGGACCGAGTCCCAGAGCTGCTGCAATATAAAACAAACCTGGCAGCAGGAGCCTGCAGCCCGTGGCACATCCCCCCTGGCTATTTTTAGCTGCTTTTCCAGAGAAACAAGGCTTATGCAACCTCCCTGCAAGTGCAGGGGCTCTGGCTACTGTTCACCACGGCATCTCCACCTCTTGGATGGGGTAGTTGCTCCAGGATGAGTTTAACAGCGCTACTGGGGAGGGCAAACCCGTGGAGCTGCAACACAAGCATCCCACAGATGGATGAGCTCTGGACCATGAGCTCTGCCACTCGCAGGGTGATGAATTTCCCCCAGTGTTTCTTCTGTCACCTGTACCTGAGAACCCACCCCGGGCTGCCTGGCAAGGAGAGAGGGGAGAGGAAAGCATGAAATGCAGCTAGGCTAACATTTAACAAAATGACTCATTTTTGTGAAGTTGTTTGCTTACAAAATATTGTTCTGTAAGGTCCCATTTTTGGACAAGATGGGAGAGGGTCAGAGCTGAGAGTGGTGGTTTGGCATTGCAGGACTGGCGCTCCCAGGGCTGGTTTTGCCTCACTGGCTTCATAAAGCACATCCAGGACATGCATAGAGCACTGCAGAATTTGCACAAAGCATTTACACTTGATACAGAAGAGAGGAACTTTTTTCCCTCAGGTACTATATTTAGATGTTTTATGGGGAATAAGAGTTTGGGTTGTCTCTTCAAGAAAAGTAGAGGCTGCTGAACCTCTGGGAGCAGGGGAGTCTGGAGCTAGGCAGGACCATTCTAAATGTTTCAGGGGGCTGAGGACCCATCTCCAGCCAAAACTTCCATGGCATGAGGAAGCCTTCAGTGCTTGGGAAAAGCCTCAAAGCTATTGGGGCAGTAGTCTCATGACTTCTGACATCCCTACTGCTACAGCCATGCTCCAGCTGCAAATACCCATCCTATTTGTAGTTCAAAACAAAAGCAAAGCTCTTGTCTGCAGGACAGCAATCAAAGGCAGCTTGGGTCATTTCAGAGCCCCTCTTGTTTTGCCAGCAAACTGCAGACACTGCTGTGAAACTCCAGACTGAGCCATGGGGGTGACACTGGGGAGTTAACAGGAGCCATCTGTGCAGGTTAGGAACTGTTTCCTTCCCTTTAACCAGTTTTGGGCCAGCTGGGTCATTGTGAGGTACAAGGAAAGTGCCTGCCTCTTTGTGCCACCTGGAGATGTCAAATCCCATGCAGCAGCATCCAATACAGAGCAGCTCAACAGTATTCCAGATCATTATGCAGTGCTCAGCCCTCCCACCAGCCATTTGTATGCAGATCAAGGGGGCTCTAGATCAAATAAATTCTTCTAAAATTTTGGAAAAGTGATTGCCAAGCAATAAAAATATTAGACAATCATTCTAAGCCTGTGTGTACACTGATATTCCTGATAGGATACAAAACACATTATTAAGCACAGAAAGAGTATTGCACTAATGCTGTGGAAGCTATAAAACCAGCCTGAGTTTGAGTACTCAGAAAGCTGCTTATCTGCTCCTTTGGACTAAGAAGACTCAATGCCTTTCAGTTATTAAAAGGGCTGAATTATGTCTTAGGCTAAACTTGGAAGTCAGAGAAGCCACAGACCTCTCCAAGACCCCTGAAGGAAGTAAAGCCCTTTAAATCCCAGCTCAGCTTTTCAGAAAGAGCATTCGGCTCTAGGAGGGATCCCTCATTTGTTTGTTTGCTTGTTTGTCTCCAACCAAGCTTATTCTCAAGAGATTTGCATTGATACCCTCTGTGGGCTTGGGCTTTTCCAGAGCTTCAAGGAAGGTCCCATTCCAAAGGATTGTGCCATCCCAAGTGAGAAGAGATGGATGTACAGGGAGGGACTCAGGATCAACCCCACTCTTGCATCCATTTGATTCCCTCCCATCATCAAGCCACCAAACAGCTTTTTACAAAGGACATTGTTTTCACCAGAAAATTTGGAGACTGGGAGGCTCAATCTCCAACCTAATGACCAACCAGCCCCGTAATCTTAGAGGCTCCTGCATCAAAGGCAATCCTTCCACTGGCAAGCTGCAAAGGCTTTGTAAATCAAGTGTGTGTTTGTGGAACACCAGCCCTGGGTAACAACCAAGGTCCTGAAGGTTAAGGGATGATATGGAAATACAGCAGACCTCAAGGATACTGGATATATTTTCTATTTGCAGATTTATGTGCCTGTCCTGGCATGTGTTTTTTGTCATGTGTACAGCATGAGCCCTGTAGTTGACACTTTAAACCAAGGAACAAAGGACTGTAACTGTAGAGGGGGCTAAATTGAATTGAATTAATTTGTTTATCCTGCAAATCAACATCTGCTCAGACCTATTTCTTTCAACTCTGAAGTTGTCATAACGGAATATTTTGCCTTCTGCTCAGTCTAATTATAGATGCACGAGCCAAAAGCTCTTAATTTTGCTCACAGTCATCAGTGGGAACTTTTCTGCCACACAGCTAAAAGAAGGCTCTTTCTCAGGAAAGTGTTTTCCCCAGTCAGTTGTGTGTTGGTACCCATCTAAGGAGGTGTTTTTGCACTGAATTAATTGAAAAGCTTCTTTTCAGCACTGAAGAAAACCATTACAGAAGACACAGGATCCCAAGGGGTCAGGTCTGCTCAAGCAGAGATGGGAGGGAAATTCTCAGAGGCAGACAGCTCCATCATCATCAGTCTGAAGTGCCCAGGAGATGGACTTGTGCCACTGCACACTACCCCTGAGGGCCCCAGAGAGGATCATAACTCCATAAATATCCAGCACAAAAACCTTTCCTCCATCCTCATATCATCACGCAATCCTGGAATGGTTTGTGTTGGAAGGAACCTTCTTGATCAACCAGTTCCAACATCCTTGCCAGGATCAGAGACATCTTCCACTAGATCAGGTTGCTCCCAACCTGGCCTTGAACACTTCCAGGGATGGGGCATCCACAGATTTCTTGGCAACCTGTGCCAGTGCCTCACCACTCTCACAGTGAAGAATATGCCAGGGTGACTCCTGGGGCAACCATGGGGGTGGTGAATCCTCCCAGCCCAGCACAGACATGGCCACAGGTTCAGTGGCATCAGCCTGAGGAGCCTCAGTCAGGTACAGACTTGTCCCCACACCATTGATGCAGCAAGTGTGAGACCAGCCATGCTCTCACTTCTGATCACTTCAAACTATATATGACCTTTTTCTGCCACATCCTAAAGAAGTCCAGGTGTCCCACTCTGTGATGGGAGAGAGCTGTGGTTTAATCTTTCAGGTTTCATCAATTTTCTAAGAAATATGAGGCATCCCCACTTCAAAAGGTCTCTGAAAGCAGAGGGGAATTTTCAGCTGCTCGCTGATGGAAATTACATGGTTTTATTTGCCAAATCAGGGCCAAAGCAGGTTTGATGCAAATAAATACATCTCTGTTGTTTCCAGAGAAAGGTCTCTGTTGGCTTGCCCTACACAGAAAGGTAGAATGGCTTT
The DNA here is from genome assembly GCF_009819885.2 of Catharus ustulatus. NCBI lineage: Eukaryota > Metazoa > Chordata > Aves > Passeriformes > Turdidae > Catharus > Catharus ustulatus. The sequence goes on from NC_046226.1 coordinate 8,297,033, forward strand.
GCTTTACCTTGATTGTTTTGGCACAGCTCTGGGTGCAACACTTACTGAGAACTGTCAACAGCAAATCCAGATCTGCTATTGAGCAAAATGAGCACTTGCTGCATTCCAGAACTTCTGAACAGAGAAAAAGGATATAGGGATAGAAATGTGAAGAGAAACCACTCTTCCCTCCCTCCAGAGCCATACCTGTCTCTGAGCTCCCTGGAGGACTTTTTCCGGTCAGGAAAAGGTCTCCAGCATCTGTCAGTGCCTGCTCCCAGTGCAGTCCTGCCCTGAGGCTCCCCAAGATGTTGTCTGCCTGCCTACTGCTGCTGCTGCTTATCAGCAGCCCTGGCTTGAGGCTACCCCAGCACTGCATGGCCATTATTTCCTCTGTAGAGTTTCAGAGTTGGGTAAAACAAGAAGCTTTTTCCAGGGTTGATATTCACAGCTGGAGATTGCAAAGCAATTAGCTCCCCTATCTGGAGTCATCTTCAGCACACCAACGGGGGCTTCTTTAAGTAAGGCTCATTTAAAAGGAGCATCATTACCAGCACTGGGCCTCACACCACTTAGAGCTTTTTCAGAGGCTTGAGGTGGTGAAGAATTTTTGCCCCTAAGTCACAGATTTGAGTGCTTGTCTCTCCTGGAAAACACAGCTACCAAAAGCAATCTCAGTGCAGGGTCTGTATTGGCTTGCTTACACAGAGGAGGGGTCAGGATGGATGTTTAACATTCTCCCCATGTCCTTACAGCACCTTCCTTCCCTGCTGTCTCTGGATCCTCTGTCACAGTGGCTGCCTCAGAGGTTTCATCCTTGGATATGATACACTGGACCAGAACTTATGGCAAAAGTTTGATACTTTCATTCAAATACAAAGACAATATTAAAAAAAATCCCCTGAAAACCAGCCCACTCATTCATACCAGGTAGCTCAATTGCAGCAGGTTTATCCTCTAGAATCCTTGGAAAGGAACAAGACCCTGAGTGAAAGCAAATGCAGGAGTGGTCCAGATCCTGTAAAACGTGGAATAATGATAGAGGGTAGCTAGTGGTGTATGTAACAATATAGCAGTTTCTGCCTGGTAAATGGGCACAAGAGAGCCAGGATAAAGGGACATGGCAAGCCTCCCTGTTCCTCCAGACACTGGAAAATGCATTTCTCTGATCAGTGCCTGGGTGGTCTGTTCAGTTGGATTTTAAGTTCTAATGAACAAGGATAAAAGGTATGAAGTTGAGCAGGAATGTGCCTGGTGAAACCTTGGCCTATGCCAGAAAATCCACAAGTTTTTGTAGGGCCAGGATTTGACACTCTGCCAGCTGGCCTGTGTCTGTACTCCTGTGTTAGGAGAGTGGCAGTGGCTGGATGGAGCTGCTGTGCCCCAAATATCTGCAGGACCTTCTCTGCAAGTGGCTCAGCTTTCTCCAAGATGAAAGGTTGGGGAAACAAAGGTAGCACTGAATCAGTATCCTCTCCCAGAGGCTGAGCAGGAATTTGGAGCACTTGAATAGTCCATCCCCAAAGAATCTTTTCCAGGTCTGACTCTGATCCTGGTGCATGCTGAGACAGGACTATGTGAATTTGTAATCAGTGCTGTAGACATGATTTAAGGCCCTATAATATGTATCTCACTATCACATCACAATGCTTTGAATTGAGGAGCTCCAAGTATTGTGTTTTCATGCATATAGCCTGCATCTCAGATAACTCACACTACTGTAACAGAACTGTCCTTTCAAACAAGTTCTTAGCTGATCTGCATCCTCAGATAACCCAGGGGTCATCCCAGAGTATCAGTTATGTGTGTGGAACCATGGGGACAGGGTGGCAAGTATCCAGTCCCCTCCTTCCTCAAAGCCTCCACATCCCTTCCTGCTCCCACCTCTTCCCACAAAATGCCAAGTTTTCTGCAGTCCCCATCTCCCTTCCTGTGTGCAGCAGGTATGAGATGGGATGACAGAGACAACAGCATCTCAAGATGCTCACAGCTACCTTCTGGTCCACTTTTGTTTCTACATGTAACTGGTGCTGAGCACGGACCATTCCAGGGACTCCAAGGGACAGTCAGGGTGGTGGCAGCCTGCAACTGCCAGCAACTCACATCAGGAGGGTGGAAAGATGGGAAAAGTCACAAGCTGGACCCTAAAAATGTGCTGAAAAACAAAGTAATTTTTTCTCTATTGCTTGCCTTGGTGTCTCAGAGGTAACTCTGTCCAGATGATCTTCCTCAGTATTTTCTTCTTATTTCCATTCAGAGTGCAGACAGTAAAACCTTCTTGATGCAAATTTCCACTCCAGCCTACAGAAGCTTGGCAGAGAAGCTGAGCATTTACAGGGATGATTGCTGCAGCCAGGAGCCTAAAATTAGACTTTTAATGCCACTGCCAGCACCTGAGATGTGACCTGGTTTCCAGAAGTGGGGGGAAATGTCAAAGCCTGGTCCATGTGTGGCTCAATGCTCCGTGACAGCAGCTGAGTCTGCAGCTGCTCCAGATCTGCTGTTTAAAGCCTGGTCTGTGGCAGTTGCACAGGTCTGCCACACAGAAAACCCAACTGCCCTCTCCTTAGGGGACCTTAGCTGCAGAGCTGTGTCATCTGTGGCAAATTTATTCACCCATCTTGCCTCCCCCAACCCCTTCTCACTCACAAAAATGTCTGATCATCCTTTTCAAGTTCTGCTGTTGAGCAATATGGCACATAGGTTTATTCTGCTGACAAAATAATGGCATCATGTATTTGCCAACACCAGCTCATGGGCATTTCCTGAGCTATGGGGTCTACTTAAAACCATAAAATGTATTTCAGGACTTCCAAATGAGCCGAAGGAATAGCTCCCTGCCCAGCAGCAGTGATGCTGATGGGTGAACACAAGGCCAGCCAGCTTTGGCAAGACAGTGACACATAAAACCTCTTTTATAACAAAACCTGCGAGTGTATAAACCCCCTTGCACATGCTGCACCTTGGGGCCTGTGTTTGTTTTTGAACCAAGGTCATCACATGAATTATATCCTCATTGCAGGGTTTGTTAGAAAGGTCTTTGAAAGCAGATGGGATTGTGAAACACTCTTTTACTACACCTAATGCATTGCAAATAGCAGTGAAAAAAACTGACAGCAGGCTGGAATGCTGAGAAAATTGCTTTGCTAAACTAAAGTGTTTAAAATAAACTTTAATGTTATTGATTTTAACCCATGTCGGGAAGCTGAAGCTAGAAACATTCTTTCTAGTGTAAATGAGTTCAGCTTCAAGTTCTGTAAAATTGAAAAAAAGCCACAACACAGGGAGTAAGAATTAATCTGTGGAAAACCAGAGATGTGAGAGCACGTCAGGAGAAAATAAACACAGACTGGGCATCCCTTAATATTTGCTCTGGGGAGCAGTGAATGGGCAAATGGGCAAAAATGGACAAAAAATGGGCAAATGGCTAATGGGTAAATGGGCAAGAAAGGGACTAATGGGCAAACATGCAAGAAATGGACTAATGGGCAAACGGGTGTGGCATGTGGCTCAGTAGCTCACCCCACCATTGGTCCAGCAGTCTGCAGGACAAATTGTAGGGCACTGTGCAGGACAGTTTGTTGGGCACTTTGCAGGACACTTCACCTGGCAGTGGGAGAAGGGCTCCTTGCTGACCCTCCCAGAGCAGCCAAGAGAGGCAGCAAGCAGACTCCTGGTGTGGAAGGATGAGCATGCAGAGCTCCTTTCAGCCCATCCCATTAGCGTTCTCAGTGTAACCTAGCACAGGGTAGCTGCCCCATGGATACATGACTGTGCTGTGTCACACTGGCATGAGAAATGTGCCTGGTGGGTCAGGCCCACTGAACACCAGTCCTGCCAAGCAGAGTGGAGGGGCAGCCAGGCCCATCCCTGGGCACTGGGATACCTTCTTGCTAGCTCCCCATGTCCTCTGGATCATCCCTCCTGCCCCAGAGGCTTCCACTGATGGAGCTACCAGGGCTTCTCCAGCCCTGGTTGTTTTTTATATAAACAGCCAGTCACTTGTCTTCAGGGGTGAGAGTGGAACTTATTACATTCTTCCAGGAGCTTTTCTATTTTTCAACCTTCCTCTGATCCCTTAACCCCTTCCTGGCTGGGCAAGTTCCATTTCTGCTCAGGGCTTAAGTTGTGCCCATCCACCTCTATTCCATGGTGACCCAAGCTAAACACAGAACATTTAAAAAACCAAAGAAACTCTATCAAAATGAGAGCTGGGAAATGCAGCCTCCTGCCCAGGCCATGTCACAGAGCTGGGCCGGGAGTAAGGTCTTTGAACTGACCTCACCTTTAAGGCTTTAATGCCCCATCCTGCCTCATGTCCCAGTCTCCTTGCAGGGGCCCTGAACTGAGAAGAGGGTCAGATTTTTAAAGGCTTCTTGCTTGCTTCTTTTTCCTGGAAATTTCCCAGCCAGCTGCTGCTGCGGCCTTGTCTTGTTTGGCTCACAAGGTCTGATAGGATCAGAGCCAGAGACAGTACCTAGATAGGCCAAAATGACTGGTGTCACCTGCTCCTCACTTGTTGGAACAAGCTCTCTTAGACCTGATGGTGACAGCCCTGAGAGGTCCCTCTTTGGGGACCCTCTGGCTGCAACCCCCTTCAGTGCAGGGAGGATGTTGCCAACACATCTTCTAGGTCTCTCCTTTCAAAAGAACAGAGAATAACCCTGCATTTATCTCCAAGCTTTAATAGACATTGTAATGCAAAGCAGCTGCTCAGCCCCTGAGGCTCTCCTTTTGGCTCAGTCTCGGGATGTGAAAGCAAGATAAAACCAAAATCTCCTGATGAAACATCCCTGCTGGACTGAGGAACTGAGGACCCATGATGACAGGACATCCAGCCCCAGCCCCATTTTGGGTTGGGCAGCACAGTGGTGCCATCCCCTATCGTGACTTGATCTCTCTCTGCCATAACTTCACTCTCCTACAGCAGCTGAAGCTTTGGTGCTTTGATTTTTGCACACACCAATACAACCATGCTGGCTATTAGCTCCTACCTCAGGTCTGAGATTTTAAAAATACATATCAGTGTGCATAATTTCTGAGAGCCTGTTTGCATCCACAAAGCCCCTGGTGCTGGATTACAGGGATATTTGAGGGGATAGTAATAATAATAATAACAATAATAATAATAAACCTCCAATAAGTTTTTTTAGGACTATGACTAGTCTGTGGGTGGTCACTGCAGTCAGGGCCCCACATGACAACATCCTCCCATCCTGTCCCATCCCAGAGTGTGCTTGTGGCTGTGGCACTACCTCCATTTGGAATCAAAGTGCCAATTGTGGGCCAAAAATGGCAGAGCGCAGCATTAAAAAGAGGGTGCGATTTGGCCCTGGAGATGTATTTTTAGACTTTCTATTTTGGACTACTCATCTCTAGCACAACATCTGCTGGATCATTTATAGCTGTGATTGTTTACTGGTGACCGGCTGCCACTGCAGGGATTTGATAATAGTAGTTTTTCTGTGTGTCTGTGGATACATGTTACTGAAAGGCAGTGTGGAGGGCTGAATGAGCTGTGTTTAAACACCACAGCAAAGGGAATAAATTTTTTAATCAATCATTTTCTTGCTACTTGTAGGATTGTCTTGTCTGCAAAAGACAAAAGAAGGGATCTCTACGTTTATATTTGCTGTTCAGAGATTACCTTGAATTTGACCCTTCTGCTCAGTTTACTTTGTTGAAGGTGCTGAAATTGTCATGTCCTAATGCCACAGAGTCAATTAATCCCAGCTTCACAGTGGCAACTCTGGCCAGGGACTCCATGGTTCCTGCACTGTCGGCTCCTGTGAAAGCCTTATCTGCAGGGCACATCAGAGAAAGGAGAGTGAGGGGGTTTTAAATTATAAAAGTGTGGTTTATTACAACAAAAAGGAGAGATAGAGAGGGAGAAAGGAAGAGAGGACGGGCAGTTTCCATGAGAGGAGAATCAATCCGGGCAGAATTTCCAGCAAGGCACATTTAGAGGCAGTGTGTAATTGAGATTATATTGATTTTCCTCCATTTACTGTAAGGTAACTGCGAGTGAAACTGTAACAGGAAACTTAGAAATGCTCTTCACAGAAGCTATATTTAGGCAGACACACTGACATGATACCACTGAATAAAATAAACATGCAGGAGACAACCAGTCCTGAGAGACTTTCAGCTCCATCTGCCTGACATGAGCAAGGGGAATGCGTTATTCCCAAGCCATCTATGTGACCTTTATGGTACGAACCTATAGAAGCCAGCAGGCTGCTGGGCACCTTGGGTAAACTGGGAGGCATCTCCTTTAAACACAAGGGGTTTGCCCTTCCCTGCTAAAACAAAATGCCTGCTAGCTGGTTTGAGCACAGCTCCTCTGGCTGCTACTCCCTTTTATAAGGGGATAATTTATGGCTTGTTGTCAACAGAAAGAGCAACAATTTGTTTGCTGCACAGGCTGGAAGAGATGAGTTTTCTCAGAAGTCTGGGTGATTTTTGGAATTAGGGGGCAGCTGCTTCTTTAAAGTCTCTGGCATGGTCTCCTGTGTGAAATTAAGCTGTGCATGAGGTTCAGCCTCCTGGTCTCACTGATGCTGTCACAGTGCACACAAGGGCCCAGTTTTTAGATGGGGCATCCAAAGCTTTATCCAATTGCCTATCCAAATTCCCTATTGCTCCTTTACCCCTGGCAATGGACACCATCTCCCAAAAGCATGGCTCCCAAGGTCCCAGAGCAAGAGAGCAACCCTGTTCCCCAACAGCTCTGATGGATTTCAGGTCCTCTTAGGGTCCAGATCAAGCATGGAAAAGTCACTTAACTCCCATGTAAGAGGGAGGGGTGATACTTTCCCTCCTCCCCATCTACACGTGACACACACTATGTAAATATTTATAATTTGAGTGTATTAATGCTTGCCGGAGCAACACAAGTGAATATCAGATCTGCAAATATTAAATCCAGGAATGCAGCTGAGAACGCTGTTTATTTTTATCAGCTAAGTGCACACCTTCTCCCCTTGGCTGCAAAGGCTGCTCTATGATGGGAAGTGAAAGCATAAAATATCTGAAAAAATTGGGAGTTATTTCCCCTTGCACAGTGTCCAAACTGAAGTTACCTTCCACACAATTCTCAGCTAAATCAACTCTGAATCAATAATCTGCTTCTGCATCTGGAGGAAAGGTGCAGCAGCAAATCCCACTGCTGATACAGCAGCTGATCTCTGTACCCTCTTAGGTGGCACCAGACCCCTGGCAAGGCTATAGGGTGACTGATGCAATAAAGGTAGAGAAATTTGGCAGAAATTAAACTCTCATGAGTTGCAGCTCATCATGTGAGATAAGATGGGCAAGGTCAAATAGGCTGAATTTCTGATTAGAACCAATTCAGCACAATAGGGCGGGTGACTAGAACTTGCAAAATCCAGATTCTGGAATGCTGTGTTTCATTGGGAAAATGGGAAAGCAGGGATAAATACACTAATTCTCCCTAATGAGCATTATCTCCACTAACTACACTGTAACTACTTATCAATTAGTGGGGAATAAGTGCACTATCTACATATTAACTACTTAACATTAACAACTCCTAATATACACCGAGTCCCTCATCAGGTGTGACCCCCCACAGGCTCAGCCCTGTGTGTAGGGACTCATCTCCAGGACTCTCTTTGCCACACCATTGTTTATCATTTGTGGTCTCATCCGCATTGCTGGAGTACTTCTGGCTCCTGCTCTCTGTGTCATGGCTCCTTTTCTGGAGGACAAAGCACAGAACCAAGAGCAGGACCAGGATGGCAGCAGTGGCCCAGAATGGCCACTGCTGCAGGGCAGCCCAGAGCTGCCACTCTGCTCCTGGATTGCCTGCTCCAGCTCCACAGCAGCCGAATGCTCTGCTGTTCCTGGCACTTGGCACACACTTCCATGCACAGACATGTCTCCTTCTCCAGCCCATCCCTGACCACCTGCGGGCACTGGAAAAGGCTGTGCACAAGCCAGACCACAAAGATGATGGCCACCACGGCCAACAGGAGAAGGGACACAAGGGATGAGGGGGTACAGGAGGAGGGGGAGTGGGGATAGGAGCCTCAGGGAAGTGGGGGCAGGAAGGAGAGGGAGCCAGGCAGCATGGCCCAACCACTGCCACAGCAGCAGCAACAGCAGCCACCATCCTGTGCTGTGCCCAAGAATCTCCTGCGAGGGAAGGGGCACTGGATGCAAGAGGGGAAGCACTCTCTCCAATGCCCAAATTTGTGCTCGTACTCCAGTCTTCAAGCCTGGTACAAAGGACATTACAGCCAGGCCAGCCCTGCTCTTTGTCCACCCCAACTCATCCCCTCACAATGGCCTGGAGCAACCACAGCCCTGACACCCACGAAACGCAAACTGGCCACTCCAGATTGGGCAGCAGGGCTTTCATTTCGAAACATGATTAAGCTCCCCATGAAACCTTGTCAAATATAAAACTGTAGAGTGTGACCTGGGGATGCTTTACTCCTTGACATGAGCCCTGCAATGAGGTGGGATTGTTTCCCTTGGTGCTGACGCCTGTGCTTGTGAGGGTGCGCTTGGGTCTTTGATACAAGGTCTGCAGTTTGATGCAAAGCCTCGAGTTTGAAAAAGGGCCCCAAGTTTGATACAAAGGCCTCAAGTTTGATATAAAGGCCTCAAGTTTGATACAAGGGCCTCAGGTTTGAGACAAGGGCCTCAAGTTTGATATAGAGGTCCCAAGTTTGATACAAGGGCCCCAAGTTTGAGACAAGGTCCCAGTTTGATACAAGGGCCCAGGCCTGCTGACAAAGGCAGAGACATCTTTATCCCCTCTTTGGGAAAGCAGCACTCCCTGCGCAGCAGCAGCAGTTTGATGTGAATGGGACGCACTGATTAGTAGCTCAGAGACACTGGTGGCACCTGGATATCTTTGAACAGGAGAAAGGGCATTCTCCAGTGGTGGCACCACCAGGATAAGGTGTGATGGGGCACGATGCTGCCGAGGGGACTGGAGCCTGCAGAAGGGTGAGACAGGCGGAAGGAGTTGCGGACACCACACAAGCCGCCGAGTGCCATCTGCTGCTGTCTGGAGATGATGTGAGCTCTGCAAAGGGCACGACACTTAGGGGTCTACCTAATATGGAAGAAAAAACAGGAATGAGCTCAGTGGTGCTGCATCTGCTCTCCCAAGCTAAGGACGAGGAAGAAAGGGGGTCTGGCAATTGTATAGATCCACCAGCTGGCTCAGCACAGTCCCAGCACAGACATCAGCCCTGCCCCAGCTCTGCCTGGGAACATCTTTCCCAGTGATATTTTTCTTGCCACCAGAGCTTAATAGCCTTTAGTGAGGTTTTTGGAGACAGGTGTCTGCTGCCTTTTCTCTCCTTGCTGTAGAGCTGTGAGATGATGTTTCTTGCTGCTTCCTGCCTGGCTGGTTGTCTTGGCCCTCTCTAACACCTTGCAGGGTCTTTAGCAGTGCAGAGAGCAGAATATGGCTGAAAAATGGCTTGCAGGAGCAAAGAAAAAAATTTATAGATCCCAAAATCAGTGGATTATGCCATTTTGGTTCCTGTAGACCAAACTCAGATCCATACAGAGTGATTCTGAAGCTGTTTTGGCAGCATTCACTGCTTGCACGATCCTTTGCCTCTTCTGGATGGATGGAGCTGCTGCACCTGGATGTGACCTGTGGGCCACCAAGGGAACCTCAATGGAAAAAATGGTGTTTGACACACAGGTGCCTTCCCTCCAGCAGCCCACAGCTCCCCAAATCATGCCTTGAATCATGGCAGGTTTTTGCCAGAAGATAGAGGAGACCTTCAGTACAACAAAGTGGTGAAAATCCTCTCACCCATGCCTGATTCAAGGAAATGCAGCTCCTTACCTTGGCTTCCTTCCTGCTTGGCCTTCCCATAAATGTGACGTGAGGTCCAGCTCTGGTGTCCATGCCTTGACCAGAGGCATGTTGAGCTCTACCCACAGGGCTGAGGCTGCTGGATCACTTTACTCTCAGGCAATGCTTGAGTTGCAATTTTTGAACCAATGCTCTGGTAATTTTTTGATTACAGAACTGTGTGAGTTGGCCTCTCCTGTCATTCCCTCAAGAAAGACTGACTCAGGAGGAGAGCAGGTTCATTTGTCAGTGGTGTAACAGCTGCAGTTAAACACAGTTCTCATTCCCACTGTGCAGCTGACCATCTTGTTCACAGGCCTGCCCTGGTCACCCAGCCACGATGCCACTGCCCAGTCTGTGCAATACTTAGCACTGAAAACAGTGACTTCTGAAATGTGGATGCATCACAGAAATTATGAGACAGTTTCTGGATGGAAAATGCTTTGATTTCTTATGCCAGAGCTCACCTTGTGCACTGCAGACCCTTTTGTTCCTCATTGGGAGGGAAAGCAAACAGGAAAATTGCTCTTTTCCCCCACCTAGATGGGTATTTGGATGTTGTGAGCTGTGTGTACATCACGGTGTAATTTCCCTGACCCCACCAGCAGCAGGGTAGGTCTGGGCAGAATCCATGCCCAGTGCTGGGATGGGGGATACCACAGGAGCAGTGCTGGGGCTTGGTATGGGGCCAGGGGTGGAGGGACTGGCACGTGCCACCTCTGCCAGCAGCACCTGCTCACGTGTGAGTCAACTGCAGGGTGGGAGGCTCTTGAGAGCACATAAGAAGGAAAGCAGATATTTAAGAAATTAGTCACAAACATAATGGCTTAATCAAGAGCCTGTTGGAGGCATTTGGGTTCCATTTCACCAGAGGCTGCTCCAGCCACCTGGGCCAAGATGTGGGGATGAGGGGTCTTGTTCAACAGTATGGCTGGTTCTTGACATTCCTGCATCTCTCCACACCTTATCCTGTGCCAGCACCAGGGAAAATCCCTCCTGACACATACCTGCCCGTACAGCGTGTCTGTGAGCCAGCCTAGGAAACTGATCCAGCTGGAAAATAACACAGGGAAGGAGGAAAAAACCCCACATTTTCCCCACAACCAACTCTGATCTCTGACATTGTCCTCAGCAGACCCTAGTACCCTTCCAGAAACATGCCAAAGAGGATGGACCAAGTTGCTGAGAGGAAGGAGTGGGAAGGGGGTTTTTGACTGAAACTCAGCATGGCCAGAGCCAATGAGCTCAGTGAGGCAGGTTGTCACACCACACTGTACCAAGCTGATACCTGGGTCCCCATGCTCATCCATGTGGGCATCACCTTGAGGCCTGCAAAGCTCCAAAAGAGACAACCACACAGGTGGCCTCCCCTCCTTTGCACTGCCTGATGCTCCTTTAGCTGCTGCTGTTTGTCATAATAGCAGGTCATGTTTGTATTTATAATAACAACCTGGGTACCTTGACAAACCAAGGGAGCAGAGGGATGAGATGCTGAGAAGCATTTGATGTTCATACTGTTCGTGTTTGGCAACTTCAGTGCAAAATGAACATTGAAGGTAAACCAAGTGCGTGTTCTGAGCAGGGAATGAAGGATTATTGCATGAACAAAGAAAATTCAGAGGAAATAATGTGAACATAAGAATTCAGAAGCTGAAAGGATTTATATTAATAGCTGTCAACTTAGTTTCAAGTTCTGTCTGAAATATATTCTAGTAATAGATAGGAACAGAGGCACACTGCTATTAGTCAATTTAGTAGAAAACATTTCTGCTGAGACATTTTTGCTATAAGAAACTGGAAATTTTACCAAAAAAAAGTGTTTATGTATTCTATAAGAGAAACTGAGTTTTTCTGAGGAAAGCCAAAATGCTTCACTGCAGCTAAAACTTCATTTTGTCAAAAAATATCTCAGTGAGAAAAGGGCAGGAAGAGATAAGGAGAGGATTTTCTTAGTCTGCTCTAGCCATTAACCACTTTGTGGCTTGATATCTTGATTTCATGACCTCTAATAAAAAGTTAAGCTACAGGACAAGTCCCTGCATGATGAAATTATTTTTTTCTGTCTCTACAAAATGGTGCAGAAAATGTTTGGCACAATGCAAGAAGTTCTGATAAGAGATACTATCAATAAATTCCCAGCTGCATTAGGATGTAAACATAAAAGAAAGAGAAAAGAGAAAAAGAGAAACAATTTATATTAAGAGCATTCAGAATAAAAAAAAGTAGTTGGTGTAAACAAAGCTAGAGGTTTGGATTAGATCTCTAGTTTGGTTAGTCCAGCTACTTCTATCTGGCTCAAGAACTGAAGGCAGTCTGGCCTTTTCAGTGTACACCTACCATTTGATTAGCAGGTCTATGAAAATGTGCTATCAGACCTAAATTGTTACTTCTCATCTCTTGCCTGAATGCAAACCTTTCTCACAAAGAAGTGAGACTATATGGCTACATTTTCCTTACAGTAAAACAAACGGGAACAAAGAGGGGATAAAAGCCACCAGCAAAACCCACTCCTTGTGTTTAAAATTATAGATGTAAGCAAAGAGCCCAGGGAGCAGCCCATATTAGGCAAAGTGCACTCTTTTCTTGTAAAAAGTTTGAAGAATTGAAGGTCTGCTCTCCCCACTTACGACCGTCAGCGCGCTTGTGTACTGGGAATGAAAACAAGAGGAGATGTGAGGATACGGGAGCGAAAGGAGGGGCTCTCAGCTCCCAGCTGCAGGGACTGAGGGGAGGAGGGGGTGATGAGACCTGCACAGAGGGAAACCGTGGGGCCACCTGGGCTCCAGCGTGGTCCCCAAGGCCAAGCTGGGGTCAGCATCACTGCTGCAGCCACTCTGCAGCCAAGGGGAACCTTCTGGCCAGGGCAGCTGCAGGGAGAGCCCCATCCCGGGAATTTGTCCAGCTTGCCCATCTCTGTGCTGCTGGTGTCAGCCTCACACCTGATGATTCTTTGCTTGGCAGCACCATCAGATACACTCAAGACAGAACACTCTGCCTGTGATGACAAAATCAAAGCTGGTTATAGCTCTGAGAGTCTCACTGTACAGCACAGCGCTGGGTAATCTAGTGAGGACATGGCGAGTAATCCAACCTGTCCCAAGCACCGTGTAATGCTACACCTGGGTCAGGATCCCAGGTATGCTTTCTGCCAGCTCTGCAGCTGAAAATGTGCTTTCTGGTATCTGGTCTCCATCAAGCTTCAGGGATCAGATTGGTTTATGAACCTGCTTATATTAAGAACAAACAATTTATCACTGTGGATTTTCTGTGGGGTTGCCTCACTGTTCCTCTGGTTCCACAGCTACCTGCCCCCGAGAGCTCAAACCTCAACCCATGACTTCTGGGAACTGTGCAGCATGTGGTGACTCTGTGGGTACCTTTCCCTCCTTCTGCCCTCAAGGCAACTCAGATCTGGCATTTTAAACCTTTTTAATTTTTCTGTCATGCAAAGTGCTTTTTATCGCAAACATCATGAAGGGTTCTGGTGTATAATGTGAGTGATAAAGGTGCACTCTCTATGCTTTACACAATTTCCTTCTTTACCTGCTATGGCTTTGGGTTGGTTACCCCATGATCAATAAAGTGTGTTTTTTTCCAGATAGACTCCACATATCGTACCATACTGTATGTTTAAAATTGCTGCATCAACAAATCAAAGTAAACAACCTTCTCTCCCCTGTGAGATGATGAAAAACATAAATTATGTAGTCTTTAAACAAATGGTAAAGGGTTTCCTTATTAGGCTTCAGGGTCCTGTGTGTGTATATGCCCATTGTAAAATCCTTGTCATTCCTGGGTCTGTAGGTCTGTATAATGTTCCTCACAGGTTCAATTGAGTGGTCAGCATAACAGGCTTGGACTGGGGGATTTGACATTGACACACACCCATGCATATATTTTTAAATATATATATATATATATATATATAAACTACCAGGAAAATGTTAAAATATCTAGTGTTTATTTTGCAAAAATTTTCTCAATAGTGAAAGCTTGCTTTGCTTTCAGAAGAATTTTATCTTCAATTTCCCTTCTGTAGCATTTTTTCCATTTCTTTGCTTGCATAGAATTATGTCTTACATTCAACATTTTGCTTTACCAGGTAAGAAAAACACATCATCCCTGTCTGGGGACACAACGCTGTCCTTCCCACCCATGTGAGATCTAGTCCACCTCCATGTCCCTCAGGCAATGGGCCCAGCCACATCCTCACCCACTGCCTTTCCCAACCTGCCACCTTCTCCTGGCCACAGCCACCAAAGCACCTGGAAAGCAGGAAAGACCTTGGCTGAAAGCTGAAAAAGGATGCTGAAAATGCTGACTAAAATTGTATCACATCTTTGCTCAGTCTCAGCATGGCCAGCTGGGCTGTGGCAGACATCTGGGTGAGCTTCCCAGGGACAGTGGAAGGAAGAGCCCTGAGATGCTCTGCTGGCTGCCCCAGGCTGGCCATGGCTGTGACCATTACCTACCTGAAAACACCTGTGAGTGTGAGAGCTACAGCACCAGCCATTCCCTCCATAAATAATTTTGCTTAAACAAATAGCACCAAGTTCATTGTACTTGTTATGGGAATTATCTTGAATAAGGCAAATACTGAGGTTATCAGGGAGATATGTCTTATCTAAGGCAAATGGCAATTTTTAGGGGGGTCATCACTGTTGACTGATTAAACATGTTCTGATGGGATCTCTGGCATGTACTTATCCATAGAAATGCCTCACTTTTCCTGGGTAGCCTTTGAGAACCAAAGCACATCCTGGTCTCTTGCCCAACTTCTATTTCCCATGCAATTACCTGTTATCTCAAAGCAAATGTGCAGCAGAAGAGGAGAACCAACAAGAACTCTCCAAACTGGGTGCTGGACCACAGCTGGGCCTCCAAGTATTACAGCAACACAAATAAGAAGTGTGTGTGGCCAAGTGGACTCGATATCTCACCATCCTGGCCATTCTCCATCTCCTTTTTACAGAAGCTTTCAGCCCACCATTCTGCCATGTCTCATTTGATATGTAACTGACATTAAATATAAAAAGTCTTTCAAGTTATTGTAACTGAGTCAACGAACAGCCATCCCAGATCAAGCCATGAAATTGCAATCTGAGGATGATCTCTTTTTTCCCCTCTTACTTCTCATGGACTAGTAAGGAACAGTTTATATCTTTGAAACTATAAATAGGACCGGAAAACCAAGTGTTGCACAGGTAAATCAGCAGCATTAAGGATGTCTTCAACTACATCAACTCCTCAATTTTCATGACTCATTCAGACCAATTGCTCTTTGCAGTAGCTGAGCAGGTTGCCAGCATTAAGGAGCTCACCTGCACGACTCCCTGAGAGAGCTGGTGACATTACCTCTTTTGGAAAGCTGAAAAAATGAGAAACTAGGACATTGAGGTCAAGCTTGCTACTTTCCCAATTGCTAAGAGTGCTCAGCTTGAGATTTTTCTGAATGTTCCATATTTCATAGCACCAAGCAGACTTTGCAGTTTGATCATAAACACTTTTCACTGCCTGTGAGCACTCAGACACAGAACATGTGAAGTATTAATGCAGAGCTTGTGCCCTTACATCCCTGCTGCAGCACAGCCAAGTCAGTGGATATCTCCCACCTCCCCCCTCTCTTCCCACCTGAGGTGCACCTGTACAGCAAACCCATGAAGGGACAGCAGAGATGAGAGAGCAAAAAGCAAATGGTCATTGATGTCCAGGGAGTTCACTCTGGGTCTTCATGTGGAAGGTATTCAGGTGCTACAAAGTGTGGTGGCAATGTGTTGCAGCAAAATAAATGTCTCCTACTGTGCACAGAAAAAAATGAGGAATACACCAAAAAAGTGAATGTGAGTAGTTTGCCACAGTAGTTTGTGCAGCTTGCATGAGGGAGGTGCAGGGAAGAGATGATTTCTCCAGCCTGGTGTAGGAACACCCTCCTCAGACCATCTGTTCTCCCTCATCTAACCCACCACCTGCTTTCTTCAGCAGTCACTGAAAGAGCCCCCAGAGCCCTGTGCTCTCCCAGTGAGCTCCCAGCCCCTCCTGGAGTGCAAAGACTGAGAGCTGGAGGGAAGTGGCACACAGCACGTGAGGAGTGTCTCACCTTCTCTTCCTGCTGGACTCACTTTGTGTTCAGGAGCAAAACAGATGGAAATCACCTCTGTCACTGCCACAGAGCAGGGCTTGCCCCTTGCACCCTGTCTGGCTGCCCATCCCCAGGCTGTGGGAGAAACCAGGGAGTGGATGGTACATGGATACCAAGTTGTTCACATGCCATAGGAATACTGGCCAGGTGGGAGACACCCCAGCTGCTGAATTCAGCCTTAGCAGATGGAACAGGAGCTTGATGAAAACAAGTCTTTGAGTTTAGTTAAGGAGGCTGTTTTTAATTAGATGTGCATTTTCTAAGGTGATGAGTAATTTGAAGGTGATTTTTGGCTTTGATGTCTCAGCACATACTGCAGTTGACTTCTTTAACTCGCTGCTCTTTAAGCACATCAAGATAAGACTATCCAAAATTTCTTCCCTGATTTTGGGACCATCAGTCTTTCCTGGTGCCACATAGTTTTTATTTCATTACCCCTAATCAGATGTCCCTATCCATGGCAGGGTGGATGGAATAGGATGGACTTTAAGGTCCCTTCCAACCCAAATATATATTATTATAATTTTACCTGTCCCCCTGGAGTATTAACCCTCACATCCTCACCCTTAGCTTTGAAACAGAAAGATTAATTATCTGGAAAAGTGAGAAAAGCTTATTTACTGTGAAAAAACAAACAAAGAAACAAAGCAGCTCATGCAAGGAAAGCTAGAGATAAGCATTTAAAAATCCTAAATACCTGACATTTTATCTGAGTTTAGATTTTTCTGCCTTGGCTAATTCCATGCAGTTTAACATAACATTAGAGACCTGACTCCTGTTCCATTTATCTCACTGAAATGAAAAAAAAAATAATAAATCCATTCTATTTGGAGGAACAAAACCATTTTTAAAAGGGCTGGAGGTCACCAGTAGGCGTATCAAATCTAGGCAAATTTACATGGTGTAGGAGTCCCCAGCTTTTGAGCCACAGTGTAGCTATTAAGTGAAGGATCAGGGGTTCATTATATTAATCTGGCACTCAGTACAAGGCAGCAGGTGACTGGGGAGCACATTTCAAGCAATTGCTGTGAGTCAGATTTAACTCACACTTTCTTTGAGGGCTGCTCACCATTATCTCCCACAGAGACCTTTACAGGCATCAGGTTTGGGGGAGCATGCACCAAAACATTCCCTCCCCATAGATGGAGGGATGGAGAGTGAGGTGGAGCAGGGGATTGATGCCTGCACACCCACATCAGCAGGACCAGGCTGGGCTCTGCAGGAAGCAGCCTCTCCATGAACCAGCAGAGCTCCCAAGCCCCATTTCAGCATCTCCTACCCAGGGTGGGAACTGCTGCCCATCCCTGTCCTCCCAGGACTGCTCATGCTGGAGCAGGACCAAGAAAGAGATGCTGTTTACATCTCCACTTCCTTGCTCTAAATCTCAGGAGGGTTATGGGGTATATTTTGCTTTCATGTGCTGTGTTCCTGAGGTGCATTCTACATTTCCTGCTCTTGCTTTTGCCTGTGCATGCACTGGCTGTGTGGATACTGCCTTAGCTTTATCCCAGCTAAGCTTTTTTATCTGGACTCTACTGTTTATTGCTTAATACATTCCCATATAGTCATTTGGATGCTGAACACAAACCTTGTGAAAGGAAGAAAAGAAGTGGAAGGGCACTTAGCAGATTTAAATACTTATTAGAGTAACCAGCATCTCGTGCCAGTTACTATATAGCCAAAGCACAGCAATGGATTTCAAAAACTACCTAACCCAGAGGTTTTACTCTGATTTTTCTGTTATTCCTCTATTCACCATTATTAGCTCAAAATAGTACTTTTCAGTGTATAGGCCTGTACCAGTGCTACTTTTGCACTTGGGTTAAAAGAAAGACCCTGAACACAAGTGCACACATCTCCAGTGGAGATGTGAATTTGCAGGTCTGTGCTTCCAAGCAGGTCCCTGGCAGTGCTGGTGGCTGAAGGAAATGCTCTCCTGAGCAGTCAGGGAGGAGGAGCAGCACCCATGACCCAGCAGTCTGCCACAGAGGAGAGCTGCTAATGGCATTTCTTATCTCTTGGCAGAAGCTGCTGCTGATTGTAATTTCCATTTCCACCCCTTCCCATCTTCTATTACGCCACTTTGTCTCCTGCAGCAAAACAGAATAACATATTTGTGATGCTGAAACACAGTCACCTCAGTGGCCAGCAAGCAAGCCCTGCAGAGCAGCTAACTTAGAAAGTTATTGCCATGATTTTGAGATGTTCTGTATTTTCTTTGCTTCTTCCTCACTCATCCTTCTTCATCCCTCTGATTTTTGCCACCAGGACTGCTGTGATAATTTCTGGTATCCACCATAGGCAGAGGCACCAGTAGTGACCAGCTCTGTCTTGTGTGGGGCTCAGCCTGAGCCAACACCTGCACAGCTTTTGGAGAAGCAACCTGCTCCATCAGGTCACAGTGCTTCCTCCACAGTCATGGGAGGACTTGGAAATAGTGTAACTATTGCTGTGTCCAGTATTGAGATCTGGGAACAGAGCTTTCAGCCCCAAATCAGGCACAGCACCTCTCCAAAGTGCTTTCTGAACCATCCCAGCTTGCAGACACTCCCTTCCCAGGAGGTCCCCAGAGGGAAGGAAGCAAAGGGTTTGCATTGCTTGTGCTACAGATCCATGTCCATATTGTTTGGTGGTTAAGTCAGGTGTGCCAGCTCCATGAATAAATGGAATGTTGAGAGAAGTAGAGAGAGCCTTTGGGGTAATGATGACTCTTTATGGTCACACTATTGTCACTTCAGCCCTGGGTGAGCCCCAGCTGTGAATCTGGCCATGTACCATGTTTTCTTTATCTCCCACAGGGTGTACAAAAGACAGCTCTCCTGGTGCAGCAGCACTGCTCCCTGCTATCTTTTCCTGGGACAGAAGGCTGGCAGATGGGGATTGGCTGCAGAGTTTTGCAGAGGATTGCCCTCAGAGGGCACTGGAGTTTAGATGTCTGTTCCTTCAGCCTGCAGTGAAGGCAGTGCCTGTTTGCAAATCTGGATTTCAGCAGGGCTCAAAAAGCCAAAAGTAAAGACATCCTGTGGTTTAAATAGGGCATGTCTGACTTAAGTGTTCTCTCAGAAAAGAATTTAGCTTTTCATCCCTCCTCCATGAGCCAGAAGGCAAGGATCAGTCCCCCTCCCCCCATTTTCCCTCTATTGTACAGCCCCCTCTGAAAGATCATCAGACCCTCAGGGATGTTTATTTACACTGGTGACGAGCCATCTTGAACTCCTCTCAAAAATAAATTTGCTATGACAATTATAAGTTAGTTGGGGATTTATTTTCTTTGCAGCCCAAAACCCCACCTCTTTAGTGTCTGTGTTGGTTTGAATATGACTGGGAGGCCCAGTGTCAAACCTGGGCTTTGAATAGGATCCCACAAGGCATTTGCTTCCTTCAGACCCTGAATGTGATGGCGAGTGCCCAACAAGTGAGTCAGTGAGGTTCTGTGAATCTGTTTATCAGACAGCAACAATCATTTGTGGAAATGTCTTTGGTAGCAACAGAAGAGTCTATTTGATGGTAGCACTGACTAATGTAAATGAGGATTAATTAATGTTTTCCTGCAGTGATGTTGGCACTGATAGTGCCTTATTCATGTAATTTAATTTCTATTGACAGGCTGCTAATGGAAATGGATAGCAATGGTTGTCTCTTCCATCAGGCACGCTCTGCCACAAAAATAATTCTCCAAACTGGCAGTTGGACTCATTCATTGCTGAAAACGTGAGGCAATAAAAGAGGATGAGTCAGAAATGGGAAACAAAGCAACTTATTGTCTAATTCACAGCAGTCGTCTCCCAGGTTTTTGAACCAGGATAAATTTGGGGATTCAGGTCTGGTTTGGGCTTAGCTGTCCCTGAAGTCCAGCTTCAATTTAGCCTCAAAACGTGGACATGCAGCTTCACAGTGGGAAGGAGCATATTCCAAGTGGGCAGGTGGATGTGCCCACAGTGCCACAGCTCAGGGCACAGGAGGGGAGAGGCTCAGCTCCCCTCTGGCAGCCCAGCACCAGGCCCAGGGAGGAAGGGTCTAGCAGGGTTAAGGTGCACCAGGTCAGGTCATTCCCTCCCCCTGGAGAAATCCAAAGCAGTCCCTACTGAACAGGGCCCCAGGAAAGCCACTGGTGTTATTTAAAGCAGTAACCAGGAGCAGCTGCTGGTGTTTGGAGAGGGTTTGGGTTCAGCAAAAGACTCAGGTTGGGATACCCCAGGAATTGAGGATAACAGTCTTCTGGTTTCCTTCCAGTGTTCAATTCCACAATGTCCTCAATTGCTCCCCTCAATGTTTGGAAGTGCAGTTGAAGAATTGCTGCTTATGAGAAATCATGTAAGTTGGAAAGCAGAAAGAAATACTCTGGTGGAAAAATACCTTCCCTCTTAGTAAGTAATGTACATAATCTAATTGTCCTGGATTAAACCATGACACATAATTTTTTTTCAGTTTTATTGAATAATTTTGCATGTTGCTTATTTGTTGAGCAAAGATATAATTTTCAAGTCTCCTTTTGCCCATGGGATGAATTTTTAAGGGACTGCAATTTTGGGGTATTGAGGAAGCTCCATGCAAGGATGACTGAAAGGTCTCCTGGGAAACTGGGAAATTACCCTTCCATCAGAGCCTGACACAGACCATCACCCCTCTCCTTGCAGAACTGAATGGCAGGGAACCATCTTTCAGCACCTCTCTATCTTGAAACCCCACCAAATGTCTGACACTGAAGAAGTTTTAGCTGTTGAAGGTCTTCCTATGATCACCCTGAAATATTCATGACCACATTTTGCCACACTCTTGCTTATATCACAGTCAGCAGAAAAATACTTTGAAATGTGAAATTTGCCTGTTCATAGTAAGTGGTAGGGCTGGAACAAGAGCAACACAGCAACCTGCCATGAGCAGCCTGGAAAAAAGGCACAGCAGCACTGCTGGGAGAGGCAGCAGCAGCCCCAGGAAGAGCCCCATGGCCACAGCTGCCCCACAGTCCTGCCTGTCCCCACATGCAGGGGCCTGCAGCTCTCCCTCTAATCTGATCACCCATTTACCCACTCGACGTTAGCATTTGCTTAATCCTCATGCCTTCACTGCACTCCATCCTTGTCCTTTCAAAGCAAAGCCATAACCTCTCCCCTCCGGGCATGCTGCTGCTGCTATCCCCATTCTCTGTCCAAACTGGAGCCTTTAGTTTGATGCTTCTGCTGTGGTCTCATTGCAGCAGGAGTGAGGAGAGTCTGGCACCTCGGAAAATTAGATCTATGCCAGCTAAAGTCAAGCATCCAGGAGCAGGGAATAGTGAAGCTGAGAGGGGCTGTGATGCCCAAGAGAATCACAGTGATACCCCCTACATCAAAGTCTGGGTCTGGGCTCAGTGCTGTGCCCTGGGTGGTGGCAGCAAAGCTGTAGTGACCCAGCCTGTACAGACCTTCCTTCCCAGTGCCCTGGCAGCTGAACCCATTGCTGCAGTATAATTGATTCCCCACTGCCTTCTGGGACCTCTCCTTGCTGCTTTAGACAGGGAGAAGCCAGATCTGGGTTTCAGACTCCCTGGCTGCCACTGTGGCACACTCAGATGAGCCAAACTCACTGAGTGCCCGGGAGCTATCACAATGGGCTGGATGCAGTGGTGATCCCCATCCCTTCTCCCACTGATGAGGAAACAAAGATAACTGCCAGGAGGTGGGGAGAGGAAACAACTCCCCAGCCCCATGCTCAAGGCACCCCTAAGGAAAGCCCTCTGCCTTTAAAACTGAACAGATTGGAAAAGATTTGGGGGAGCAGGGACAAGAGCACAGGGTTTTCTTCTCCCTTCCATTAAGCAAGGCCAGGGTTGTATGGAAATATAGTGACTCTCATCAAACTCACATGGTTAGAGAAAACAGGGCAAGTTTAGAGCTCTAAAATCCCTTCTTCGGGTTTGAAAAAGAAGGAGCAGTTCCAGTCTAGGTACATCTGAATTTAATTTTGTTAATTACTCGACGTAAGTGAAAAGAAGGGTTAGCACCTGCACAGAAGGGAGGACTGTTAACAAGGTGATAAGGTTAGGGGGGAAAAAGAGGCAAAAATTACTGCCTAAGGAAGAGAGAAAGGTTAGTTCAAGGTAAGACCTGAGGAAAAGTGTTAATAACAGCATGCAGAATCCTCGGCCTTTTGCAGTCAGCAGGGCTATGGAGGCTGGCTCCCAGCTCACCTTTGTCTCTGAGGTATTTCTCCCCTTTGCCCTCCCTCCCTACAAGCCCCTGCCTGCATGAAGTCCCGAGCATGCCAGCTGTGACTGGACACCTATTGTGCTCCCTAAGGGGCAGAGGGGATGGTGTTTGGACCTGTCCCTCTTCTGAAATGCTCTAATTAGGTGACTACAGAAAGTGACTTCAGTCCACCTCCTGCCCTCTCCCGCCTGGGGCAGGGACATGAGCAGCAGTCCTGGCCCCTTTTACAGGGAATGCCAAATGAGCAGTGTGCACCAGGACTTCTCTTTGCTCTTTCAGCATCTTACAGCCACGCACTGCAGCTGCTGCCTGCATTGGGGTCCTCACTACCAACAACATCCTAAACCTCAGTGGTGCTCTGGCAGCAGGCAGGGGCAAGCAGGAATTCTGTCCAGATTGGAGGCACGCAGGGCTGTGTAGAAGAGTGGCAAATGTGCTGGCCAGAAAATCCAGCTGTGTGCCATGAGATGCTGGATGCTCTGTGCTCAATGCTCTCAGTCCATGCTCTGGCCATGCCTGCATGTGCTCCTTCTTCATAGACTTGCTGAGAACTCATTAGTTCATTTTGCAGGGCTGCCTGAAGGTTTTGTGACAGGGTGCAGCACCAGCTTGGACACCTTGTGCTGAGACTGAGCATTGGTGGGTGCCCAGCAGCACCCCTGTGAAGGTGTTGAAAGCCATCACCCCAACAGAGACACTGCTATGGAGGCTGGGCAGCTCTGTGGTGGGCAGAAGAGGTTCAGCTGTGGTGCTTCCCCCAATTTTTATCACCACTATCCCTTGCTGAAGAGCTGACAGCAGCTCTGCAGCAGGTGATGTCCCACTGGAAGCACAGGGTTGCCCAGAGGCTGGCAGATGCCATGCTCCTGGAACTGAAATGGTTGCAGAGATGATGGGATATGTTTTCTGAAAGTCACTTTTGCACTGTTAGGTGGCTTTACATTTTGGGCATTGACAATCATTTTAAAAGCCACTCCCACACATTTGATCCTTGAGGGGCTGAGCACTGAGCCTCTACCTGTAAGCTTCAGCATTTTCTGCTGGGGCACCAATTATTTATACCCCCATCCTGTGCTTTTGCTGCTTGATAAGCCCATGTACTCTGTGTAACTCCAGCCCTCTGTGAACATGGGCATTTAGATCATCTGTCAGGGGATGTGACTCAGGACTCACTTTTTGCTGGATCCATCGGGAGCACGTAGCAGTGTCTGACAAGCACGCTTGCTGATCTTCTGATAATAATACCATGTCACCCTACATCTCCAACACTCCGTCCCACACAGGCTTTCCATATCTGTTTCACTTACAGAACACAGTAATTATGTGTTGCACACGTGAAGTTACGCTGGCAGCCCAGCATTGTTCAGCTGGCAGTGTTTCAGCTCTGGTTGTAGTCTACTCTCGCCGCCCGAGAGGTAAACAAACAGCCTATTTAACGAGTACCAAATTCTGTCAATGCTGGTAGTTGCTATGGTGAGAATTCCCGGCGCGACGCTGCAGCCCTCGGTCACTCCAGGCAGAAAAACGTGGGCGTTTCGGATCACAACACTCTGTTTACCAAGGTAGCTCTGAAACGCACTGGAGGGCAGGGGTGGAGGCTGCTGGAACGGGGAGCCTGCTAAGGAAACTGCCAGAAACAAACACTCATGGATGGGAGGATTTGGGAATATCAGAAAACCAGCTCGGGTCAGCAGCGCTGGATTCAGCGCTGGCTCAGAGCTGCTCACTTGCTGTTGCATTGGTATTTTTCAGGGCGACCTGGAGCATGCAGGGATCCAGAGTACAAAATCCCTGGGCACAGCAGTCAGCAAAGGCACCAACCAGCAGCTGCAGATGGAGAAATATCTGTGCTTTCAGCCCTCGGGGAAGGCAGTGCAGAGGAGATGAGAGGGCTGATAGCACTTTGCTTGATCCGCCTGCTGCATCCTCGCTGCTCCAGGAAGATTGCAGGCTCTGGGGCTGTCAAGCCGTCAACTTTCACTCGGTTTGACAACAAACTCCCTTCACATACATAGTTACACTTAAAGAAAATAAAAGGAAGAAAAAAAGAAAGCTGTTGGAGCAAGCAATGCCCACAGATGCTTCCTAGAAGTAGAACGTTATTTTGCGATCTGGCACCAACATTTTAGCAGCCTATAAAAGGTAAAGTTGGTACTACAGCCAGCCATTTGTACTGTACAAATAAGAGCTGTGAATATATTCTGGAAGTAATGTCAAAGAGGACCAGATGGGAAATGAGCAGCATTCATTCTCATTTAACAAAGACAGCTAACCCAGAATATGCATTAACATGTAGCATTTTTCATCTGCCTCCATTCAGAACAGATTCTCAGTATCATTTCCAAGAAAAGGAAATTGAAGGAATACTTACTCCTTGGTGAATTACTGTTCTCTCATAATTGGAGAAGTTTGGCATCCAAAGCTAGGTGTAATATGTTTTCCCTGGAAATGTATGCAAGGACACAATACACCCACAACCCCCTGCATTCAGGCATGCAGCCAGCTCTGTGTGTTTTGGTCCATGCTGGATGGATCCAGGGTTTCAGAGCCTTGGATCTGGCCTGCAGAGAGGTTTCACAAGGCAGGGCAGTGAGGGGAGGCTGTGCCAGGTGTACAGAGGCTCTGATGCCACAGCTGGAGGGTCTCTCTCCAGCCCCAGGTCACACTGCACATTTCAGTGACAGCAGCTCTGACTCCTCATTTCATACATAAGGACAGCATGGCTTGTGTGTGACATATACTTTAGACACATGCTTTGAGGGCTGAACCCAAATTCGAAGGCTAACAATTCCTAGATGTAGATTTAGAAAATGCAAGCTCATTTTTGACTCTTCCAGGATGCATTGAGTAGGGTGAGCCTGTTTGAGGGGAGGGATCCCAGGGTACAACATGTTGAAGCATTTCTTCATGTGTTTAGTAGAATCTTTGATCCTATTTTTAAACAAAACATTATTTCCATTCCCTCTTTTTTTCGTTCCTTAAATATTTAGAAGGGATTAACCACAGAAAAAAAAGCCACATCCTGAACTTCTTTTTTCCAGCATAAATTCAATCTTTTTATTTAAAATTGTTCATTACTGGAACCTCTCTCAACTTCCAAGCTCTTTTGTGTACCATTTCTCTTTTGGAAGTCCAGAATTGTCACAGTTCTCCCAAGCCCCCCATCCTGACACATCACAAAGTCAGTTTTATGCCATTCCACTCAGTGGAGCTCTGCATTTAAACTATACCATTAATTTACGATGAACAAACAGGTTTCAGCTCTGATCCACAGCACTCTTCCCTTGCCTGGGAGAAATGCATTGACACAATCCATGCTGGCTCCTGGAGCTTTCTGCTGCTCAGCAGTGTTTTCTAAATATTTTTGGCATCCTCTGAGCCACGTTCTGCCCCATGAGCAGCCTGTCCTGATCCAGTCCTGGGGAGCACTGTTGTAGAACCTCTCTTTTAACAACAGCAAGCAGAATGAAAGCCTGAAAACCAGTTGAGGTCAGACCAGATCACCACCAAGTTCCCATCTGACCTTGAAAACCTGATAAAAATGCACAGCTCTGGCTGCAAGTTGACACTGTACACAAAATACTTTTTGTGTGGCTGTAGCACCTGGTTTAATGGATCCTTTGGTCCCTCAGCTTTCTCTATGCAGAATCCCATTTGGAGAGACTGCATGTAACTCCTGGCCAGTGATCTGCATCTGCACAAATCCTCGTGCTATCTCTCTCAGTAATACTGATAGTATGCCCATTTGGTGTGCAAAGAAGCCACTTTCAGAAGCAGAATTTGTGTGCTGAGCAAGTGCAAACCTGGTTACCAGTGAGGGAAGGAGGCACAGGCTTTGAGGCTCACTTGTTCATGGCTCTGAGAGTTTTACAAAGCAACCCTGAACAATATGAGACTGCTGCTGTGTGAATATTCTGGGGATCACCACCACCAGGAGCAAGTACTCCTGGAAACAAAACCTTAACCTGTAATTACATGCAGTACAGTGCACCAAATCCTCTACAGCCCACAGCTTTTTTTCCCTATGCTTTCAGCCTCTGCAGAGCTAAGGTGCAGGTTGTCCCCTGTTCATTAGAGCTGGAGTAATGACTTACAATGGCTCCTGAAATCCCTGGCTAGGGCAAGGGAAGCAGCATGAATTTTATAGGCAAGAAAGACTAATAATCCTTCTCCCTTCCTCTAAAATCCTCCCTCTCCCCTCCTCTCCCGGAACAAACACACTTTTTAAAAGGCTTTTAAATAATCTCGTGTTCCTTAACAAAATTACAGCAGCAGTTTCCTCCTTTAATAGCACTCTTCTTCTTAGTAATCTTGTTTTAGCTGCAGTTTTTGATGGAGAGTGCTGGTAGATGAATCATCTCTCACCCCTCTTGGTTATTTTGCCTGGCTTCAGGAAGAAGGAATTCTGTTTTAGAGCAAAGTTTCCTGTTCAGAAGAGGAAGCTCCATTTATGTGTGCTTTTAACTAGGAGTGATAAAAAATTTTATTTGAATGGTTAATTGGGGCATAAATAGATGAATTGTGAATGTCAGCCTGATCCATCCCAGTGAATGGCATGGTCCTGCCTCCCAGCCACTCATCTCAAATGAATTGAGCTGTCTTGAGGTCTGCTCCTGCACATCACCTTCTTATGGAAAGTGCTGGAAGGCAGTGGCTGAAGGAAACAGAGACTGACTGAGATCCCAGTGTTAATGGAGACAGGCCACAAGTATTTCAATTAAAGAGCTGTGATATGGACAATCACTTCTCTGACAATCTCAGCCATAGAGGAGCCCAAAAAGAAAACTTTATAAAAGTTTATTTTGCAAACCATAAATGGCTGGATATCAGTGAGAGAAACAGAGGATTGCATGAACATGTAATCAAATCAAACTGCACACTGAAGAGCAATTCAAATAAATTCATTAGTAACTGGAAAAAAAACCCAAAACTATAAGAATGTTGTAGTTACTATCTTTTTTTTTTTCCCTTCTTTAAATCAATGTCACTGTATAAGTGCACTAAGAGATCTTTGCAGAGAGAGGTTCTGTTGTGCCTCTCTGCTGCTGAGGCTGGACTGGCAGGATGCTCACACTGGGACATGCCCAGGTCATGTTCAGCAGTGCCAGGTACAGATCTGCGCTCCCTTAGGCCTGGCTGCTTCACCACAGAT
Organism: Catharus ustulatus; assembly: GCF_009819885.2. Classification (NCBI taxonomy): domain Eukaryota; kingdom Metazoa; phylum Chordata; class Aves; order Passeriformes; family Turdidae; genus Catharus; species Catharus ustulatus. Next base: position 8,324,338 of record NC_046226.1, read on the forward strand.
TGTCTTAGAGCTCTCTCCACATGACAGAGGATGCTAACAAAAAGTAATTCCTCCTCCACTGCTGGGTAGATTTTCCAGGTCACCAGAAATAATGAACAGTATCAGCTGCTGTGAAAGAGCCTAATATCAGCAAGGAGTATGTGAACCCTGCTCTACTGACAGTGAGTAGGATGCTCTCAAAGAAGATGGAATCATAATTTTAAATAACTCATATTTTTTATTCCCTCATCTACTCTCTCCATCTTACTCACATTTAAGTTTAACAAGGTGTGAGCTGGTCAAACCCAGCCACATGGCTAATGTGGAGAAAGGAATGCCTTTGTATGAAGAGAAAACTACCATTACATCTATGTAAATACACCACAATGTATTGCATCATAGCAATTTCTTGTACAGACAGGTGTCTGCTTTCCTCCCTACTCACTGAATATGTCCTTTCCACAGACACAAACATTTTATTGCATTTTCCTGAGTTCTGCCACCACCTCTTAGCAGGAAAACAGCACCTTCTGGTCAGCAAGAGCTTCTGCTGTGACAGGAGAGGGATGTCAGACCTCCCTGGTCCCACAGCAGATCATCAAAGATGCCAGTGGTTTAGTCTAAATCTAGATTAGGTTTCAATTAGACAAACTGCTTACTGCATCTTGGGTAATTTCCTGTGATTTTCCATGGGAATCAGATATCTGATGTGTTGGCAGTTGTCTAGTTGTCTCAGCATATCCAGAGGGGTTTTCTTAGCACTGGTCAGGCTAATTCATGGATTAAAGGAGAAGGGAAAATTCTTTCCATGAATAAAGCACTAGCTATTTTGGTCACGAGTGGCATCAGCTACTTATAACTCTATTCCTGGAAATGAATGCATGGCTGTGCAGGTGGTTTTGGCTTGCTTAAACCTGGATGGATGTTCCAAGGAAAAGAGCTGGTGATCAGAGATAGCATTCCGTGCAAGACAGGAAGAGCATCCCTGTGCCCTGACCTGCTGAATTAATGAAACCAGGATCCACAAGGACTGATTTCAGAGCAGGTAAATACAAGCATCAAATACTTGGGCAGAGGCATTATAAATGAGGGGAAATACCATTACTCACTAGAAAATCATTGGAGGGCTGCTGAAGGGGATAAGGGATCACCTGATGGCATCATACAAACAGCATAAGGAATAAAAAGAGATTATAGTCTTAATACATAATCAAAGTGAGAACTTAGTTTGACCAAAGAGAGGAACCATTTATATCATGCAAGAGGAATGCAGCTTGGGTGAAAATGACCATGAAACATCATAGTTCACAAGGCATAGGAAAGGAAAAAAGGAAAACAGCAAAATAAATACAATGGACTTCCGGAAACCATATTTCAAAAACTTCACAGTACTGATAATAAGTCTCAGAGAAAAGAGAATTCAGGAAAGTTTGCAGCACCTTAAAGAAACAATGGTAAGGCCATCAATTTAAACAATCCCAGCAGAGCAGGGAAAGCAGCTTTTTGTAAGAAACAAACAATTTTCTTAAAATGTGACCACTTCATTGACTTGTAATAAAATAAATGGTTTATTCAGAAGATGGAAAAGAGATTCACTGGCATGGGAATATAAATGTGTAGGCTGAAAATAGGGACCAAACAAGAAAAATCAAGATACAAAAAGAAATACAACCAACAGGTTCAAGAATACATCAAGAAAACATAAAATACATTTTCAGGGACATAAAGGCCACTATCAGAACTATCCAACAAGGAACAAAAGCACCTGCACTCTTCACCACAGCTTTTAGTGAAAAGACCACTTGTACCCAAATGGTTTGCACAGTTGGTGTCATGGATGACAGAAAAAGATCTCAGTCTAGAAGGAAGAAAGAATAAGTAAAGAATACTTGCCTTCATTACATATAATGTGCTTAGACTGCTTGTTAAAGCAATCTCACGGCTGTTAACAGCTCCCTGGGATCCCACAGAGAACCAACAAGGTGTCAGAACACTGCACAAGTGAGACATAACTCCTTTTTGGAAAAGGAGGGAGCTTAAGAATATGGCACAAGCCAACATCATTGGAATTTCCAGAGAAAACTGGAATTAAGAATTATATACTGGAATTGCAACATTTGGATAATAACAAGGAATTGAATAATAGCTAACACAATTCCTTTCGAGCACCTAGATATTTTTCCTGAAGCTCCAAGACTAAAAAGATGCTCAATTGATGGCAAACCAAATGATGCTGTTGCAAGGAAAAAAAAAAAAAAAAAAAAAAAAAGAGGGAAGAAATTATTTAAGTGAGGATCATGTGGTGTGTACAGCCAGGAGTGATTTCTGCCTGGTCTGTAATATGTTCCTCTCATCTCATCCAGTGCTGCAAAGATCTCACTGGAACTCTGTCTCCAGTCTGGGGAACTGGATTTTAAGTTACTTGAGGACCCAGGGCAGACAGACTAGTGGGACCACACAAATGATGAAGGGTCTAGAAAATGTGGCCAACAATCATGTAAGATTAAAAAAAAAAATGTTTTTTTTTTCAATTGTAGAAAAGACATCAGAGGGAGGCACAACTGCTCTTCAAATACATAAAGGGTAGCAGCAGAGAGGAAGGGAATTTGCTGAGCTCCACATCCATTGAATAAAGATCAAGCAGCAGGATCAAAACCCAGTAATGCAGCAGCATGCATTTTCTGATGGTTAACCATTAGAACAGGTTAGTACAACGAAGAAATCGCTACCTGAGGATGTTTTTAAGTCACCTGTTGTACAGTAAGCAGCCACTGTTTTTCCTTCCTTGTGAATGGGATAAACTAGACAACCTCTGGATATCCCTCCTGACCTTGCTCTCTGTGATTCATGCACCAGGAAAGCCATGGGCAGGTGTTTCTTTGAGGATGACTGCAATGAACCTGAGGAGCAAAGGCTGGGTGTGGGCAGCAGACACAGCATGGTTCAGACAGTTTTGAAAAGGCTTCTCTGATGGGCAATTTTCTGAAAAGCCACAAAAAAGATAAACCACTAGGAGAACAAGAGAAGCTTTACTTTTAAGAAAGTGGATTGTGTGTCAGGAGTGAGCTGAGCTGGTTTTCTAATTCTTTTTTCCCCCCCCAAGTGACCAGTTAACACCTCCACCCTCACCCCAGGTGTTCCTGTTTTAAGCAGGGCTCACACACAGGTGGTGATGAGTTGGGAGCAACTCTTGAAGGCTGTGTTCAGTGGTTCCCCTTCACTTTATTAATGTTGCTGGCCTTTAGAACCCAGCTGCACAAAGTGTGTCCAATTGTCTTCTTGGGCCAGACTCAGCTTCTGCTGGCAGGAGATCAGCCCCAAAAGCAGAAAGCACACCAGGCTGCAAAGTTAAAATGATAGGAAACCACCTCTTTTCTGCTCTAAAGCCCATGGAGATTAGTGCCAGATCAGAGCTGGGCAACTACTGAAATAGAAAAGGGTGCTGCCAAGATCTCAGCTCCCTTCCTGGCACCACTTCCATCAGGCATAACTTTACTTTCCTAGTAATAGTCAGGAAGGGAGACAAATATAAGCACTACCTTATGCCTTCTCCACCTTGTCTTCTCTTGGGCTGTACAAGCAGCTCAATCCTAACTAAGAGAAATCACTCCCAGCTCTTATGCTGGATGATATTTTAAAACAACATCTTTGCAGTTTAGATCTGGTTTGCATCCATGAAGAGCAAGCACATGCATGTACACACTTATTAATGACATTACACAAGCCATACAAACCCAACAGGACTCTTCAGTCAAAGTCAAGGGACATCTTTACCTTGCCAAGCCCAGAGCAAAGCTCAAAACACCTTGCTCCAGTCAAGTTACACAAAGAAAGAAAATTCTTCTTGCTGGTTACCCTCTACCTCTGTTCCTGAGCAGTACTCTCCATCCATATCCTTAACTCTAGCCCACAAGGCCCCACATGGAGAAGGAAGGAGAGAAATGAATTCTTCAGAGCTGGTTCTGTCCTGCAATGCCTTGCTCTCAAGGACAAGCAGCTCTAGCCTTTCTGGCCACAAAGGGAGGGTTAACTCCTACCATGCCAATTTTCAGATGGAAAGCATCCAAAGTGATCTTCTTGCCTTTAAATTTCCCAAGTGGACACATTCTGACCTGGGTGAGTGGGATGTATGTCCTTGGGCATACAGATAAATGACATTCCTATACCTCTAAGGCAGATGGATAAACCCCACCACTTCCTAGCTGCTGAGATCCTCCAGGGATATTTTATGCAAATGGTTTAATGAGAATACTTCCAAAGGATTTGCATTCAGGCATAACCTTAGCACAAGTGCACATCTAGAGCACAAAAGCTAAAATCCTGGCCCAAAGGGCTGGGAATGAGGAGGTGTGGGATGCCAGCATTCCACCCTGCCTGGGGCTGGCAGTGAGCGTGTCCCTCCCCTGCCAGAGGCACCGATGTTCTCCAGTCCTGTCCCCTGTGCAGGATGAGTAACTGCTGGCTGAATGCTCAAACTCCAGTTAAAGTCAACCATGAGTTTTCTCAGCCTTATTTTCACCCCTCTGTCATGCACAGCCCCTGGTTTGCACTTGCTACCAACACCAGGATTTGCCAGAGAAAAGAGAAGGAACAGCAGCAGGAGGAAGCAAGGGAGCAGCAATGGGAGGATATTTATGTTTTTTTAAACATTCTGGGTTTTGGCAGCCCTTGTTTTGGTGAGGAGGGAGCGAAAGAACAGCACCTCAAAGCTTGTGCTCAGCATAGGGAAATTTATATCAACTTATATCAGCAGGCAGGTGCCTGCACACATGGGACTGCATGGACAGCCCCGTGACCAACACAAAGGCACAGGGACCCTTCTCTGGGGAAGATGAGGGGACAGTGACCCCACAGAGGGGAGGGAAAGGTCCTGGCCTCACCCACTGGAAAAAGGATGGCTGCTGGGCAGGGTGCAGGCAGATGCAGGATGGCGAGGGAGGCGCGGGTTGGGTGACAGCAGGCTGGGCTGCAGGTGTGGCTGTAAGAGGAGACTCTTGCTTACACTTGGCAGCGGGGCCTCGAGCAGGCCTGGGAGCGTGCAGATGATTGGGAATGAGTTATGGAGCCAGCCGCCCCTGGCGTGCTCGTTCAGGGCAGGGGAAAGCCCGGACTGAGAGCTGTCCTGTACCAGGGGCTCAAAGCCCAGGAAATGCAGGAGGAAAAGGGAGCAAATCCTGCCACTGCACTCCTGGGTGCAGGAGTTTGGTGGCCTGTTAGAGGTGCCCAAAGGCTGCACAGGGCATTTTGCTTTTCGCCTCACTTAACTTCATCTCTTTCCAAAATCTAGGAGGCAGCCCTGGTGGGAAGGGAGGGACAGTGCCAGCGGCTGTACTGCCCTCCTTCAGGGCTGGTCACACACAGGTCATCTGATGCACATCATCCAAGCTGCAAGGGATGTCTCCTCTTAACCTTTGTCAGCATTCACCTACAGATATGGCCACCAGGCTTTTTTAAAAGCTCAAAGTTCATTTGCTAAGAAATATTCTTTCTGCATTACCTGAAAACCATCACTATCTGTGAGTAACTGTAATGAAACAGCTCTCCATACCCAAAGGAGAATAGAGTGAAATTCCACAGCACTCAAAAAATAATAACCACAGCAAGAGAACTAAGGAGTTCAGGCTGAAAATGGGGCTGCAGCACCGAGAAGAATAAAATGAAAATTTCCCCAAGCAGAGAGAATGGCCGGAAATAGCTGCACCTTCCCTCTCTGCTCCTGTGAAGCCAGGTTACAGTGAGACAAGGCATTTTAAAATGGCACCAGAATTTCTGAGTACTGTGGAATATTTACAAAGGCAAAACCAAAGCATAAAAAGAGCACACAGCGTGCTGAAGGTAACAAAGAAATTCTGTGATACAGCAGGTAACCGAGCTTGGCTCTGAAGAGACTGAGCATATGCTGTAACTACTGGATCATCTTTCTCCTGTATTGCATTTGCTTAGCTCGGTGATAAAAATATATGTCTTCCTCCACAGGCATATTGACCACACAGTGCTGAAGGTAGATTGTGAGGTTTTATGTTTGTTTATCATGATACATGCAAACAAAATACCTGTCTTGCAAAATATTTTGGCTGCCATCCACCACAAAATAATCTTTAGGCAGAAAGCTCATCTAAGAAACTCCTTCCTTTCAGCCACCAGAAAGAGTAATTAAAAAACTAAAAAGCATTTGCCTGTCCATTTGGAAGGCAACGAGCAGCTCAGCTGGGCAAAGAACACGGGCTCTGTGGAGTTTCTGATTAACAAAATGTAGCAACTTTAATATGAGACCTCAAGCCACCATAACAACCCTCCCTCAGCCCTCCCCACTTTGCCTCTGCCGCCTTCTAAAGGTGGTTATCCCAGAGGTTATCTTAACCAAAAAAATGCTTGAATGCAGTTATCTTGGGAGGCACAGTTTCAAAGAGAGGACACATAAAATAATTAAAAGCAATATTCACCTCTCCACTTCAGAGAGCTCCTGTTTGAGCTCCAGAGGGATGAGAGGGAAAGTAAGGGATGCTTCCTAGAGAGCAAGTAAGGTGAACCAGGACAGCGGAGGGGTAGGCTCAGGACAGTGGGGAAGACAGGAAACTGGAGCAGATTGTGGCAAGTGGGAGACGTGGTGGGGAAGGAGAAGCAGGTCTGTAGGTGGGGAGGCAGGAGAGGGGAGCGGGGCGGACAAGAGGATTTTGGAGAGCGGCTAGCCAGCTGGCACACACATAGCAGCTGCTGCTGTGTCAGCCTAGGAGAGTAGCTGCAGCTGCACGCTGGCCATGAATAGCAGAGGAGCAGCGTGCCGGCTGGCTGCTGGAGGGACGGGGGCAGCGGGGCGCTGAAAAGGCAGGGGGAGGCTCTCTGAAAGCTTTTCTGCGCAGGGGAACTTGACAGCCCTTTGATTTCTGAGCTGTTTGTTCTCCAATTGTCCACTCAGTGGATGATCAGTACGAAAGAGTTAAATGGGGAGAGGGGGGAGGGACAGAAACTGTAGGAAAACTTAGGTCCTAAATGCAGATCTGGGCTTTGATACTGTATCCATAGCATGCAGTTGCCTGCGTGTATAGCTTTCATAGTTGTCAGCGGGGATCAAAATCACAGGGTGCTTAAACTGAAGGAGAAATCTCCGCGCAGTTACCCTCATATTTGCTTGAGCCACCACTGGAGGAGGACATGATCCACCACTTGGCCATCTGTTCTGTGTGCCGCACATGTCACTCTGCAAGCCCTGCCGTGTGAGCTCCGCCGGGGCTGTGGGTTCACACACCCTCTGTGCCTCCCCACGAGCGGGGGTGCGCACAGCCCGTGCCCTGTTCCACTGCCATGTGTGTGCTTCTACACAGCTGGGGCTGCGTGCACCCCACACACTCCTCTGGGAACGTCCCCAGCATCAGTGCTCCTCTGGAACCACGGGTGCATCCCCCACGCACTCCTCCACAGCTGTGGCTACACACACCACGCGTGTTCTTTACTAGCATGGATGAGCCCGTGCTCTGCTCTCCTCCCGGGTACACCTGCACATACCGTGCACCTACATGACTGCAGGCACAGCCGGTACCGCCGTCCGTGACTCAGTGCACCCTGTTCCTCCACAGCTGTAGGCGATCCCCCGAGCATTACCCCACAGCTGGAGATAATCTTCGCTTGAGCACTGCTTTAGAGCTGATCCCACCCTGAGCACTCCTGCACAGCTGTAGGTGATTCCCCCCATCACTCCTGCACAGCAGTACCAATTCCGACGTTACTGGGGTACTCCCACCCCAAGCATTCCCTGCCTGTGTGTGTCCTTCCACGCCTGTCTGCACACTCCCTGGGCAGTTCCACACGACAGGCAGAGGTGCACCCACCCTCATCCCGTGGCTATTCCTCAACACTGTGGGCTGGGTGTCCACCCCGCGCCCACCGACACGCACACTTCTCCGCGGGTGTCCCGCATCTCTCATCCCCCTGCACCACCTGGCGCTGGCGGACCCCGCTGCGGTCAGGGCAGGGCGGAGCGAGAGCCGCCCGCCGCCCTTTAAGAGCCGCGGCGGGAGCGGCGCTGGCCCCACCCGCCGGCCGCGGGGCCGGGCCGTCCCCCTCATTAATATGAAGGCGGCGGCCGCGGCGGCGAATGGGTAATGAAGCTGTCACTCCGGCACCTACTTGTTGGGTGTCCGCGGAGCCGAGGCGCACAGAGGGCGAGCGGAGCCCGCGGCAGGGGAGCGGCGGCGGAGCGCTCCGGGCGGCCCCGCCGGCAGCCCATGCCCTGCGCCCCCCGGCGCGCTGCGGGCGGCTCCCCCACCGCCCATGCCGCGAGCGGCCGCCGGTCCGTGGCCGGTGGGCTCGGCGGGCTCCTCTGAGGCGGCGGCGCGGAGCAGCAGCGGGAGCAGGAGGCATGCGGGGTGCCGGCCGGCCGAGCCGGGCCCCCCGCGCCGCCGCGCTCGGCCTGGCGCTGCTCCTCGCCTCCTGCGTGCAGGTAGGGACGGGGCGCGGGGGGCTGCGCTCCGGCCGCGGGGCGCCGCGGCTGCCTTCTTCCTCTGCACCTCGCTCGTTTCTTATTTACGCGTGTGTCTATACGGCTGTGTATGTATATGTACATATACGTAAACATATGTATGTTGCCGCGGCGGGGTTAAACCCGCAGCCGGCGAAAGTTGTCGTGGGAGCCGCGGACCCGCAGCACCGCGCTGCCAGCGCTGCCCCCGGCCGCGGTAGTAACGAGGCTGTCTCCCCTTCGGCTTTTATTTTTAGGTGTCCCGCTCCACGGGCTATTTCGAGCTGCAGCTTAACTCGGTGCGGAATGTAAACGGCGAGTTGTTCAATGGGGAATGCTGCGATGGCAAGAAAAGCCCCGAGAACCTGGACTGCTCCCGGGACGAGTGCGACACTTACGTGAAAGTCTGCCTCAAGGAATATCAGGCCAAGATCACCCCGGTCGGACCCTGCAACTACGGATCCGGATCTACCCCGGTTCTCGGTGGAAATATTTTCTATTTGAACAGCAACAAATACTCCCACCAAGGCAGAACCCCCGAGACGGGCAGGATTGTTATTCCCTTCCAGTTCGCATGGCCGGTAGGTTTTTAATCGCGCTCTCGTTATCACCCTTGTTTTGTGTGGTGTTCCCCCGCGCCCGCTCCCGCCGGTGCTGCTCCCGCTCCCCCGTTATTGAGCGGGGCCAGCTGCCGGGGCGCTGCCTTGGGCGCGGCCGCCGCTTCGCGGGGCTGCGGGGCACGGCCGGCGGCGCGGGGAGCGGGGGCGGCTGCGCGGCGTGAGCCACCGCGGGCGGTGGGTGCTGCGGGAGCTCCGGGGAGCGGCTGCGGGAGGAGCCGCGGCCGGGTTCTGAGAAGCTGAAGGCAGGAAAATCACAATAACGAGGAGAACCCACCCCGTCCCCACCCGCGCAGCGGAGCCCGACGGCGCGGCCGCGGCGCGGGGCTGCCCCCGGCAGGGGGCGCTGCTGGCGGGCGCGGCGCGCGGGCCGGGGCGCGTGCCGCGGCTCGCGCGGGGCGGGGGCGGGGCGGGGCGCGCGCCGGGGGGTCCCACACCTGCGGGGGGCGGGGCCTCCGCACCTGGGCCGGCCACGCCCCGGCCCCACCCGCCATGAGCCCGGGGCCGGCCCCTCGGAGCGCGGCCCCCGACCCGGGGCTGGCCCCTCGGAGCATGGCCCCCGGCCCGCTGGTGAGCCCAGGGCTGGCCCCTCGGAGCGCGGCCCCTGAGCCGCCGTGAGCCCGGGGCTGGCCCCTCGGAGCGCGGCCCCGGCCCGCCGGTACCGCCTGCCCGCCGGGCTCTGTGTGTCCCGGGCCCCGTGGCCGCCCCCGCTCCGCTCCGCCCTGCGCTCCGCGGTTCGGGGTTCAGTGCTTCGCCCGCGCAGCGCCCTGGTAGCTCGGCCCCGTCCCCTCGTGCGCTGCATGTAGAATGCAGCATGTGGAATGGACTCTTAGAGACCATGGCGGTGCAGCCCCGCTGCCGTGCGCAGGGACACCCTCCGCTAGCCCAGTTTGCTCAGAGCCCCATCTCGGCTGGCTCTGGACGCTCCCAGGGATGGGGATCCGCGGAGACTGCAGGCCGGTGCCAGTCCGTGTCCTTGGACACTGGAAGCATCCCGCTCTGGGGATGCGGGGTGTGGAGAGCGCCCGGCGGGAGGGAGGCAGGGCGGGCTGGGCTCCCTGCCCGGCTGCAGGCAGGTAGGATCCTGCAGGGAGTTTCACAGCTGTTGCCCTCAGCCCTTCCAAGTGGGCCACGGGCTGGAAGCTGGCAAGTTGCGAGGCGCTGCGGAATGGGGATGGTGCAGTGCCCCGGCTCGGTGGGGAGATGCGTATCGGAAGCCTCGGTACCTGCGGATTGCGTTTGGCACCTGGTGACTCACAGATGAAATGGCCCTTGCTGGCCTCTCTGACTGTAGCTCGAGGCATCTTGGTTCCTTGGAGAATGCCTGCTAGGAATGGTTAGGGACAAAAATGCTTCATTTACCACTTCAAGCTAAAGGAAGCCAGTCTATATAAATAATCTCACTTTCTGTTCTACCGGGGACCCTCCAACCTGATGCTATGCCCTACAAATTAAGGACTCACTGAATTTGCTGCAGTTGAATGTTTAAAAAAGATACAACTGATAAATTTTTCCATGCAGAGGCACTTAAGTTCTGGTTGCCAGGTTGGGTGTGTTGATGGCCTTTGTTGGTCCTGTGCCCTCTTGAACTTGGAAATGTTCCTGTTAATGGGTATAGTCAATGCCCTAAACCCAGGGTATTTAGAACTGTGTTCTTAAGTTATAACATCAAAGAGAAAATTAAGATTCTTTCTCCTCTTTATTGGCCATTTAATACAGACTTGATGAAATCGTAAACTCTTCGGCTGGAGATTTCAGTAGTGTTAGCACCTCAAACTTCTGAATGTTATCTGCATGAGGAAGTAAAGGTAATTTAACTCATGCTTTTATTTTGCCAGTTTCTGGTATTGCTCCTTGAAACACGAGGAGAGTTTGATCCTTGCACTGCAGATCCCTAAGCCCAACCTTCTTTGAATTTTTCTCTGTTGGAATAAGCACATTCTTACCTTGCAGCTGCCGGATATTGTTGTTCTGTGCTCACCCAGTCCTAAGTAAGGCCTATTTGACCTGCCTCTTGCAGGTGAATTAATGCAGTGTCTCCAGCCCACACTGCCCTGTCTGCTGCTGTTTCTTGTACTGTTGCCTCCAGCATTTTAAGGGAATTTAAAGACTCAGGGTATTCCTTTTTCCACCATTTTTTCCCTGTAGCTGTTGCAAAGTGGGCTGTAATTTGTTTGAACAGTACCACTGCAGTCTGGTGGGTGGTTAGCTGATTTTTGGATGGTTTTCTGAATACTCTCCCAGCCCACCCTGGGTTCTAAAAATAAGCTGTGTGTGAGTAGTTTTACTTTACAACAGTCTGTGGCTGCACCTATGGAAAGAAGTCCCTTCTGTATATTGTAGTTAAATTCTGAACTCTGTGTTCATCTCTTGATGGGGAACACAGCATCTTTGTCAGAGCTGTGCATAAGCTGTGTAGACTTTGCGAGGCTTAATTGTAGTGCTAGTTTATCATGAGGGGTTTTTGAAGTAGATTGAGTTCCTGGATTATGTTTCAACTCCCTGGGTTAATTTCTAAATTATTCGCAAATGGTATTCTTTCTGTATTTAGGTTTGCAGATGAAAAACAACAATGTGGGCATAGTATTTTTGTATGACTTTTATTTTTGCTGTACAACAGTAGTGAAGTTACTGTTTCTTTAATATGATGGGAAGGAGCAAGAGTGAAGAGCGTTGGAAATTGTGTCCGCTGCTTACGAAACAAATTTGCTTTGGTGTTGGCAGTGAGCAAAGGATTTATTTCAGTAGTTCTAACTTGAATTTTTAAGCTCCACACTAATGAAAACCAGCATGAGTCTATGCAGACTTCTTGGTGATCTTCATCTGAATGATAAACTCCCTCACTTAGAGACTAATGCTGTAATGTATAAATTGCTGGGGAGGGGTGGGGTGGAGTTTCTTGAAGTCTATGTGATACTGCAGTGTCCCAAGCAGTAGCTGTAAAGCAAATAATTTCCTGGAAAGTTATTTGATTTGTTTTACTGATTTTTCTTCTTAATTTTATGAGGTAATTTTTTTTTCAGTTTGAATAACTGTCTCTTCTGCAAAGCTGCAGTACCAGAGTTCAGCGACTTCCAGTGTTTGAAACAGTGTCAGTTATCCAGCTTATTCCTGTTTCCTGTCCGGTTTTTTTTTATATCATTAGTCTGATCTCTGATTTGCAAGAGGGAGCTTGGGATAGTGCCAGAAAGTTCTTAAAATTGCTACCTTGGGATACATCATCCACAGAAATCTGGCAGTGGGAGAGGCTGAGGAACAGCTAGAACAATACAGCTGTCTTCTTCACCCACCTACCTCACATTTTTTTCTTTGCCTCCTGCTGTAAAACTTGAAGCTTAATGCTTGTTTGAGATTGTTAACAAACAAATGATGCAATTGAAATTTATGTGTGACTTTAAAACAAAGACGACAGAAGAATTCAAGTAGCTTTGAAATTGATTCTGCTCAGTTGCAGTTTAGGCTTGTTAGTCTTGAGAATTTTTTTTCCCTAACACAAAGCTGTTTGTTCAGACATTGAAGCTTCACAAATACCTGGCAATATTTATCAATAGTCATTGGCAGAATTTTGGATTTGAGGCTAATTGAAAGTTGCTTCTGAAGATGGTGTTTTGAAGTTGGCTGTTCTGTGGGATGGGTTATGTGGAACCATTTCTTGTACTCCTTTACAAGATGGCATGAAATGGAGTGAGTTGTGTGTGGTTTTTCCCTCCACCCTGTTCTTTCCCTCAGGGAATTCAGTGTTTTTTCTGTACCATAAATATTGGTATGGCATCCATTACTTCAGTTAATTAGTCATATAGAGGAATTGTTCTGACTAGTTGTGGATGTTGAAATCATGTATTACAGTATGCATCATTAGCTCCTCTCAGCCTCTCTGTTTTTGAGATCCTGCTGTGACTGACAGTGCACCCATGGATTCTGTGTACTCTGAACTCCCCAGGTGAACTTCAGCATTCAGGGTCTTGGGGATAAGTAATTTTCACCTCTCCTTTTCTTTGGTGCTTAGCTAGGACTGTGTGACCAGTCTAGGTAGTAGAGGTTCATGCAGCCCTTGCAGACTACTTGGATAAAGGGTGCCTTCCTCACTAGGATGAGGCAACTAACTGATTTTTTTTCTTTTATTTTTTTTAGGCTCTATCTTAGTGTTTTTCCCTAGAGTGTGGTCGTAGCACCTCTCTCTAACCTTTTGAAGTAATGTTGACTCTCAGGTAGATAAAAAATATCTATAATTTTAATGTCCAGGCTGTGTGTGAGTTTCATCTGTATGCAGTCCCTATGTGGGTCTCATCCAAATGCCTGGAAGGGTTCAGTCTTGATCTAAAACATACACAGGCATGTGAACCATCAAATATGTAAAGCTGTTGAGAGGATAGCTTGGCTGCAGCAGTAAATGTTAAATTTCTTAGAAAGCAACTTGTCCCCTCCCCTGCCAAAACCTGAGCAGGAATACTTGACCTTGCAGCTTTTATTGCTTAATGGGTGCAACATTCTGCCTGGCACTTTCACATGTTGTCTGGTGAGCTGTAGGATTCTGCACCAAGCTCTCCCTGTCCTTTTAGTTTGAGAGGTGAAGGTGGTGGAGGCCCTGGAAGGCATCTAGCTCATTATCTGGGATCCTTGGTGCCTCTAGGGAACTAGATAGCCTGGCTGTAGGAAATGCTCTTGTCTATTTTTGTTTGGCTGGTAGACCCACAGTTGGTCTACCTCCTGTCTCAACACAGCCATCACTGCTCTCTGATCAGGATCTTGAGGCTTTATGATGAAAATATCCTGGATTAGATTACTCTGTGCTCCCTGATAGAGTAAACATGCATCCTGTCATCTTGGATGACAACCCATTGGGACAGATAGGCTTAAATTAGGCAGGTTAAAGTTAGGCCATTTAGCACTGGAAAAGGAACTTGTGCATGGCTGTACCAGAGGAACAGTAGGTATGGTTTTTTTTCTTGTGAAAAGTTTACAATTTGACAAATGAAACATTGGAGAGGCACACAGCAAGCTTTGCCTGTAATTAGTTGTTCTTTGCTCCATTGAAACTCCTCATTAAGGAAAATGCTTGCAAAAGCACAGTTCCAAGTGAGACCTGAGGGCAGGGAATAAGAAGTGAGAGCAAGACCTTATACCAAAATGTAAAATTCACCTGGTAGTGATGGGCTGTAATGTCCATGCATTGCACCTTGTTAGCACAGGAAATCAGCATGGAAAAAAGAATCTAGTTAATAGCTGTATATTGATGGTCTAGCATAAATGTTTAATGTCTTATTTACCACTAGCCTTTTTCCCCTGGTGGGAGGCTTTGCTGACTATACTTGACTTTCCCTCCCCAAACTTGGTGCATGCTTACTGTCTCTGCCTGGTGGGCTTGTCAGCAGACTCTGGGACTCCTGTGGAGGTGCCACACCAAAATATTTCTTATTTTGTCAAAACATCTGCAGTCCTTGTGCTCATAAAATCTTCCCCTGCTTGTTGCAAATCATGAACAACTGTACTGTGAATCAGAAAACATAGATCCATTTTCCTCGCTTTTGGGAAGGTATATCATGTATTTATATGCTTTTACCTGCTCAGTTCTGTGTTTGCCTTGAAACCTTTTTGATCAGAAACAAAAGGTTGAGGAAATGGTTTATTATAAAAATGATATCCCTTTGGTCTCAAGTGACACAAATGCAAAGGGTAGTTTTCAGGGCTTTTTTTTTTCTTTTTCTCTTTCTTAGAAGAAGATAATGGAGTGATGTTTTAGAGAGTGACTTCAGCAATGCTGGGAAGTGACAACTCCAGTTGATTTCAATAGCAGCTGCAGGTGTCACCTCTAAAAAAGAACCAAGGCCTTAATGGTGACCACTTCAGAACCACTCTTTGAAAAAGGGATTTATTATTGGCATGCTGTGTGTGCCAGCAACTATTTGCAGCTTGCCCAGAATAGAAAGTCTAAAGACTTAAGTTTCATGTAACTATAGGAAATCTGTCTTCTAATTTTAAGCAGAAGTGCTCCTTGCACTCTTAATCTTTCATGCATTCATGTCACTAAATCTAGAATTTCTTATGTCTTTGAAATAAATATGCCTCAAAGGACAATATTCTGTGAACTGTTTAAACTTTATACCTTGAAATTCTGAGGGTTTTTTGAATGTCACAGAGATGGTCAGATAGTAAAGAACATTTCTATTTATACTCCTTGAAAGTTTCCTTAAATAAACATGTGTTTATTTATTGGAAACACTGAGGCTGAAGTCAAAACTTGCAGACCAAGTCCCTCACCTCCCAGCCACTGACAATGTGCTTGTACACCTCTTGTCAGCTTTCTGATCTTTATTCCAGAAGGTGCTCCAGCCAGCCTATCTGTGAAATGCTACACTCCTAGCCACAGCTGGTGTGGGCATTAAATCTTTGACTGAAAATGGAATAGGAATTAAAGTAGTCAGGATTACTCTTACAAGAGAGGATGTGAGGTAGAAGCAGGGCATGTTTGATTCACTGCAGTGCAGTAGAGGCTTTGTAGCACTGTCTCTGGGCTGTTTAAAGATGATCCAAATGCTCTTTTCTCAAAAAAAAAAAAAAGTCTGCATAGGAAAGGTTTGCTGGAGACATGACCATTTGCAGCATTAATCTTTAAACAATCAGATTTATCTTGAATGTAGTTGGGGTGGAATTGTAATTAGTTTGTGTTATATCAGTCTTGTGATAGTTGGCCGAATTAGGCTGTGTTCCCACTGTATTTCAGGTGGCTTGAGTGGTCCTGTGAGGCTCAAGTGTGAGTGTAGATGTTGAGGAGCTTTGTGTAGCAGAAGCTGCCTTCTGTATTTGAGGCTACTGCTTGTGTTTCTTGTGCAAATGCAGCTTGCTTTTGCAAGTTCTGTTTTTCAGTACAAAAGCTGCAAAATTAAGCTTTTGTCAAACAATTGTTAATGTGGAACTATTACATTTTCTGGATTTAAAAAAATACCAAAAATAGTAAATTTTTAGTGTATTTGTTAATATGTATTTTTGCCACAAATTTCTTCTTGTATGAAAGGAGATTTGAGACAGATGTGCAAGGTAAATTTTTATTTTGTTTTTAGCTTTGAAAGTTACTTTTGTCCTGTCTGCTTGTGGGCCAGTGGCTGTGTGACCCCTCTGTTGAGCAATGCCTTGGAGTCACTGTGTGTAAGTGAGATGGGTGGAATTCATCTTTTTTGTATAGTCTGACTCCTTGGCTTGTTTTTGCTCTAGGAGTTGCTTTGTGTTGGCTGTGAAATACATGCTATAGATGTACTTTAAAAACTATCTTAAGTTCATAAAACAGCTATGATCACATCATGCACTTAGTCATCTGCAGGAGCTTTAGGCTGTTGTGTGCCAGAACGCTTCCCTCCCTGCTCCTCTGAAAACAAACCCAGTGTTTTGTCAACTCTGTGTGGGTCCTGCTTGTGTTGCCTGCTCTGTTTCAGAGCTGCTCAACCTGATGAGGAGACACCATCAGAAAGTGACCCTGCCTTTTCCTTCAGCACACCCATTTGCTGTGCTTTGATCCTGTCCAGTTCTAGCTGCAGTAATCCTCTGATCTGGAAGGAGCTTGAGAGCATCACTTTGGAAGAGGAGAGGAATAAGGATATACTGGCAGTGCTTCTGACTCCTTGATGCTTAGCCATTTGCTTACCTGAAGGAGAGTTCTGCTGTTCCTTGGCAGTAACTCCACCCTTCCTCCCTCTCCTGCACTGTGATAAACCTTTGATGGGCTTTTTGTAGAAATCTGTTCTGGCTTTGGTTAGTGGGTGTCTAAAACGGGTCAATCCCCGGTCAGAGGTGGCTGCTGGCTGGCAGTGCCGTGTCCATTCAGTGCTTTAGAGCTGCTCAGCTCTCACAGGAGCAGGAGGTGTAGCCTGAGAACCCCAGCCTGTCCTGCTCCCAGGGCTAGGGAATGCAGCAGTGTGGGTGGCTGAGAGCATCTCTACTCCTGTTAGACACCACTGACCTGCCTCCTGTGGACTGCTGGGGCTCCCTTAGAGCTGCTCCCTCTCTGTGCACCCAGGGCCACCTTTGGGAGGGACAGAGCTGAGGAGAGCAGTGATGGCTGTGCTGTAGATCACCTCGAGTCAGGGAGGGGTGGCCATCCCTGATGTAACCAGTCTTCTGGTGCCTTTGCTAACTGTACAGGAGAAAATGCTCTATTAATGATTGGATGCTGTCTTTAGCAGTCTGTCATGTGCCCACTGATACTACAGACAAGCAATGATGCTAGACTAAGACTGAACTGATGAGTTCATTTTTTGAATACTCCAGTGCTTTGGCTTTTTTGTTGTTGTTTTTCCTGGTCTGATGTCCAGATTCTGCTCAAAGATAGTTAATTTTAGAAGTCCAACGTTTGCAACATAGTAGACACATTTCAGCATCACCAAAGATGTAAATACCTTTCTTCTCTGAGAGAAATGCTTGCTATTTTCCTAAAATGTCTCCACCACTGCTTTTGATATTAACCATTTTTCTTGTAATTATGTTTGGGAAATGATTTACAGTTATAAAATCTTGTTTAAGAGTTGAGCTATACATCACACTCATTTGTTAAACCATTCCTAAGGGTTTTCTTCATAGTTGTAACTAGCCTTTAATTTGTATATAAAGGAGGAAAGTTAAATATTTATTTTATTATTACTGTTTCAGATGCTAAATAAAATGTAAAAACCATTTATCATGAGGATCTTCTGATAACAAGAACTCTGAGCTGAATCATGCTGTAAGCCTGGATTTTATCTGTAGTTGCAATGACTGCTTGCTACTCAATAGAAAGCTACATCAGATGGAAGGGGCCAGGCATTTCAAGCCTAAATGACAATCTTAGTCTTACTTGATTAGAGCTTGCAGAGGTTGCTAAGAAACAGCCTAATAGTCCTTGAGTAACCAATTATATGCCCCTAGGACAGATGCACAGGTGCTCATTCCCTGAAGTTGGTCTTTTTTTTTTAATTTTTTTTCAATCTGAGATAAGACTGAAGTATTAGTTCACAAACTGAAATCTGTTTACATCCTGCTTTGGGTTTGAAAATCTTGATTATATATCTTGCTCCCAGCAGGATGTGTTCTGGTGGGCTTTGTTTAATATGTTACAGTTTGATTATAACATTTAAATTATTGTTGCAGTGCGTTTTTCAGTACCACATAGTCCTGTGTGTCTCTAGTCTTTCTAGGACTGTGAACATACCATCTTAAATAACTTTAAGCATATAATGTTCAAACTGGATCAATTTTACATTTAAAATTACATTTTCAGACTCTTAGTGAATGTTAATACTGATGAAGTAGGATACTGCAGGTAGGCTGGTAGATGGAAAAATGTCCTTACTCTTCATGCAAATTGGAGAGAATTATTGTATGAGCTAACAGTTAACTAAAGGATCAAATGGGCTTCTTTCCTTATTTCTTCCTTTTTTTTTTCCTCCCCTGAATATGTATGATTCTGTTTATAGCATTGCAAAGTTCAACAGTCTGCTTTAAGACAGAATCTACACTTTTAATGTAATAGGTCCTGGATTCCAGCTGGAGAACTTAAGATCTAATTAGGGAACTTGTTCGTACTTGGAAGACTTGATTGACACATGCTTTAAGCAGTAAGTTGAGAAATATTGAAATAGCTTAATTATTGATCTTCAATTAATCTACTGAAGTAGAAGTTTTTTAAGGTGTGCAATTTCTGGTACTATTTAGTGTTCTTCCTACTGACTGAGGACAATTTGAACAGCACTGGTCTGGTAACCTGTGCTACTGCTTAAAATAGTTTCAGTTATTGTTACCTTTTTTTTTCAATAGTGGTGATTGTACCTTTATGGTACAATGACATGATTTTCCCATGGTAACTTAGACTGTTAAGGGCAGGTATATCCATGTGCTGCCCCTCAGTAATGACTGGTTTTTGCACACCACAATGACCTGATAACACCCCTGTGTTGGTTATAAACTGTTATTTAAATCATGTTTATATATAGGCCCAGATATTTTAGTGTTGTGTTTGGCTGTTGGATACCTTTGTAGAACAGAGTAGTTTTCCATGATTCATCCACACATTGGTGCTTTCTCCTATCAGAAAGTGAGGAAGGGAAGGAAGCAAGGAAAATAAAGTGTTTGGACTTGCACAGACGTGTAAGGTGTTGGCTGTCAAATATTTAGTGCTCCTGCAGAGCTTTCTGATATTTGCTGTTCAGCTGTGATAACTCCAGGGTTGTGGAGAGGCTACCAAGCTGTAAACCACACATCTCCTGTTCCCAGGAGATGAAGGTGAAGTGGTTGCCCAACCCCAGCTGGTGGCAATCCTTCAGAAGTTAATTTCCAGAATTCAGATTCCCTTTATCTAACATTGCATGGGCTTGGACTGAGGGCTGTCAGAATGTTAATTGTCTCAGGGCTTAGGAAGAAGTGCAAACTGTTGCATGTATCACCAGATCTTCTCAAGCTGCTCATATCTATTCCCAGATCACTGCAAATGTAAGGGAAACAAAATAAGCTTCGGCTGACAGGAAAGATGGTCTCAGCTTGTGGCAGCTTGCTCTCAGTGATAATTTGTTTGTCCCTAAGCCATTAGGATGGATTTTGAAGATTTGGTACTCTGTGAATCTTCAGCTTGCCGAGGAATCTGGAGAAAGTTGGAACAGCAGGGAGTTGGTGGCAAATGAAGTGCTGAAACTGTAAAGTAGTACTGGGACATATTTTTGAGTTATGGCTCCAGCTTTGAACTAAAAAAATTACTCTGCTTTTTTTAATGTTGGCCTACTTTCCATGGCTTTGTTGTGTTCTCTGTTGATACTCATCCTTATGAGAAAAGCTATAACATTGTTACCCACCAGAGGAGTAACTAGGGGTCAGCAGTGAAATAAATTTGAGGACTTGCTGACATAATCTCCCTTTCTTAGCTTCCAGATCCATGTCAGTGGGAGGAGAAGGGGGAAAAAATAGAGAAGCATTCTGAATTTACATGCTTAGAGTAAATTTACAAGCATGTGCTTACTTTCAAAGGCTGCTTCATGTACTTTGCTACCTTTGTTACAAAGTTTTCCTTCCAAAGGTGGGCCCATTTGTGGTTTTTGTCTGTTTTGTAATAATGTAAAGCTATATCAGGTCCCCTCCAGTTTACATGAATCTGAAAGAGGTGATTGGATATTGGAGTTCTGATGCTGCATTGTTACAGTGGGATTGATCATGTCTTGGTTGTTGTATATTTAAATAGCCTGGAATTGTGAGCTACATATACTGTTTTATGCTGTATTTCTTTGCTACTGTAAGCAATTTATATTTAATGATAATGAAGTGCAATGTAGTGGTTGGTGCTGCAAACATGATAAAGATTTACTGTAACCACAGAGTACTGTTCAGAAGATTCAGTCCTGCTGCTGGAGTAAGATTGAAGCATTTATTTCAGGAATGTGTTCATAAACTTTAGTTTTTTCACAGCTGAACTCTGGCTCTACCACGTACACTTTGCTGTGTGCAGAATCACTTTATTCAAGTTCCTTGTGTGTGCTGATCTACATGAAAGAACTTGCACCTACTCTTAGAGTGGTGACTCTTATTTTTCTGCTCAACTTCTTCCTGCAAATTTACACAGAACTAAAATAAGGTGGTTTTTTACTGTTTGCTTCCCTACCAGCCTCTTTAGCATGTGTAGAAGTTGAAAACTGAGTGTTTTGTTGGGGGTGAAATGAGGGACAGCTTAGGTGTGTTGTCCCTTTCTTTTGGATTAATGACATTTCTGTTACGAGCCATGAGCACATCTAAGCTCTGTTTGCCAAGTCTCTTGTGGAAATGTGGAGTTCAAATTGACTGAAACTCTTGAGTGACTCGATGTAGCAATAAAACAGAGATAATTGTGTTTGTTATTGTTGAAAAGGCTTGTGGTGATACCTGTGCTCAGAACCAAAGCCATGGGAGGAAAAGAATGGGTTTTGTTTCGATTGAGTGAGGGTTTGATCCATCAGCTGCTGCCATCACTGTGGGCCAGTGGGGTCTTTGTTTCATGTCCCTTCCAGCTGTGGCTGCTGCTGCCCAGGGAGCTCTGGGGGTGACTCACATGGGTAGGACTGATGAGGGAATTGAAGAGGACTCAGAAAAACAGTGCCACAATCTCTGCTCCCTTGGGAACTGTGGTTGAGTGTGAGCCTCTCCTCTTCCTAAGGCAAGACATCTAGAGCTCATTAGCTGGAATTGGTTTTGTGGGCATTTGCTTTTTCAAAAACAAAGGGAAAGATTGCAGTGCTATCAACAGCTAACATTATTTAAAAGGGTTAAGATTAAAACACTACTCTGTGTTCCTGGGACCTTTGCATACATAGAACTTGGGGGCATAACTGTTTTTTTATATATTTGCTTACTTTTAGTATGCATATTTCCAATACAAAAGAGAATGCATGCAGGTGTTCTGTGTTTAGAACAATAATTAAAGTATGTTATTACATAGTTAGTTTAATTCCCTCTTGACTTCAAGTTGAAATTATAATGATGCATGGCTTCAAGTGCCCAGAGGACACTAATATCCATGCCACATGGAGTGCAGAGGGGAGGGGAAGAGCAGTATTAATTACTAGTTCATCTTTGAATTCTAAATATTAGCATAAAACAAGACTTACACTAACCGTTAATGGGCCTTCATGGTTGTTACAAACACTTCAAAAGAGACAATCTAGCTACACTTTCATTAATGCAACAAGAAAGTGTGTGTATAATGGGCTTAATTTATCTTGGACTTCTTCCAAAACTTTAGGAAAAGAGTAGGACGTGGATACTTGGTTAATATCAAGTTTGTCTGAAACAGTTCAAAGGTGGTAGCAAGGCTGAAAGCTTCCACTTAAATCTAATAGAGTGATGTTCAGATGGCCCCCAACTGCCTGGCTGTACAAGTCTCTTTATCTGAAAGTCTTTTTTGTCTGTTCCCTAATTTCATCAATACTTCTGTTCTTTGCTATTGGATTAACTGTGGGTGGATTTCTGGAAACTCCTAGTGCCAGCTCCAGCTGTGGTGGGGAGGACTGCAGCTTATTAGTTGTGCAGTCATGAAAGCATCTTAAGATGGAGTTGGTTTATTTTCCTGGAACATAATGATTGGGCAAAGTGTGTGTTGACATGTAATGCTATGATCCTCTGTCTAAGCCAGTGGATTCTGATTTTTTTTTTTTAAACCATGAAACATCTACTGGAATTGCTACTCTGATCTTGTATATAATTTCTGATTTAATTTCAATTTCTAATCTCAAAACTCAACATCTTATGTTCTCTCTGAATAGGATGGAAGGCTGTTATTTAAGGTTCAAGTGTATTTTCAGGATCAATGCACGTGGGGTTAATTTCATTTTCCTTTCTGCTGCTTTTGCTCTAGAGCTCTCAGAAAGGGAAATGTAACTGGAGAATGTTAACTAGGCTCTCCTGTTTGAGAGGCAGAATACAAACTGTGATACTTGTTTGACAGTTATCAGGTAGGCTACTAAAGTGTTCCTTTTGTGTGGTTGTAGTGTTCCATACCAAATCCTATTGCTCTGGTTGGTAGCTGTTATACTTAAAATAGTGTTGGTAATTGGCTGGCTTCTCTACTACTTAATTTCTTCTGTGGTGTAGAAGAATATCTTGCTAATGCTATTTTATATTCCAGTATACTTTTGAGAAACCTCACTGGGACAGGCACAGTAACACCCATATCAAAGGATACCCAAATATTTGTTAACTTTTAATCAGACTACCTAGAGGTTTAGTGTATCTATAGATATCTTGGGTAAACTATCAGAGGGGAGCTGTGCCTGTAGGAAGGATGACTAATGGTTTTTCTATAACTGTTTTGGATTCTGTGCTCATTAGCTCTTAACTCCTTGAAACAAAGCAAAGTGATGAACAGGGTGGTTTAAGACTGTTTTCAGGTGGATTTTACCTTGTGTACATGTCATTCTTCTTTATGGTGTCAATTTTTCTTTCACAGTGGTCATGTATAAACAGCACTGCTGTGTCAGACTGCTTGGACAAGCTGTCCTTTTTTGGGGCCCATTTTCCACATGCCTAGAACTTTTTATGGGATACTAGACCTCTGCCCAGCAGACGTGAGGATCAGCTCCAAGATGCTTTTGCCGTGTTTTTTGTTGTGTATTGGAGTAGAATTGGTGAGCTGGGCTTCTTTTACCTGAAAGAAAAGCAGTTTCTCAGTTGTCAAAGGGTATTGAGTTTCTGCAAGTCTTTTCCCAGGACTTGTTAGAGACCTGCACGACAAGGTCTTACGTGTTTACTGACAAAAACTTTCAAGGCATATTTTTCCTTACTGAAGATTGTGAAAAAGTTAAAATGAAAAATATTATCAGCAGTTGGTTTATACCTCTCTACAGGTATGGCTCCAGAAGGCCTGTGATATCTTAATTCCTGCTTCTCTACTCCTGTTTATTTTGATCTAAAATGTGTTTCCTGAGTCATTAAGGAGTCTGATCTCTGATCAAATTCCAAATCTGTGTTGTCTGAGGCCTGGGCTGAGGCTGTAGGAACTGTCAGGCACACGGATATTGACCCAAATTGCTAAAAGGATGTATTGCTCTTTCCATTTATCAGGAGTAGTCCAGGGGTCTATGCAGAGTATCTAGAAGCATCTTTTGGAAATCTAGCTAATTAATCTGGTTTGCTCTGAAGAGACTGGTTCTTTCAGTAGTTTCTCTGGGATCTTGTGTAATGACAAGGATTCCTTATGTGACTTCAAGTTGTGCTTTATGGAGAGTAGTGTTGCATTTGGGGTGGTTCAATCAACTAGGGGAAGTCCTATAGCAAGTCTGTGACTGTTTTTTGCTTTTTATTCCCTCTCATCTCCTTCCTAACATGTTTTTTTTTAGCTGTTATTTCCAGACTGTCACAGATGCTCTTGCCTTCACAGCTTCTGTGCCAGTCATGCTAAACTAATCTTCGTCTTTCCTATTCTATTCTTTCCCTAATTCTCCAGGGAGAATTAAGATGATGTTTTGAAAGCTGTTTTGTTCCTTAGACTGGTTCCTGAGTGGCTGAGAGACCCAGCTTTTAATGGGAGAAGTGTTTCTTGCTTACTCTTTAGCTGATATGGAATATCATGTGTGGCTGGTGTGACACTTGGCTCAGTGACACACGCAGACAGTGCAGAATCACTTTCTTAGTGCAGGAAGGTTAATTAGGAAAAGCACTAGCCTTCATCGGTGCCACATGGAAGCCATGGTTGGTTTTGGCTAGTGTGAACAGAATAGCTGAAGTTTGGACATGAATTGGGAAATGATTTCAGTTATTTTTCTGTGTAAACCTTGGTTTACCAACCTTCTCCAAAATAAGTAGTGGTTTTCTTATGGTTAAACCAGGATTTTTGTCACAAATACACTGATGAATTTTTGTGGGAAAAATTGCTATGAAAACCTTAAGCTTTGTATTTCACTTGACACTTGTCAATCTTCTAGTGAAATAAGTGCTTGCTGTATTTGAACATTGCTGTTGTCTTGCCTTGAATGACAGTATGTTCTGCTTTGTGTCACCTGATTTAATCACTATTAAAAGGCTGTCTGGATTACCTTTTCCTCAGGGGAAGTTTGAGAAGCCTACAGTCCTCTAAACCTTTATTCTGAATAATAAAATCTCCCAGTTAGTAGCTTTAGCTCAGCTTGTCTTTTTTTATCTGCATAGCATTTGTTGCATTTACTGCAACAGGTACCTGATTGAATAGCATGCATGGGTTGGTGATTTCTGCATTTGTTCTATTTCATGTGACATTTCAGTGTTGCAGAAAAGAGAATCTTCATTAAATTTTTCAATTATGTCTTCTGTCATGGTTTTCAAAGAGGAGTTCTAAGGTATAATTATAAATCTGATTTAGAATTGTACTTTGTTTCTCCTGGCTTCCTTTTCTTCCTCACTTTTTGGTCACAATTTTGATTGTCCTGAGATAGATGGTAAAGGCTCAGTGCAAGATTCTGCAGTGTAATTGTTTGATTAATTTTAACACTGTCTTGTTTTAAGGTCAACCATCAGAAAAAGTGAAATACTTGCTTTAGAGCCACACCAGTATTGGGATTGGAGTTCAGGGAATGTAAACAAATGCTCATTGGAGGTTAAGGGCAAGAGTATAAAAAACTGCTGGTCATTGTCTCTAGCTCTATTTTCAACCTGAGAGCCTCCAGAAACAGTTGTGGTTGGTCTCTGAAAAGTTCCTGCCAGTTTGCCCTTGGACCCACAAAACTCCTAAAACCACTTTTCCCTTGGGCCACCTGTAGCATTTTGCTAAGTCCTGCCAAAATGCCATCTCCTCTGACTTAATTTCTTCAGGCCATGACTCCTGTTAGCTTATTTTCTTACATTTTAATTCTTACCAGGACCATGGAAATAGGTGATCTACTCCTGACCCATCCCTAGGGCCTGTTGAAGCATTTAAGCTTCTGTCACTTAGTCCTGTTGTGTCTTTTTCAGACTGAGGAGTTATGGCCAAGTCTTGAATTTCTCTCATGGAAATAACTTGATTCTTTGTTCCTCCTTCTTGTGTTTCTCTGAACCTTTGCTTTCTGCAGTCCTCTTCCTGGAAGATTTTTGTTGTTCTCTAACTTCTTTTTCTATCCAGGGTGCTCTTTTCAACAGACTTTTGAATATTAAGTAGTCAAGGATAAGAGTGGGAGGCAGATCTCTTACTGTGATCAAAGAACTTGTGTTGAGTTTGTGAAGGGAACTTGCTTAGCTGGGAGAAGCTACATAGCTTTGGTGGATTGAAGGAGTAGCTGGTTATGGTTATCAAAAGATGTATTTAGTGATGCCTTGCTTCTCAAAACAGATTTGCACAGAAGAACAAGGTCACAGGTGTCATTAACCCAGGGCTGGGATGGGCTCTATGAAAATTAGTTTACATTTAACAAGGCTGGAAGTTAAAATGACTCTTGCAATGCTGTACTCCTACTACAGCAGTTGGTACAAAGAATTCTGAAAGGATAGCATGGAAAGAGAAAAGAATAAGAAGTTGTTTAAAGACCATCTAGAATGTCATTGTTCTAGTAACTAGAATAAAGTTACTGGTAGTTAATCTAAGATACTTATTAAAAAAATAATTGCATTAAACTTATTCAGTTGGGGAAAAATCATCTTTCCTCATTGATATAAGCCAGTGCTTTTGTTGAGACTTGTGTCAGAGGAGGTGCCTAGAAATGGCATAGGCAAAAGGCATTTGCAGTAAAATAGAGGTGTTTCAAGAAAACTGATAGCTTATGGCATGGATTGGTGTTAAATATGGATATTCTTGTTTCTTGCTGGAAAATCTCAAGAAAGGCAAGTTATCATGGCAGTCCTGAGTAGCTGAATTGTCACTGATTTTTTTTTGTTTGGTTCTGAAAGTATATGGAAAACAGTATATGGATTTTCAAGTCCATCCTATGGTGTTTGCTGAAATTTAAGTGGCCACAGTTGGCAGCTTGTACTTCATAGTTGGAACTTAATCTCCCTGAACAGAGCAGAGATGTGTACATGCTGGAATCAGGGGAAGGGGGATGGATAGGGTGGGGATGAATAGCAGTAATGCTAGTCCAAGGGAACAGAAGTAATGCTTGCCTCTGCTTTTTATAGCTGTCTGCTATGTGTGTAGTGGTGAAAGGGACTGCTTTAAAGCAAGAGGGGCTCTTCTAGGAGCTGAGAGCAGTCAGCAGATGAGCTCTTCAGATGAAATCCTCACATGACTGCTGCCTGGTCACATCTCCTGCAGGCTTTTTTAATGAGAAGCTAAGGACTTGCTCTTGGTGCTGTGAAAACTCTTCCTGGAGTGCCTGTTTCCTTTTTCCCCAGGGATGCTGCTGCCCTGGCTGCAACAGCTGTCTGACAGGTGCTCTCAGAGATCAGGGCCAGTGCTGAACCAAATATGCCATCTCTGACTTGCCATCTGTCATAAGGTTGACTTGGCTGAGATGTGCTTTGAGTTTCTGTCTAGGGTGCTCAGTTATAAAAAAGTTGTGGTGTCATTGTTCCCATGGTTTAGCTTCTCATATGTAGGTGACTCTCCAAAGGGCTCTCACTTTGTTTTTATGTGGTCTGAGGTGTCTGTATTCATGTCCTGCCTTGAGGAGCTCCAGTCTGTCATGGCACTTTGGGCTTCTGTGAAAATGGGTCACTGTTTCCTACAGGCATTAGCTGAAGCTAGTATGAGACTTAAGATGATTTTTGAGAACTCCACAGCTGGAATGTTTGCTGTCCCATGATATATAAAGACCCCTTCACACTGAGAAACTCTTGCTGCATTCTGCCACTGCAGAAGGATCAGAGTGTCTTCTGACTTTCACATGAAGATCTTAGTACAAATGTGTTCTCTGGTGTAAGGCATGTCAGGATCCTGGTAGTTTGATCACCCTGGAGAGAAGCACACTGCTCCTCTTTCAAAAAACACTAGGCACTGCCAAATAGGTGTTGTAATATCCCTTTGAGTTCCTCCTTCAAGTTGTTTTATCTTTCAGATGCATGCAGATGGTCGTTGGTAGGATTCTTCCACCTAGTTGCTGGGTAATTTTCTTCAGCTGAAGTGAGTCTCTACCTGGCTGTTAAATTTGATAAATTAACTCCATGACTGACTCTTAGTCACCTATTGTTTTTATTTGTGCTCTTTTTGCAATGAAATGATCTTTAATAGTCTAGATTTCCCTCTGCCACCCCCATATGGACACACACATACACACCCCTCCAGATCTGGTTTTGCTTAGTTTGGTGGAGGAGTGGAATGAGTGTTCAGACTCATGTAGGTGGAGATATCAGCCTGTTGTCTGTTGACCATGGCAAAAAATAGCCCCTCTCACCCCTCCCTGGCTTTGCACACTTCCTAAAGATTGTCAGGTGGGGCTAATTCACAGAGTTCCCCTCACACAACAGTGGGGCTCCAGAGTTTGTAAACATCATCTTGCTTTTGTGACTGGGCCAAGAGGAGTATAACTGCAGTAATTGCTCTCAAATAGAAAACTTGAACTTGCTCAACTGCTTTCTGCTATCTGCTGCTGATGTTTGCAGGACTCTTACCAGCCTTCCTCTCCTAACAAAATGGGGTTGTTTGGCCCTGGTTTCCAAAGGGAAAACTTTTGTTTAGGAGTCACTGTGCTCACTCCTTTAATCAAAAATGAAGATGTAGAGGATGCTCGTCCTTATGATTTTGTATGGTGGATGGTCTGTGAATTCAGCAGAGAAGCTTCTTACATGCAAGTGGCTGAAATATCCTTCAAGTTTCAGAAAAAGCCCCCTGCCCTGTCCCTGCCCCCAACCTCCATGTTCCCCCCAAACAGGGATGATTTACTCCTTCAGTAAAGATCCCTGTTGTGACTTTATAATGTCTGTTCCTAAAAGATAACCCTGCAGACTATCTGTCTGCCCTAAAATTTGTACTGACTGTGACTCCTAGGTCTTCTCAGAATCTTTCTTCGTTTCTTCCTTATTCACTTTCCACCTCTGGGTTATTCATGAGGAAGTTGTATGAACTTGCTGCAGAGTTCCTGGGGAAGGAAATGGAATATGTTTGCCTTGAAGTCAGCTTTTTCCATGGCAATCAGGCTGCCTGGGGGAGGGGGAGAGGTGCTGAAACAAGAAAGGGGGGCAAGCCCCCAGACGTGTGCTTGTCTCACTTGACTCAAAGTTTGTCATGAAAGTATGAGAATTGACTGTGCTGATCAAGACTTGGTGGACTTGGCTGCAAGAAATATTGCTGGTGGCTTGTTACAGAAGTTAACCTGCAGTAAGACTAGTGATATGCTATCCAGTGTTTGGATAGTTGAAATGTTTGAGTGCAGATGTTACCTGTGCTTGATTGAGGTTTGAAAAGAAACAGTATTCACTGGAGAAGAGACCCTGCATTTACTGTGTGACTGTAGAACAGGAAGATAAGGTGGGCTTGGGATTTGTTTAGGAACCATACTTTTTTTCTACTTCTTGCTTATTCTTAAAACATTTTTCTATGTAGAAAATCCAGTCAGTCCTTTTATTTGTGTGAAATTAATAATTTTTTGTCTGTTACCATAAAAATCACAATAGAATGTTATTAATGCAGAAAACTTCAAGTATTGATTTCAGCTCAAACTTCACCTTTGACATTTTTCAGACTGTGGGTTGGAGAAGTTGTATACCTGACTGAAAATGCTGTCATCAGATTGATCATCTTTCTTGGGATGAGAATTCTGGCATGACTGGTTTGCCAAAAAACCCCTACCTTTTGAATGTTGATTTGCAGATATCAAGGCAATAGTAACAGTTCATGAAAGGAGAGTGCCAAACCAATATTACAGGTCTTGTTTCCCCCTCCCCAGAAAGGAGGTCGCTGGGATAGTGTGGGGAGTGTTTTGTTTAGTGTAAACAGTGGAATAATGCTTTGAAGTTGCTTGTGTCAACACCAATCCTGAGAAAAAAAACACAACTGAGGCAGCATCACCAGGATAAACAGATTTAATTTGTATCTTTCCAAGCTACTTGGCTTATCTGTTTAGTTAACTCCTACGAAGTGGCTCTTGCATAAGCTGTGCTCTTCTGCACAAGTGCACTGATGCTCTTCTGACTTGTAGCCTTTAACATCTTCTGAGTTTTGATGAGCACAAATGGTGTTGTGAGTTTAGGTTCATTTTTTGGACAGAATTAATCACTGGAGTCAGTACAGTCAAGTCTGTTTCCAGTGCTGTATATTCCATATCTTCATCCCCTCCCCCTCAAATCTGGACCATGGTCACTTTAACAATATTTTCTAAATATTTTGCTGGTACTGGTTGAAATGAACAGGTAGTACTTCACAAAGCTTTTTGTAGATATCGGAGCAGACTGGAATATGGATGTCCTGCTGTTCTATTAGCCCACAGCAAGAGATGTGTAAAAGTTAAAGAACCAGGTGTGGTGTGTGTATTATGTGTAAGACTTTTGATTTTGGGGCATTCCTAGGATGCTTGTGTAGTGTTTTTTGTTGGATTTATGCATGAACTTGAGCACATGTCAACAGTCTGTAGAGAAAACGTTCTTAAAAAATTCTAAGTGAGTCTGTTGATATTAAAGATACATCAAAAAGCCAAGACAGTGCTGGATGATATGAGGGGGTTCAAGATTTGCTGTATGGGTAGTCCTTAGTTCTGGACAGGAGCTAAGCTAGTGCAAGTCCTGTTGCTGTTCTCTGTAAGCACAGTTTAAGAAAGATGGCTGGTGACAGTGTCTCTGCTATAGATGAGTTACTTGCAGCTGGTGTCAGCAGAGGTGTTGGTTAGTCTGTGTTAAGACTTTCTGTAGAAGGGTATAGACATGACTAATGTCAACTAATGGTAGAGTTCTCATAAAATGAATATGACCAGTATGAAGCTGAAAATATTAAATTTTAATAAATATTAATTTATAATTTATATCCATAAGTGTTATTAAAATTCAGTGCTTACTCTGCTTATTAGATAAGGTTATGCTCAGGGTGAGTGTATGAATGTTAAAATTTCCACTTATTATTTTGGTAGTAAAATGTGTTTTTGATAATTGAGCCATAACTGGGAAGCTCTGTGCTGCATATTATGAACATATTTAGTAACACAGATGCTTTTTTGTAAGTTTTCAGCTGTCATTTTAAAGTGAAGTGCAAAATTCAAAGAAATGTAAGCAGATCTAGTGCAAGACTTGATACATGTGGTAGTGGGAAAGATTGGGTTTTTTGAACAAGTGGGTTAAGGACCAGTTTTCTGTTGAGGTGTAGTGATGTGGTGTGATGATCCATTGCACTACCACAGGGAGGAATTCCTCTTTCAAGTTATTGGCCAGCTGGAGATGAGGAAGGGTGGCAGGTTGGGTTGGTAACCTTAACTATCCTCTCTGGAGGTAAATTAGCCATAAAAATTAGTTGTATGCTTGCATTCTTTCTGTGTCTGTTTGGGGTTTTTAAAGGGTGACTCTGTAACTCAGCAGAGAGTAGAAGTTGCATGACTGAGAACTCTCCCAGCTGAAACTGATGGTGCAGTAAATGCACATTTGTCTATCAGAGCTGTGTAGTGCCATTTGATTAACATCTCTAATCTCCTGCAAGTGTGGCTGCAAGCCTTCCTGAAAGCTTACACTCCAAATGCTTGTTCATGTGTGAACAGCCGAGTGCCAGCCTGGTCACCCATAAAAGCAGACACGGGGAAGTGAAGGGATTTGAAAACACTAATGTCTTTGTTGTGTGGGTTCTTTAAACTTATTACAGGTAGGCTGTGGTTCTTGATGGTGGCCAGTGGGAGGATGGCCAAAGCAAGTGCTGAGGACCAGGCCTGTGGGACCTGGGGCTTGCAAAGCCACGAGGCGGCAGCACGAGCTGTGTGGGTTCCTCCACGTTTTGGGGGAGCAGCTCTGCACCAGAGCTCATTGTGTACTATTAAGTTTTTATAAGATTGTAAAGCAATATTTTCTGCTCCAGACACTAC